>NC_138107.1:63179919-63703165 GCF_964146895.1 Miniopterus schreibersii
CTATAGGTATTCTACAAAATCAAAGTGTCTCTGTTTTGACTGTAAGGATATTGCCTTTTTCAAAAACATATTTACTTCTAAGCAATAGTTTTCTCCAATTATTTAAATTTTTACTTGAAAGCACAAATTTTAAATGATACATTGCGTTATTAATTGAACACCACTCAATTATAAATTCGAGGAAAATTCAAGGATGATTATTAGTTATCTTGTGGTTTTATCTTTGTTCAAATCACAGCTTATCTGTGGGAAACATGGGCAGAACACTGGCTGAGCAGAAGCAAAAGTGAAATTTCCAGCACAGGCCCCTAAGGGAACTGCAAAATGTTTAAAATTTATTTCTGTCAACCCTAAACACCTGCAAATAGGATTTTCAGGGCAGTTGCAGCTACAGATAACTGAATGAGGTGAGATGCCGTTAATTCAGGAAAAAAGATTCTCTTTTAACCTGTCTTCACTCTAGTGCAGTGTGTCCAGATCGCCAGGCATCAGGTGCCCTAACTGTACTGCCCACAGTTTATATGAATATGGATAATGTTTTTGAAAAGGAAGAGGCATTTTTTTATTCACTTGCAACCTGGATGGCTCAGACTGTCTCCCTCTGGATCTTTTTCTAAAGCAGATGCTTTCAATATGCTCTCTGAGAACCACAATGCAATAGAATCCAAGATGATTATGTGATGGTGTCCATACATATTTCTCTTGAGGGTAGTGAGGGAAATATTGGTGTGGAAAAAATAGAACAACACTTGTCTTTTGGATGGTGTAACAATTGATATATTATCTTTAAAGCTGTGTACAGATAAATGACGTTATGAAGTTATAAATACTGAAGGGATGTTATCGCTATTCTTTTAATGGAAATAATCATTCAGTTTAACACCAGTAAAGAACATTGGTAGATTTGGAAGTACTTTACTATATTTTTATGTAATAGATACTTTCTACAAAAGGTAATAAAGGATTCTAGTTTGTAAAGAAATATTTTTACTAATAGAACTATTTCTTTTTGGTCTGCTGATACAGTGACATAATTTGGTCTTCAAATTGCAGGCTGTTGCTTTAATGTGCTGATTCTGTCAGCATAGTGGGATGGGAAAATGCTAAGATGACAGTAGAACTGAAGGAAATCTTCGTGTGTAATAGACCTTCCATCTTTCTTCCAAAGGCTGTGTGTATTAGAAATGTGACTTATAAGCACACCCTGTAAAACTCCACACACTGTTATCACTTCACATCAGTAATACTTTGTTCACAAAAAGTTGACAAAAATTTGTGTTAAAAAGTAATTTTAAGTGTATCTAATGACAGAAATGATGTTACCATCTAACTCAGTTCTCAGTTTATTTTATTATTATTAAAATATGTATCACATAATTATGCTAGAAGTAGAGGGTTTATATGAATGAAGTGAGTTATTTGTAAATTACAAAGTAAGTTTGTACTATCCCCTCGTAATACTGCCAAATGCAAATTGCCACATATAATTGGGTAATTTTTCTTTACCTCTATCTCTCTGGGTAATAAATGTGTGTGTCTAGAGAAATCTAAGAGAAATTATTAGAGAGCTGAACTACTATTATGTGGAACTGAATCACCTGATTTCTGAGTTTGAAGATCCTGCCTTCAGGCCTTTAAGCATCTGCACATTGCAGAGTAAAACCTTCAGATTCTCCTGAGACCAGAACCTCACTTCAGAGGCATTATAAGCCACTGTGGAAAAATAAAAAGAAAAGAAATACAACAGGATCCAGGTAGAGTGGAGTTTTAGTATGAGCAATCTGTCTGTACATGCAGTAGTTTTGATAAATCATATACTATTCAGAATTCCCTGTAGGTTACTGAATGTTTCAGAGTCTAAAAGCTCTAATGTACATTTGATCAATTTCATTTTATCACCAGGAGAAAAGCTGTCAAACTGCCATTAAACTGAGTTTCTCTCTGCTCTAAAGTACAAAACCAACTGTTGAAAAACTTGAAAATCAGGCAAGGGAGTTTCTCCACCACTCAAAACATGAAAATGGTATATAGGAAATATTCACAAGAAGAGGTATTGCCAATGAGGCAGCACAATATTTGTAACTGAGTTTTTTGTCTTGAAAAAAACTACATGTGTTCATATGTGTATGTCTATGTGTCATCATAAAATCACCAAGGAAGAAATGTAAATACCTGCATCTTAACACATTCAAAAAGAGTTTGGCAGAGAAGAATGCGATCTTTTAAAGTACTTGCCGGCATATTGTAATGTCTAGTTAGACCAACCTTGGAAATACACTACCCTCTATAAAGAACAAATAAAATCATTATTTTTTAGACATGGATGATTTATTTGCTTTAGAAGACTAGAAACTAAGTAAGTCAAATTTATTATGTCTATGTTGTATCTTTGGATTTTTTCTTAATTTATTTGCCTTGTAGAATTTATTTCCTCATCATTTTATCAAGGAGATATGCCAAGATAATTGCAATTTAAATAAAGTATTTTTGCTAAATTGTGGGAAGGTAAGTATTGCACCTGATGTTAATTGTTGAAGGACTTTATAGCTATGATAGTATTTTCTCTGCTTTCTATTGGCTTCACATTCCATGGCAAACAAATAGAACTTGATAAATAAATTCCAAGGTACATCTCAAATTACCAAATAAAGATATATGTTAATTATACTTAATAAGTATGTAGAATCTTATATTGTGTTCATTAATAAAATAATTATAAACCAAACTAGGGAATACTGCCAGATACTTACTATAAATAGCAAACCTACATACGATTATTTTAATATGGAAATCGCCCATTAATCTACTAGAATTTGTCTTAACACTCCTCCCTGTGAAGGTACAACACAATGAAAGATAAAATAATTAATACAATGTTTAGAGTTATATCTCTAGACCAATGCGTGCTTTTGAAGAATCCAAAATATTGAAGAAACAAATAATTTTTAACCAAAATTTACAGAATTGTGAATTACCACACCAGTTAGGCAGCCATTAATTAATCTATTAACTACCTCTCATGTGTTCAAAGCTTTGTTTTATGTGCTGGTAATAAGTTGTGAAAAAGAGATAATAATGAGGTCCTTCTCTGTGCTAAAGTAAATAGTTTTGAATCAAATGGAACCACTAAAAGTGAAATATTTAGAGAAATCCCAGATCCCCTACCTTACCCTTCAACAATTAAAAAGCTTATTTTGCATGGACAACTTTTATGCGACGTAAATTTAAATTGTCGAGAATCTGCGCAGTAGGAAATAGGTGGTGTGCAGCATGAAGCTTCCTCGGTTATCAGCAGCTTTGGAACTGAAGCCCCTCCAACAGTGTTGTAAATTCCTGGTAAGTGAACTGCTTTCTTGCTATGCAGTGAAAATGTTGATGTTGGTATTTAATAATGTGTGCGTTTATTGCCTCATAGTGTTAAACTAGCTACGTGTTAGCTATGCTGCTGATGGAAGCTTGTCTTAACATGGTTTATAGTGGACTTCTCCTGGGGTCCCATGCCGCAGCAGGATGGGGCAGTGATGCAGCTGTTAACTAAAAGGATAAAACAGACTTTTCATATGTCGCTCTGAGCCCAACATTAATTACCCTTTGGCTCCAAGGCCTCTAGTGGGGTCATTTCTGCAAGTAGTTTCTTGGGTTGCTGACAGTGCCTTCTATTCTTGACAGATTCCAATAAGGCAATGGCAATGGTTTCACTACCTGTATTATTAAATTCCATTTTAAGATTATGAGGCGCACTTAGCTGGCTAGTTGGAAATGAGTTAATCTTTCACTGGCAACCTTATATAAGACATTGCAATGTATTTATAGACCTATATAGTATCAATTCTATGCTTTTATATTTTCTTCCATAGCTGTGACATTGGTAGTTGCCCATATTTACAGCACTAAAGGTCGATTTCAGAATACTAACTTTCAAGCCCCATTACCCATAAATCCTCAACCAATAAAACTCCAATCTGGCAATAGTATTACTAGTAAGGCTAATAATATGAACAGACACTTATTGAGGACTTACTATATGCCAGGCAGTGTTCTATTAGTTTTTTATGTATTATGTCATTTGTATCTCTGCCAAAATCTCCTGTAGGTTTCATTATCATCTCTATTTTAGAGATTCCCCAGAGGCACGAAGAGGTTCGGTAACTTTCCCCAGCTCTCCCACCAAGGGAACTAACAGGTCTGGTTAGCTAGAAGGAGTCTGTATTTTTTCTTTTCCTGAAACTTTGAATCAGTTTTAATATGTCCAAAAAAATGGAATGAATAGTACAATGATCAATTTTTGCTTTATCTATATATCTAACCTCTTTTGTGTTAAACCATCTAAAGTTGTAAGAATTACGACAATTCTCTCTGGTGCGCAAATTATAAAAATAAAGACATTCTCCATCCTAACATTGTCACTAACCCACCTAAGAAAATTAACATTCATTCAATAATATCTACTCTATAGTCCATATTTAAATTTCTTGTTATCCACCAAAAATGTATTTTATAGGTATCTTTTTCCTTAGACCCACAATCCATGAAGCTTTATTCATTGCATTTAGGTTATTACTTTTAATCTTGAATAATATTCATTTTTTCCCCTTTTTCCATGATATTGGATTTGTGACAAGTTGTTTTTTAGAATGTTTTATATTCTGCATTGTCTCATTTTTTCCACATTCCAACATTAGTGGGGAGAATACCATTCAGGTGGTGACATGTACTTCTTATTATATCACATTAGGAGGTGAGCATCATTATTTGTTTCTCTATTGTGATACAAGTACTGGTTGTATCACTGTTGGTGATGCTGTGTGATCACTTAGTTTAAAGTGGTAACAAGAGCATATTTCCATTGTAAAGTTAACTTTTCTTTTATATTAAGTGTTGCTATTTTGAGTGACTATTTTGTTCCCAACACAAAGATGTTGATAAATATTGATAAATGTTTTATGAAACTATTATTACATTGAGGAGTTACAAAATGATTTTCAAATTTGATCTTTCTGCATATATGAATTAGTACTTTTTTCTGTAAATAACATATTTTTCTGCTTTTGGGGTTTGTTTTTTGCATTCCTTCTATCTTCATAGACTCATGGATTTTTAAAAATTTAATGTTTTATAATATATTACTAATAACATTTTCTCATGGTCAAACATTACAAATTTAGCCAGTGGCAGACCATTAAACTAAATCCTTTGCTCTTTTATTATGGCCCTATCAGTTTTAAAATTGTCTTTGTTTCTGGAACAAGATGACCATGTGGTCACCATTTACTTTTCTTACCCAAACCTATAATATGCTACTTAGCCAAGTGTCAGTGTTCTTTTACTAGAGAAACTAAATTCTGGTATTAAGGCTACATATTCCTCTAAGGTGTCTTTTCTTTTTAGCTTAGTCAGTGGAAAGAAACATACACAATCACAAGCTTATACTGTTATTTACAATAAAATTCCAACACCACAATAAAACACTTGGATGAAAGTGTTTATGACGTTAGGAAAAAGCTTTATGATGTTAGATTTGACAATGATTTCTTGGATATGATATCAAAAGCAAAGGCAACAAAAGTAAAGTTGTCCATGATAAATTGGCCAACATCAAAATTAAAAACTTTTGTGCATCGAAGGACAATATCAACAAGGTAAAAGGTGACCAAGTCATGGGATGGGAGAAAATATTTGCAAATGATATACCTGATAAGACATTAATATCAAGAAAACATAAAGAACTATGCACACAGATATATAAACACATTATTTTTTTTGAAAATGGTCTATGCAAAGTTCTTTGCTCATTTTATATTAGATTGTTTTTTGGCTCTGGATTGGAATTCATATAGTACATATTATATATGTAATATGTTACATATACATTATCTATAATATATAATACATATGTTATATATAGGCAATACAATTATATAATATGTATGTTGTGTATATAATACATATATGTAACATATAAAGACCTTTATACATTTTATATACACACATACATATTACATTATTCTATTGCATGTTTGTTTCAGTTGTTGCAGGCTTTTAATAAAAGTAAAGCTTTGGATCATAATTTCCCTCTAGACTTGTTCTCTTTATGGATGGCAAGCATGGGGAGATTAAAAATGTAATGCATCAGTAACTGGACCTCCCTGCACCAGCTTTAACTTTATCATACAGCGTCAGATGTGTAATGTTTTCACATAATGTTATTGATTTTAGAAATTCTATACTTTTAGTTTATAATTTTTCTGTGACTCAAGATTTACTTAGTACAGACTTAGTACTAAGTTCTTCAACCACTCTTTTATCTATCTTTTTTTAACCTCAAGCCTGAAGTTCAGATGGTTGAGTTAATCATATGTTCCACTTCATAAAGTATTTTTACAATTGACAAATGCAAAAGCCTTCTCATTTCATTTACTTGTTTCCTTCTTTTTCACTTTTGTTAGCACTGATTTTCTGCTGGATTTACTCCCGGGCGGTACCGTTTGCTTCCTCGGCCTCCCCCGGGAGCCCTTCCGCCGCGCGGCCCCTCGGCCGGGGGCAGCCCGCTCCTCCCGGGTGCCCCGGGCGCGGGAGCTCCGCTGCGGGCAGTCGCCCAGGAGCGCGGCAGGCGCCACGGCGCACCCTGGCGCTCGGCTCCCCGCGCCCGCCGCCGAGCGTCTTCACCTGCGCCCTCAGGCCAGCGCGGCTCCCCGCATTTTCAAACACGCGCGGCAAAGATTCAGCCTCTTTGGGGCCGCTGCCCCGGTTTCGCCTGGGCGCCCCAAGGCCAGCGCCTGAGGCGGGCCGGTCCTCCGGGTGCGGGGCCTCCGGGTGCGGGGCCTCCGGGTGCCGGTCCTCCGGGTGCGGGGCCTCCGGGTGCGGGGGCCCCCCCGCTGCGCCTCGCCGCCGGGCTCGGGGCGCTCTGCGAGCGCGCGGAGGACTCGCGCCTCCTGACCGCAGATCTGGGGGGTTCTGGGTAAAGTGAATGGGGGACCATTTTCAGGGGTCGCCTCCGGCTGCTTTCGGGAAGGGGGCGCTATTTCCGTGTTTATTCTGTTTTCACCTCCAGTTTTCGCTCTGCTCACATTTCCAACTAACAAAGACACGTGCGAAACATTTCCTGTACTTTAACCTGTATTTGTTTTTCTAAATTTATTGTCATTTTGTTTGCGTATTTTGTAACTTAAAATAATGACATTGTGCTATACATATTTTTTCTTACATTTTTTTAAAGAGCAATTTACTTATTTTTAGAGAGAGAGAAAGATGGGGGAGGGGGCAGAGAAACATCAGTGTGCGAGCAGAGCATGGCTGGGCTGCCTCCCGCCGCCCCCGGGGATGGAGCCCGCAGCCCGGCAGGTCCCTGACCGGGACCGCGCTCCAGGCGCGGGACGCCGCCCAGCCAACCGAGCCGCACCGGCCAGGGCTGCACTTACTCCTTACCATCTCTGTATTTCTATCCATCTGCCCCTATACAACTATTCTATTGCTTCAAACTGCTCCATAGTATTCGGCAGAGTCATCCACCATCTATGCTACTCCCGTATCGATATCTGCGTAAATGCAAATTATTCTTCAGTTCTACCCAATATCCAAAGCCAATGTCAAACAAGAAACTTTTCCCATTTGTCTATGCTGAACATTATTTCAAATGTCTACATATTCCCAGAGCTCAAGCTCACAGTATTTTAATCTATGCTCTTTAGTGTCTCCATAGCTCCTCTCACATTGCGTTTTATACAGCTGTGTTTGTAGTAATAATTATAGTGATTGCACATTTGTCTTAGCTGTTTTTACCTCTTCTCTTCCTCTCCATAGAGGGACTTTAACGACAAGCACCATTTCCACTTATTTAACACTAGCACATAACATGAACACAATAGATATATAGGTGAGACAAGCAAATTATATCATTGTTAAATATTATTTCAATTATTTTACATTCTAAAATATAATTATTATTCAAGCAAATACTGTTTTTATATTGCTTGCAACTCCTAGCACAATCTTTGTACATGGAAATTAAGTGATGGCCTGAAAAGAATGAATGAATCTTCCACAAAATTTAAAAGATTAACATGAATCAGGCATAGTATTAAGATTCACCATATTTCCCTGTTCCTGAAAAAATTAACTTATAAGTAGTACAATGTAGTAGTACTATTAGGAGAACAAGTATTAGGGATACTTTAATAATGATAATAATAACAACTTCCTTGAAGCTAAATAAAATCTTTGCCACACTTAATTAACAATATAAAATGAAATAGAATGCATTGTATTGAGTTTATATTGGGTCAGTGAAAATCACAGATTTTTACTGAAGGACTCAATGATTCTTTAAACTAGTATTTGTGTCTGTTATGAAAGGGGATAAAAATATAAATGTTTTGCACTGTTGATTTATAATTCTGGGCAAATGTGTTGTGTTGCTAAATATGGTGTCCTAGTTTACAGAAAAACAGAAGCTGTTTATAAGATGTCAAATTAACAGATCTAAATTAAACCTTCCAGAGACACTAATAACAGCTGTGCTTTAAAAGTTGTGGGGTTTTTTGAGCCATGGTACGCTCTCCATAATAAACATGTGGCTGGAAGTTACTGCAATGAATTCTCTATCAGATGGCCACAGAAGAAAAAGAGAGGGGTTGTTATTTACTTAACTTGAAACTAAACATGTATGAAGGTGTTACATGAGATCAAGTGCTGAGATGCACATATAATAAAAACATGATTTTAATAAAGAGAAGGTTATCATAAAATTTGAGATGACAATTTTCAGGTGATTTCCTGGTGGTTTCCTTTCTTGCTGGCCTGGTGGTAGAAAGACCAAAGAACAAACTAGGGAAAGAGTACATTGGTAATTACAGAGGTCATTTAATATTTGAATTTGTGAGCTTGACCATGAAACAGAATACCCAATGGAGTAGGGGGAGGGAGAGGAGGCACATAAATATCATTTGTTTTTTTATGTAAATGGGGAAAATAATGTGCTTTCATGTTTATGGGGATGATTTAGTAGGGACAGAGAAATTCATGAGCAAACAGAGGGAAGGGGGATTACACAGAAACAACATTTTCCAAAAGATGAGAGACAATGGGACTCAGAGTACAGGTGCATAGGTGGTCTTTGTGAGGGACAGGAAAATCCATTCAGTAAAGGAGAGAACAAAAGCCAAAGACACATGTTTCCCAGTTGACTAGTTTGGTAGTCAAAAGATAAGGGAGGTCAAGGTCTTGGGCTGGGGGTGAAAGAGATGGAATAATGTGAACTGATTTTTTTTTTAAGTTTGAAATAGCCAAAAATAGAAGGGAAAATTTCTACATTATGTACCCAGTGAATTTGTGGCCAGAAAACTTATCATATTAATTGAAGATCCCAGGAAGCTGCAATCTGGGAGAAACAACCAAAAATACAACTGAGGACTATCAAAAACAAATGAAATTTTCTGCTTCCTGAACAGCCCTTGACACAAATCATCCAGATTTAAACATCACCACTCAAACTTTGTTTTAATCACAGTAATACAGCTGAATGAAGTTATAAATTCTAAGGAAATTTTCCCAATGGGAATATTTATAGTTTCCTTCCGTAAACTGTAATTTCCCATTGTCCTTTTAAAATAAAAGGACATTATATATTTAAAATAAAGCCATTATATATTTTTCAATGATAAAAAAAGTTTAAAAATTTAATAATTATTATATTTCAGAGCTCTAGTTATTGAATTAGATTCCAAAGGAAAGTAATCCCTCTCACAGTATTATTTGCCAAGTTTTGCTTTGTAGCTTGTTTTACTAAAAAGGAACTGAGCAGGTTACAATCTCAAAAGCAATAAGAGAAGAAGAGGACTAGCCTTTACCTTCATAGTGTAAAGGAGGTATTTGCAATTGCTACATTAAAATAAGTGTTCTCTCTCAAATTCCCAAGGATTGATAAGTACTTTTATCCAGATATTTCTTATGCATGCACAAGCACACAAATATGGTGATTTTTTTAAAAAATTGTATTTGGAGCTAGATTTCCAATCCATGAAGATAATCAATGTCTTTATACACTTTAGACTCTAAAAAAGGTAGTGTAAATGCAGGAAACCAAAACATGTTAACCAGTGCATCTCTCAGCCTTTAGAATGCATACATATTATGTAGTGCACTCTCCTATACAAAAACAAATTTCACTAAACTCTCTTTAGCCAGGCAAGTACATAACTTTAAGTGTTCAGCCCTCTGAGAAATCCAACTTTCTCTTTCAAAGGGACCTATCCCAGGGCATTGTCTTAATCCCGCCTCAGAACTGTATTCCTTTAATGCTCTGACCCCTTACACAGGCTTCCCAAAAACATCCACAAGCCTGTGTGTAGCCTGCCATAATAGAGTCGGACCTTGATGTCAAATAAATATAGCCATTATTCGACTATATTAACTATTCACTAGATTGCACTAAATGTTTATTCAAAATTATGGTCTGTCTTTTAGATAAATTTCACACTATTTAGAATGTCAAGAGGACAAAGAGCTTCGGCTTCTGTAGATAGGTCAAAAGTGACATCATAACGCTCTGAATGCTCTCAAAAGGGGCTACTTTATAGATCGCAATATCAACACCCTTGTTTGGCTTTATACATTAATCTCATTACATAATAGCCAGAACTATCAGTATTAACATTGTCTATATAAAAATATAGATGAATTCTATAATTCACTGATAAATGTTGACTTTTCCCCACTTTGTTATAATTTTTCAACTTTTGGTTGTTTCTTTTCTCTGGAAGTATATTCCTATAATTCTACTCCCCACCTCACCCATTGATATATTATATCCACAGTGTATTACATAGTGCTAGACATTGTAAGCATTATTAAAAGTAGCAATTTGATTTTTAATAATAATATTTAAATTATTAGAACTAGAACATTGGCTAGCAATGTCTAGACATTTATAAATCTTCTAGAATATCAGTTAAAATAATTGAATATGATACATTCTTAAATTGCTTATAATTTCATCACCCTGAGATACTCTGATCAAAAAGAAAGACTGTTAGTAAAGTGAAAGTAGAAAAAAATTTAAAAAGACCCTATCACTTAAAGTTCATGGTGAAAGAAAACTAAGCCTATTAAAAAATAGACAAGCAAAACTAGAATAATTTTACAACCTGACCCTTTCTTTAATGGCCTGTGAAATTTCAAAGAATGGTTCACATGCAAAGGATAATAAATAGCAAAGGAAAAACCAGAAGGAACCAGCACAAAATTATTGACGTTTGGGACCAACACAAATTTAAGAAATAGAAATTACCTTTTATTTTTCTCACCTGATTTGTCCCTAACAGAAGGAAATAGTATTCATGTTGGTCACCTACTAGGACACTAATGGCATTAAATATTGAGTGTCCATGTAATGCTATAGTAAGAAATAAAATGAAGTATGTCTATAAGATGCAGAACAAATTTTTATATAGTAAAATAACAGACTCCTGAATAGTGATGACTTCCCCCTTTTCAATCCCCACTAACAAAACTAAAATTGTAAAAATGCATGAAGCCCAAGTGTTAGTCCCTTAATGTGATTCTTCAGTGGAGACCACTGCTTGGGGCTGGCTTCTAGGAGGCATCAAGGAAGCAGCAGGCCCCCTCCTCTACTGAAATCTTGACTCATGTATGTTCTTTGCACTGATATGTACATATTAGTAATATAATAATGAGTAATGAGTAATAAAATGAGCAAAATAAGCAAAGATTAAATTGTTATTCTCACTGTTCTTCAAACCTGAACAAATTTGCAGCCTGGCCTTATTAAAACCAGAGTTTAAATTTTAGATCTGAATTTTGATCCTAAGCAACTTTCTCTTACTGAAGATAAAAGGCAATATACTAGCATTTGTTTAAAAACCTCTGTTAAATTGATTTCTTATATCATATAGAAATAATAGATATACAATAATAGACATAAAATCACAAAAACTAATTCAATTAAGAACAAGAGATACTGTTTCAATTTTATTTAAATGCAAACTCAATTGAAAGAACAGGAAATATGATAGCATGAGTCTGGATTTCAGTGAGACTTTTGAAATTTTTCTCTCTTACTACCCAAATGTAAGAGTTGGAAATAAAACTGACAGAGGTTAATTCTCAGACCTTTTTTCATTGCAAGTAACAGAATGACTAAAATGGCTTAAACAGGAGAGGTTTATTCGTGGATCTTACCTACCAGCCCTTCTGGAGCTAGATAGCCCCAATGTTGGTTAATTCAGGGGCTCAGTTTTGAGGATTCTGTGTGAGCTTTTCTGTGGTGCTCATGCTCCCTCATTCTTTTTTTGTCTCTTTCCCCTTTACAATCACAAAATGGAAAATGACTGCCAAAATGTCACACAACATGATATCCTGCAACAATGTCCAAGGAAAAAAAGAAAGAAAGGGAAGAAAGAAAGGGAAGTCAGAGGAAGTCAAGCTGTAATGTAGGTACAGTGACAACCTCAGCTGACTCCATGGGGAGTTGATATGATGTCAGAGTTGGCTGATATAGAGAGGCCTTTATGTTCCTTCACCAACCACGTATTAGATATGTATCTGCTTTGAAGACGATGCTGTCACTTTGAGTAAGGCAGCTCTTGGCAGTAGGGGTAATCCCCTACCTGATGGGACTAGCAGCTAGATAAAATTAAATTAAATTAAATTAAAATAATAAAATAAAATAAAAAAATAAGAGATATGTCATGCTTGTGGATTGGAAGACTCAATATTAAGTATGTTAACTATTCCCAAATCAATATCTTGAATTACCACAATTGCATTACAAAATTCCAGCAGGTATATTTATAAAAATTGGTGAGCTTCTACTACAATTTATATGCAAACACAAAGGGTTAAGAATAGAGAAGGTAATCTTAAGGGAAAAAACCCAGAGGACTTACACAGTAAAATATCAAGATCTATTGTAAAAGTATAGTAAGTAAGCCAGTGTGAAATCAGTGCAAGGATAGACAAAGAGACTAATGGAACAGTAGTCCAGAAAAATATTATTCATATATGTTATCTGGACTTATGACAGAGATTATAATGCAGCACAGTGGAAAATGAATAATTTCATTAATAAATATTTGTCAGGTCAATATGATATCCAGTAGAGAAATTGAATTCTGAAACTCCTATCTCTTCAAGTCCAGATGGATAGGTAAATATGAAAAGCAAAACAATAGAAAACATACAGGTATCATAGGAGCACATAAGGCAAATATTTCTAAGACAGCACCCAAAAACTATTATCATAGATATACTTAAAACTAACAACTCTGTTCATCAAAAGATATTGCTAAGCAAACAAAAAGACAATTCACAGGATACAAATATCCTAGAAAGGAGTTGTTTTCAGAATATACAAAAACTCTTGCAAGCAATAAGAAAAAATTGAAATATAATCTAAAAATGGGAATTGAACAGGCAATGACTAATAAATTTACCAAAAACAAATTAAAAATTCCTTAGTCTTTAGAAAAATGCAAATTAACTCCAAAATGGGATACCACTACCAACAGAATGGCTAAAATTCAAAGATTAATGCATGAATAATGAATGAATAAATGCACAAATGAGTGAATGAATGAATGAGTGAATTCTCACTGACAGTAACGAGTATTGCTCAAGATGTGGAGCAACTAGAACTCTCAGTATCTATTAAATCTGAACATATCTATCACTGTGACCTTACAATTTTCTCCAAAGTATATACTCAAAATAAACACATACATGTGCTCATCAAAACAAAAATCACTATAATGTTCAGAGCAGCACTATTCATAATATCCCCAAACTTGTAACCATTTACATGTCCATTGAATAAATAGGTAAACAAATTGGATAGATATATTTGCACAATAAAATACTATGTATCAATAAGAATGAACACATTGCAATTTCACACAATAGTATGGGCAGATTTCATAAGAGTAATATTAAGAAGAAAAAATATATGAAAGATAGCACATTGTATTTTCCCATGCATATAATGTTCAAACACATGCAGAATTAAGTCAAGATGTGAGAGGTTGAAGAGTGGTTAGTCTTGGTGTGGGAGTGACTAGAAGGGGGCTGAAAGGGACCTTCTGGATGCTGGTATCATGCTATTTCTTCAACAAAGCACTTGTTACACTGGTGTGCTCACTTTGTGAAAATCCACCAAGCTTTACATTCATGATTTGTGTAGTTTTCTGAGTATATTCTATACTTTGATAAAATGTTAAAATAACAAAATCCATTTAATTCTCCCTCTTTCAAAGTAAAAATACCTCTTATGCTGATGCCATTTCTCTTACGCCTTCATGTAGTTACATGTGTTTTGTTTGAATGAATTCTGCTAGAATGTCCAGAATTGCTTCAAAGTTCTTTCTTCCTTTATCTCTTGATTTCTCTATTGTGATAAGCTCTATGCTTCTTCTCACTTCACTCCTGTTTTATAGTCTTGTATGCTGTTGGGAACCATCACTTTCTCTTGGCCTCTCTCATTCCTTAATTCTCTCATCTCTGTCCTTCCTCTTTTGTTGATCTCAGAGAAACCTGTCCTTGAGGTAGAGCTTTTCTGCTCCCTTAATTATCCAGGCCTATTTTCTCTCGGCAATGATAAATTCTCTTTTTAATGTATATTAAAAAGATTTTGATACCAAACTTTTGGACATAAGCCTAGCCTATGGATTTATAATTGAGATTGTTCTTCATACTAACATTCATTTTGCTGAGTAACAGGGGCAAAAATATGTCTGCTAACCTACAGAAATAGTAAAACAGAAGTAATTATATTTCCTTAAATGTTATTTTTAATTTTTTAATAACATTATTTAACTATGAATATTTGTTGGTCAAAAAATCCAGTGTTATCATGTTAATCTGTTAGGCTCTTTTAACTTAAATATGTCTTGAACATATTTCAATACAATATTTATGAGTATTTAATTTCAATGAAATAGATGTAGAACTAGGTCTGCCAGGATAAGATAGCTTCTGTTATCTTTGATTTAATAAACATAGGATTTTTACATACTCTTTTTGTTGATTATCAGAGGTAGCTTATATAGCATTTCTGAAATTACAGAAATACAGTGAGAAACAACATAAAATTAATTTTGGATAAAGAAATGCAGGGACTTTAAACTGTAAAGAAACATAAATCTCTTGTGCATGTCAGAATACATGGTGAATAGAAATTATTATTAAAATGTTTGGTTTATAGATAAACTATTTATTTAAATAAGAAGTAACAACCTCATATATTTCAGATGACTTGAGTTCATAAAATTGGACATCAGAAAAATATGAATGGACTTTTATTGTTTAGCAAAGGAAATGTAGAAATCATTGATTCTGATATCAAGTGACATGTAGTTGAGGTCACAAGTATAAAAATGTGTAGAAAACTACAGAAAGGTAAAGGTGAAATATACCATTGTTTAAAGTAGAAAGTAGAAATTATACACAAAATGAGGACTACACAGTAAAACACTAACGTAGCAGAGAAAAAGACGTAGCAATCACTACCGATTGTGGTCTGAATCAGCAGGATTGATAAGAAAGGAAATATACTGCATGGATTAGAGAAGCCATGGCAATTCTCTAACTATACTATTCATCTAAAGCTCAGCACACATGCTGAATTTTTAAAAGGATTAGAAAACAGAACATTTAGGAAGTGATAAACAAGTTCAGGTAATACAGCACAGAGAAAAAGAACAGTGGGCAGTGAAAGCAGGAGTATCTGTTCTTGAGGTTACAGCAATGTCACCAGTTCACCAGAGGCCTAGTCCAGTCATCTCATGTCTCAGCCTTACTATCCTCATTCGTCAAATGAAACAGTTACAAAATTATCTCGCAGTTCCCATGTAGGCCTCAGAGTCTGTGATATGAATTAGAAATACATGGGCAATTGAGAGACTCCTGATTTTATGGGTTGTAAACATGTAGAGATACTCTATAAAAGTTCATAAACTATTCACAGTATTCATGATGACAGGATGGGGAAGATGGGCTTAATCAAGAGTAAGAACAATGTATTTTGGTGAATGAATCTCAGTCCTCACTGCCTTAGTATCAACTACGTGTCTCTTCATAAAATACAGACACCAGCCTTTCCCCCAATATTCTGTTTCAAGTGGTCTGGGGTCTGTCTAGACAACTATGTGTTTAAATGTTTCCAGTTTTCATCCAGATACAGAAACCTCTGAATTAGACATAATAAAATACTACCTGCCAATGAAAAGTTACAGATAATCTCTTTCTCTAAAGCCTATAAATATTAGAAAATCAATCAATTAACTGTAAAATGAACAATACAACCATAATAATAATTAATATCTATTTAGACCTTAAAATATTTACTAGACATTTTTCTAAGTGCCTTGAATACATTAACTTAATTAATCCTGTCAACAATATTTTGATGTATTTACTTATATTTTCCTGTTTTTAAAAATAGAACACAATCTTAGAAAGTTCATAAATTGAAGCATTCTGCATCTAGCTGATGCTAGACCCTATATAATTTTACCTTAAGCCACAAAATTTAATTTGCCTCCAGTTCAATACTATCCTGATGTAGCTATGATTAAAGGTAAAGAAAAGTCCCTGGCGAGTGTGGCTCAGTTGATTGGGAATCTTACCGTGCACAGAAGTGTTGCCGGATGCAGAAGGCAGCTGATGTTTCTTTTTCTCTCTCCTCCCTTCCTCTCTCTCTACAAATAAAATTTTTTAAAAAGTAAGGAAATGAAAGAATGTCAGTTCTTTTACTAGACCCTATCTTCTTCCAAAAGCATTACATTAATATGCAATGCCTCTTCAGTGAATTCAATATAAAACTTGGCTTAGTTTTTCCACATAATCCACATCTCCAAATTAAACTCTTTTGAAGCATATTTTCTCCTGGAAAATATTATCTGTATTTTAATTATGACTGTGTTACTTTATATTTCCCATTTAGTTTGGTATTGTAGGATGTAGGATACAAAATTGTTATCTTCATCTTCAAACTTTCTGTTGAAGTCAATATCGTGACTCACTATCTCAGAAATTCTCTCCTCTGTGTTGTTTCATGCAGTCCCTGTGCTATAAGAATTTTATGACTCTTACAGATTAAGATATTTCAAACCTCAGTGACTATATGTTTCCACTGGGATATGGGAAACAGACTTTACAGTCTCCACACACAATGCAATTTTTAAAATAAAATTCCATAAATTAAGACTGCCATAAACTTTTGGGAATGCTGCTATTATGAGCAGCTGTTTTCCTGCATTTGATGTCCACAATAAGGTAGAGTTCTTAGAGATATGGTGTTTAAACCTGGACTTCCCTTAATTAGCATAAAGGTCTTGTGAAAAGATTACACCTTGGCAAAGAGCTTATGCCCATTAAAAATTTCAGACAGATGATGAATATGTAACCACTTGAAATATACTAATCAGAATACACTACCTTGAAGAAAATACCAACTATATCTTTTTGCTGTATGACACAGGCAGAGGCCTGACATTAGAAGGAGCCTACAAACAGGGTTGGGGTCAACAAGGGAAGTCAAGCTTCAGCTTCCATCTCACAAAATAAAATATACAATATAAGGAAAAGCCTTGTCACGGGGCACTCATTGACAGCATTGGAATCACTTAAGCCAAGAAGCTTCAGTCATGTAAATTCCCATTTGAGCCATGAGTACCTAAGTGAACAGGAACTCACATGTATTGATCTGTTCCAGTTTCACATACCTGGCTTAAGGAAGTCTTTCTTCTTCCCCCATCATTTCCTGTTCCCTTCCAAGGAAAATTAATTGACTGTAATCTAAATTTCCTCTGGAATTTGAAGTATCTCTTTACCTAGAGAACTGCTTTCAAGCATTAAATCTAGAGCGACATAGCTGCCCTACTTTACTCTACCGATTACTATTTGGGAACCTATGTTTCCTCATCTATTAAATTACAACAAAAATTACGCTTATCTTTTTTTAAATTAAACTTATCATACATGTAATGCTCAGGTACAGTAACCACTATCATATACTAAGTACTCAATAAATGTTCATTATTCCAAGGCATAGTAGAACTTACATTTAGTTAGTATTACATTTATTTGGCTCTAAGCCTTGGAAACAGAGAGACTAAAAATCTAGAAAAATATATTATTCTGATCATGTTCCACAATCTCTTGTGTAGAGAAGGTATTCAATTAATATTTGTTGACTTGACTGATTGCATTGATTAAAGAACACATTTTTCAAAATGAAGCCTTATCTGTGTGTTTCTTCTAGAAACAGGAAACTGTAATTAGCTCCTATTGTGCAGAAAATTCATAAACCTGAATTGCCATGTGGTTCTTTTTCTTTTAGCAGTATATGCTTTATATAATGCCTAAAAATAATTAGAAACTCTTTGGATGTAATCAGCTTTCCTTCATACTCTATCTAGAATATTTTAAACAGCATTTGACTGACTCTTGTGGTTGGAATTCTGCAAGATGTTAGTCCTCACTGGGAGCATATAGCTGACGGTTTTTCATTTAGAACAGTGCCTCCCACATGCCACAGACTGACTAAATTAGAATCACCTGTGGTGATTATTAGCCTCACAGCTTGCTGGCTTCCATGTCAGACACACTCATCAGAGTCTCTGAGGGTGAGGCCCTGGAAATTATACTTTATACAAACACTCCAGGAGCTTCTCATGTGTAGCCAGGTGTGAGAAACTCTCCTCTAGAAAGCAGCTTAATGGAATGACCATGTACAAAATAAAGGGCAGTAGACTTTTATATTATTGTTCCCATTATGATATCTTCTTAAACGAGAAAAGTTTCAAGATTTGGACTTTGCTTTCACATAGAAGCCTAAATAACTCTCCAGTGCATCCTTTCTTAATGCAAATTTAATGATAAATTTAAATTTATGATTTCCCATTTTTAAATTGGAAAAGGCTTTTAAACATCCTGATGGGGCAATAAAATAAAACATGTATAATTTATAGAAATAGAAGCTCATCATTACAGAATAACTATCAATTAAATGAAAAATAATGCATGAGTCTATTGATTTTTAAGAGTTGATCATGGCAGCAGCTTTGAAAGTATATGTTTATTTTACTGCTGAGTGGCATTTCATGTTATGAATACACCACATTTTGTTTATCTATCCACAAATTGATGAACATTTTAATTGTTTACAATTTTTGGTTACTCTGAATAATGCTGCTATGAATATTCAGCACAAGTCTTTGTGTGGACATATGTTTACATTCTCTAGGGTAGCTACATAGGAGCGGGATTGCTGGTTCATATGACAATTTTTTATTTTTAAGAAATTGTGAAAATGTGTTTTTGCAAAGTGGCTTCACCAGTTTACATTCCCACCAGGAATGTACAAAGGTACTTGTTTCTCCACATACTTGCCAACACTTGTTATTAAATGCTACAACATGGGTGATTCTCAAAACATTATTCTATGTGAATGAAGCCAGGTGCAAAACAACACATACTGTGTGAGTCCATGTGTATGAAATGTTCAGTAAAGACAAATCCATAGAGATAGAAAGTAATTACCTGGGAGTGGGAATAGAGGTTCACTACAAATGCTTATAGCCTTTTAATTCCAATCATCAATACTCTTAATACCCCATATAATATCTTCCCTGACCATTGAATTATTTATCAGGGTATTTTTAACTTCTAAATATACGGTTGTTACTGATTTTATCATGTTAGTAACCCTGACCTTGTATTTTCAATGTCACAGTTTTAATCTGCACGATACATATTCTATAAAATTTTTTGTGATCTGTTTGATTGTTCTAATATCAGGTTGTCTTGTAGTTGTTCCATGAGCTCTAAAATCTTTTGTCTTTGACCTTCAGCACTTTATTAAAAAATTTTTCTTATCTACCTGTGGAGAGACTAGTCTCTTTTTCCAAACTCTGTCACAGGTGAGCCAACGCTCTGCTCCATCTCTTTCTAGATTTTAATCTAGTTGTTTGCTGAGCAAACTCGGTTATCTATGGGTTCAAAAAAAATCATGATCTTGTAGATTATCAAGTTATTCTCATAGTTAGGATGGTGGTGATTCTCTTTTAGCTTTATATATTCTAGCTGGAAGCTAGAAATCAGTAAATTATTTGAACCGTTGTACATGGTTCAAAAAAAGTTATTTTATCAACTTTGTACTTTTAAAAAATGTAAAAATTAATTTAATTCCTAAAATGATGTTATTTTTATCCAGTCATTTTCATTCAATTTTCTAGGTCATTGGAAGCATATATCCTTTCATATTACTTCAATATTATTTCTGAAATTAAGATGTTCTGGCCCATTCTGATGGCATTTAGCTGGGCTGTATTGTATGCAAGATATTATTTACTTTTGCAGTCCTCAGAGATAAAACCTAAGACATAAGATATTCTGGAAGGATATTACTGTTGCCGAACCCTGAAATTAAACTCTTGTCCTCCTAAACCAAGGTAAAACATTTACGAAGACTGCACTCACTTTTCTTGACTTCTGCATTCTGCTATCTTCTATATCCTGGCCTGGGGATTTTTTCCATTATTTTGACCTTGTTAGCTCTTCAGTTCCTTAATCTAATTTTTAAAAATCCAGCTTTCCTCATTGTCCACAGAAAACGTATTGCTTTAACTTAGTTGGTCTTTCATTAATATTTGTATCATTCCAGTGATGTAGGTAGTATAAATTTTAGCCTCAGTTGTATTAGAGACTCAGTTTGCTCCTTGGAATTTTCGGAAATTTTTCTTGCTTCACAGATGAATGGTCAAAGCAGGCAATTTCCCCTGCCAGTTCCCTTTATGCAATACTTTTTTGCTTTTGTTTTATTCTTATTTTTATTATCATTGACAGTGCACCCCAAGTTTTTTCTCCCCTACCTTTTGCATGCTCAATGCTTTTTCTTCTCTCCCATCTTTTTGTTTGTAAAATGGAAGCCCCAAGTTCCCAGGTTTAGCAGATGCTCTCATGACAGGCACCAGAGTTAACACTCTCTTACTTCTTTGAATTTGCTGTAGGTTCACTTTTGGTGTCTAGAGTATTCTAACATATAAACATAGGGCAAACTTAAAAAAAATGTACAAGTAATATCTATGGACCCGCCATTACATCCCACTATTAACAATTTACTAGGCTTGTTCTGTCATACATCTAATTATTTCACTTCTCATAAACTTGCACAAGTTGTTTGTTTGTTTTTAATCCTCACGTGAGGACATGTTTTTATTGATTTTTAGAGAGAGAGGAAGGGAGAGGGAGAGGGAAAGGGAGAAACAGGGATGTGATAGAGAAACTTCCATCAGTGGCCTCCCTTAAGCACCCTGCACCCCGGCCAGAAACCTGGTATGTGCCTGACCAGGAATTAAGCTTTGACCATTGACCCTTCCATGTATGAGACGATGCTGGACAATGCTCCAACCAACTGAGCCACCCAACGGAGCCACCCAGCCAGGGCTATTTGGGGGGGACTTTTAATTCACTTCAGTAAGCTCCTAAGATTAGCATTGTTGGTAATGGGCTAGGGCAAATATAATTTTATGAGACTGTAAGAACTTTCAAAGTGATTTCACCAATTACACTCCCACCATGAGAGGATCATAAAAGTGAAATGGACCCTAAAGAACAATTTAGATATAAAGAAAACATTTGAGTAAATTCATATAGTTGGGGAGATGCATGACATGTTTATAAACTATCGCATTGGGATGATGAAAAATCAACTTGGAGCAGGCAGGCGGCACCACGGAACTGAGATATTTTCATGTCAAGACAAAGGAAGAATGTGATGCAATAGGAGAGAAAAGATCAACATAAGTTTGATATGTGTATGTATGAAGGGACTCTGAGGCGTCACTAAAAGAATGAAAGTGCTATTTAAAGAAGAGTAATTGGACAATGCCAAAGGTAGCAAAAATTATGTAATAGAGACTGAAAGGAAATGGAAGTCGTTCAAACTTCAGGAAAGAAGTCTTGGCCGTGGTTAAGGTTGGGAAAGAGAAGGAACGCATGTAGTACAGAAAAGAATAATGTGCATATTCAGTGACTGGCAGGCAATATGTATGAATGACAGTACAGTCTTAGGTAATGAAATATAATAACTTTTTAAAAATGTCTATGGCAGCAACAATAAAATCTTAAATTTTAAACTAACTAAATAGCGCAATCCATGAACACACGTAAATTATATAAAATCATACGGGCCTGCAAATGTGACTCATTTCACGCCTGCTTGTTTATTGGGTTCTGTTTTGAGAAATTTAATCTGTTAATCTGAAAACGGGATATCCTATGGAGGTATCTTTTGCCTTTCTTATTAGTTGTGCTTCCTTTGCTTTTGTTTCTTTTTTACTGCTTATTGTGAACCCTCAAGGGTTTATCTCAACACCTGCTGTGCTCTTTGAAAGTTACTTTCCTGTTTAGCATTTCTTATTTTAACACATGAACAGCTGGTAAGGTTTGCTTAGAAATCACTGAGTCACAGAGCCCACTTGTTTCTAATATTTTATTTCCTCGCTTCACATTACCCTCCTGAGTTATAGGACAGTGATATTTTAGCATCAGGAAACAATTACTTCTGATGAATCTTTAATATTCACGATGATAATCATCAGGATTTATTGGGTACCTATTTTTTGCTCTGATGAACCCTGAGGAGGAGAAAGATAAATGATTTCATCCTTTGTTCTGAAGGAGTTTACAACCTTGTTGAGAAAAAACACTACAACCCAAAACGAGTGACCAATCACATTTGTATTGTATCGCATGGTTTCAAAAAGAGACAGAAATGAGGGCTGAAGAAAAGAGAAAAGGTTAGAGGAGATGTAAGTCGAACAAAGGATAGGATTTGGGAAGATAGAAGTTAAATTATACATCATTACATCCAAGGGAAATACAAAGTAGCTATTCTTGAGGCAGTATTACTTATTTTTATTATTTTGTTGCAATTTACCTTCAAGTTACTCTTGGTTTCTTTTTTCAAGATTAATATTATTTTTATCTAATTATTTTAGTTAAATTACGGTCTTAAAATGTTTGTGTTTTCCCTGTCTTCACCAATAAAGACTTCACTCCATAAGAGTGGGGAATGCTGCCCTAGCTGATTTTGCTCAGTGGTTAGAGCATCAGACCACAGAGACTCAGGTTTGATTTCCGGTCAAGGGCACCGAGTATCTGAGTTACAGGTTCCAACCCCGGCCCTGGCAGGATGCAACCGATCAATGTACCTCTCTCAAATCGATGTTTCTCCCCCTCCCTCTCCCTCTCCCCTCCCCCTCCCCCTCCCCCTCCCCCTCTCCCCCTCCCCTTCCCCCTCCTCTCCCTCTCCCCCTCCCCCTCCCCCTCTCCTTCTCCCCCTCCCCCTCCCCCTCCCTCTCCCTCTCCCTCTCCCTCTCCCCCTTTCCCCCTTCCACTCTCTCTAAAAAAATCAATGGAAAAAATATTCTCTGGTGAGGATTAAAAAAAAAAAAAAGAGGGGAATTCTAATTTATATATGTGTTTCCTGGGTCAAAGTTGGGGTTGAGGAATTTTCTGCTGCTAAGAAAATGTCTCATAATCTTTTTACTAACTTTATTTTACTGGCTTTATTTAAGGGAATTAGGAAGAAAATGTTTGGGACATTGAATCTATCCCACATTTTTCTCTCTTTCACCCTGTTAATAAAATTTTAGCCCATAAAATGTTCATTATTCTAATACAAAATAACAATTTCCCACTTCATTTAAATAGATGAATTTCACAAATTTAGGATGCAAACTTCTCTTTTTATTGATAAATCAATTTGCCCTTCTTTGATACTATTTGTTGCATGTGAGTAGTAATATAAATAGTGGTTCAGCAGTCAAGGAGTTAAATATTGTAATTTCATGGCAATTTCTCCCCCAGTCAATAATTTATCATTTATATATAGCATAGCCCATATTTAAGTTGTGGGTTTTTAAATTACTTTTGTTTAAAGCTAAAGAGAAATTAATTTTAAGAGGTTAATAATTCTCTCAGTCATCTGAAGGTTCTATTTTATAACATTGAAAAAAGAAAAGCATTCTCTTGGTCTACTAAAAATAATGTTGACTATTGGGCAGCCAAAGAAAAATGTGGAGCACTCCCATATTTATGTCCCATGATGATTTCTGGTTCAGAATGCTAAGGAAATTCAAGACTTGAAAGTTGCAGAAGAAAATTAAGAAGTAGAGGGAATCAGTTCTGCTACACTCTCTCTTTCTCATTAGTAATTTTGTAAAAGTATCATTTTAGAGCAACTCTAGAATTTTAAGAGGGACATTCATCCATCCAATGTAAAATGATATGTTCATTACTTAGGCACTGGGACATATTCTACCATGGTTTCAGAATGGCATATCATAAATATGTGGGACAAATATTTATTAAGCCATCCATCTCTAAAACACTGAACATGGAAATCATGGAGGACTTCAACAACCACACTGAATCAGTCACTCAATTCTATTGATTTTATATCTTAAGTACTTCAAATCTATTCTCTTTGAAATTACACCCCCATTACAGTCTCAGTTCAGCCCTAAATCACATTTTTTCACAGAATAGGGGAATAAGAAAATTGTCCTAAAATTGAGCATGTTTCCATGTTATTCTGGTGACAGAGGGAACAGATGGAAGAACATGTCTCTAGTAAAAGACATAAGGATCACCTCTCCACATCCACACACTCACACACCTTTGTGTATATACAAAAATCCAAATATGTTTGTGTGTGTAGATATTTACCAAATAGAATTTATCAGTTTCCTAAATACAGTAGTGGTGAAGGCTCAGGGACAAGTAAGATCATTTCTTTATATGTACTGGTTCTGCATTCCCTCTAATTCTTCTTATCTATTTCTCTTTTCTAAACTTGAAGACACTATCTTATGGCAATATCAGAAATGATATGCTAATTGTAGAGAATCTAAAGCTGCTTCATTTCTATTCCTTATAATATAAAAACTTCATACATTGAATACAGTTTTTGATCAACTGTATTTTACGGCTTTAGCTGTTCTTTTCCTGTTTGCTGTTTCACCTGCGGCAAGTTAAAATCTCAAGATATGCAAAATCCCTTAGATTCAAATGTGCTCTGCAAAATCCTTTCAGTCTTTAAACAACTTTTTCAAATATATTTTGTTCTGCAGGTGGAATGGAAAGAATATTAAAGACCTTCTTGAATTTAAGGGGAGAAATTATCTTCCAGGCTGAATATTGTCTAGACAAATCTTGCCACCATCTTTTTTTTTTTTTTTTTTTTAAGAACAAATGGGGTAGATTTTAAATTTTATTTCTAATTTTTATTTTTTAATTTATCTTTATTGTTGAAAGTATTACAGATGTCTCCCTTGTCCCCCCATTTCCTCCACCTCGCTCCTGCCCCCTTCCCAGGCCTTTACTGCACTTTTGTCTGTCCATAGGTTATGTATATATGTATATTCATTTTTTTTCTCACCATT
Organism: Miniopterus schreibersii; assembly: GCF_964146895.1. NCBI lineage: Eukaryota > Metazoa > Chordata > Mammalia > Chiroptera > Miniopteridae > Miniopterus > Miniopterus schreibersii. Next base: position 63,205,380 of record NC_138107.1, read on the forward strand.
AAGCTCAGAATTGCAGTTCCCTGTCCTCAAAACTCATATTTCCCATCATTAAGTAAATGGTGGTAAATGTTTTAAAGATCCTTTAACATCTTAATCCACAATTCTAAAGAAGAGGAGTTCTTTGCATTGGAGTTAAAGGCTTAACTTACTACTCAATTTTAATTTCCTATAAATAGCAATGGGAGCAAATCTGAGTAATCAGACTTCCAGTTTTTCATATTAGCTTCCTTTCCTTTAATTGAAAATACTGTTTTTTATGTATGTGTAACTAAAATTTGTACTGTATTTGTTTACAGATAACAATAAAAAAATACATTTTTCTTGAAAAGCACCAAGCAAATTATAATTCCTAATACTCCCATGACTCAGGCATAACCAGGACTCACATTTGGCTATTCTTTCATTTCCTTTTCTCAATATATCCCCTCTCTCAATTGTGACCAAATTGGAGTTACTAAGGACTCACTATATTTACCTTTATTAGATACATTTTAGCCATGTAGATATTTTCAATGAATGTTTTTTATTAACTGCTTTTAATTTCCTTCCATCTACTTATTAAGAAATGAGTACTTAGATACCTGGACATTTTAGACAGAAGTGTAAAAAACAAAACATTGAGGAAACCAACACAATTTTCCAGCTTATTGAATGGGAGTTTTAGCGTTTTATTTGGTTTCATAGATATTTGCTGAACAATAGTGTCAGTCACATTGAAATGCTAAAATGTACCTCTGGCTCTAAGGTCCATTTTTCATAGTTCCAATATTAAAAATGAAATGCAGTCATAGGAAATAAAAGTAGGAAATAATTTTCCCCTAGTATTGCATGTTCTGACATTTGTCTGAAATTTAATTTATTGAGGGTTAGAAGGTCGATAAAGAGAAGGAAAAATAACCAAGTATATATAAATGCAAATTACCTAAACAAGAATCAATACTTATGAATGAGAAAGTGTTGGCTGCTATTTATCAAATCATCTATCAATGATCTATCAATACAATAGAAGAAGAGAACTTTATATGAATATAAATATATGATAGATACACAAAATGTATAATACCTATTTAGCTGTATTTTTAATATGCAGAAAATGTTCCCATGATCATAATTTCTATGCTGCCTGCAAAACTAGGAATGCTCAAGAACTTTTAGATTGAAATTAAAGGTGCCAAGACACTGAAACGAGAGAGACAGTGAGAAGTGCAAAGCAGAAGCAGACATTAGAAGAGTTACAGGTAGCTCAGTGTACAGAAGAGTATATAGGTCCATGAGAAATAGAGTGGAAAGGTAAGCAGGAGCCAGAACACCAATGGCCAAAAAACTCGGACGTGATCCTGAGAGCAATGAAAAAGCTTTGAAAGTATTTAAGTATCAAATGACATGACCAGGGTTATGATTTGAACAGTCCTCTGGCTGCAGGGAAAATAATGGATTTGAGGAAGTAAACCTAGAAACAACTGTTATCACCTTCCAGCAGAGAGAGGATGCTGCCCTAAACCAGGACGGCACAGCCATGGAACAAACCAACTGCCCTTCCTGTGGAATCTCAGACGAAGTGGCTGGAAGGCTCTTACCAGGTATTGGCAATAACTGCCATCCACAGAGAATGGGAAGATGTAGATTTCTCTGAAATGGTTGGCTATAACCTAAAGGGACTAGATCTTTTCTCAGAATTTCTTAAGTCTCTTAACTTATAGAAGCAGAAGAGTAGATTACTTCAATTGATTCTACATCTACCACGTGTGTTTAGCTTTGAGTCTTTAGGAAACTTACATAACCCTCTGCGTCTCAGTCTCCTCATTTGTAAAACTGGGATAACAATAGCATCCATCCAGTGGCATGCTGCTAAATGTTTAAGAAACCTATACTTTATAATGTTCATTAATTTCTATGGTATAAATAATGCCACCATGGCCACATTCGAACTAATACAACTTGATATCAAATGATTTAGAAAATTCCTCAGAATTTAACTACTGGCTCTCAGAAGCCAGTGCAAGCCTGCTCTTGCACATCTCTGCATCTGCTTCATGAGCGTATTGTTAGGATTAAATGTACAAATACATACAAAGTGCTTACTGCATTGCCTAGCACATATTGGAAGCTCAGTTATGCTAACCATTATTATATTGTTTCTGATCATTTTAATCCCATACTATAATTATGATTATGTAAAACAAAGAAACAAACAAACAAAAACTCCACACAATTGGACTACTCTATTTTTTAAAATTATTTTTAGAAAGTTTTCTTGCTTTACAAATTTCTAGTTAACAATATTAATAAAATATGTATTATTTCTTATGATCTCCCAAAGTTGCACACTTCCATTCCAGTGAACTTTGGTAAATTATTTCTGATTATTTAAAATTGTTTCATTTTTCTCATTAGCTTTATTGAATTTAAATGAAGTTATCAGAGAAAATTCAACACTGAATTATTTTGAGGCCTTTTTTGAACAACTTTAGACCACAGAGAATGTTGGCTACACTGCATATAAAGTGCTGTATCTGTAGAAATTCACCTTGAAGAATTATAAGTATTACTAATATACACTTAAAAATGAATTACTAAGGTACAGATCCTGCTACAAAGAATGAGGTACAAGTCACTATTCTTCACAAAATCATAATGGCATATCTTTATGTTCTGGTTTTCAATTTTAAATATTTTTATATATGTTATTATCACCGAGAAATTTATAATTTGGAAGTTAGTGCATGTCAACAGATATAATAAATTTGGAAATCGAAAGAAAATCATTTTACTCCTTTTCTACCTTATGTGAATAAACATTTCTAGAGTAGGGTTTGTGAACCGAGCCATAAGGGGGGATTTGGTAGAGAACCTCTTATATTAAAACAATATAATTGCTAAAATACCCAGTTAAAAGACCTTGCTAGAATCAGGTTTACCTGAAGACTAAGGTACCTGAAACACTAGGAATGAGTAAATTCACGGGAATATCAAACTAAATGCTTTGGAATCAGATGTCCTGAACCATCAAGGAGTTATGCTAGATGCAATTTTATCATGGGATTCAAAATGTTTATTGAATTCAGATAAAAAATAGTGAAGTATAAAGATCTGGCCCAGAATATACTGCCAATTTAGATACATACATTTTTCACCTTAGATTTTAAATTGAGTTATTTGGTGCTATCTTAGCTGATAAACAGATCTTAAAAATCAGTTTCTTACTTAGCTCATTTACCTGAAGACAGCTTGAAAATATCATTAGGCTCTCACACACATACAAAAATACTGACCTATAAAGTTTTACTAATACCTCTTTACATTTAATTCAACTCTTTCCCCCACTGCAGTAATTTTTATAGATGTTTGCTAGCATGAAATCTAAAGAGCTACATTTGTCCTTCCCTAGGTCTTAGTTTATTCCATGAAGAATGGAAACAATGACTCTATATATTGAAGGTGTCATCTCCACACATCAATGACCAATAAAACCTCCAGGAAATAGAACCCATTCACTAGACTACAATTAATCAGAGTTGTTTTGACACTTATTTTTATGGCAAAGAGACAAATCACAAGAGACAGTTTGCAAATAAGTATAATCAGTTTGACTGAATAGTCCTGACTCTCAGGGGTATAAACATGGAACAATTTTATTTTTTCCAGTAACTTCTACTAACTCTGGTCTGTTATCCACCCCTCATTCCTTTTCTGGTGAATGGCAATCATCTTTAGTGACAGCTCAGTCTGGTTGTACATTTTTTTCTGTCATCTCTTGTAATTAAAAGTGTCATTCCAGTTCTTAAGACTCAATCCTCTTCGTTTTAAAACTAAGTATCACCATGATTGTTTTACCCCAGCCAACCTTTTGCACTATTTCCCAGAAGCATAGAAAGTTTATCTATTTTTGCCATGTGCCTCTACACCCCTTGTCTTACCTTTGTCATCTGTTCCCAGCCCCTTTCTCTATGGCCTGGCAGAGTCCAACACATTAGCTCAGTGACTTTCATGTGGGAGACAGTCATCCACCAGTCTTTGGGTTAAAACCAGATGGAGGATAGTTGAACATTCCCAATTTTTTAAGAATGGTCTGTTCTTCCTGAAACAAGAAAGGGAGAAGGACTTCTTACTTCTTTTAAAACAAAAAGAAGAAAAATCTGCTTTTAGAAAAGGCCACCAAATCCATTTGGTGTCTCTATCTCTATGATCTCCCTGGAGTCACAAACCAAAAATAAAGCCTACTAAAAAAAATTGCCTTGGAGAAATCCATATTTTTGTTCACAAGCACATAATTTTTCTCTATAATTTCTGCAGGATTCTTATCATCCTTTAATTGAAAAATATTTTATGACTCCATGATAATATATTTTAGGTAACTTTTTAGTCTATTTTGGAATCAATACATGTTCAGCTCTAAAATTAATAGCAGTGAATCTAAGGATATATAGTAACCTCAGGCACCAAGGAGAGATTAAATATATTTTTACTGCAATGTATCATTAAGATTAAGACAGCAAAAAATAAAATAAAAATCAGTAAATATTAAAATAAAAATGTTTTGTTAATTACCATACTCCATACATTTCAATTAATTGAAGCTTCACTGTATTACATTCCACAGGGAATTAAAAATCAATAGAGAGTATCATCCTTAAATGCCAAAACTCTCAAGGCAATGCATAAGGATCTTCAGAGATTTCTTCCGAACAAATTAGATTCATTGATCCTACTCATATCCACCAAGATGAGTTATTAACAAAGAAGTAAGCTGATGTTAGCAACCCCTTTCTCCAGCTCCACCCCAGAAAATAACAAGCTGTTATATTTTAAGGATGTTACTTGGCCTTATACTATCATTGACTAGGGGAATGATAAGAAAGGTAACAATTAATTGTCAGAAAAGGTAACAATTAATTTGAAAGCATTAGGGATGGAGTCTGATGCTTTGAGTGGGAGAAGATGAAGCTGGGAGGCTCTAAAAAGTATGAGGTTTTCCAAAATTTGAGAAGGGAGTAAAGGAAATTAATTCCTTAGCTGTATTTTTAACTGTATTTTTAAGATAACCTCTTTTAACCAGGCACATCATGGGAAAATGCCAGTGCTATAACCAATCGTTATAAAGATTAAACAGCTTCCACATTTCCACTATATAAGCTTTCGTATAGCTTGCCTCTGAGCTTCATTCCACTGTTGGTTTGAAACTCCCAGTTCGTGAACTGTTCTGCTATGCATACTAAACTCTTACTAAATACAATTTTATTGACCTGTCTTTTTTAAAAGTTTCTGGATTTTTGCATCTTTATTTATTTTTTAAATTTACTTCTTTCCATAACTCTGGTCTTCTGGATCCACTGTCCAGACTACTATATTTTCCATTACATTTGTCATCTCTTTATATTTTTTGTTCAGTGCTTTAAGATATATTTTATGCTTGATATTTTAGACCATTAATTAGAATTCAAAGTTAATTGTCTTTTCCTCGAGTTATTTTATTTCATTGTTTAATAGGGAATTATGTTTTAGGTTCCAAAAAGTCCTATGCATTCTACACTTGGATCTGAATCACTGAAGTGATTCTAATATTGTTGTGTTTTTCCACCCAGCCTTTCATATAACTCCCCACATCCTGGATGCATGTAGTTTCCTCACTCTAACAGAGAGAACTTTAATGTGTTGCCTTTTTTCGCTGTAGGTTCACAGATGTTATTGGGTCCCATCTTAAATGGTGGCCATCTCCCAGGTTTAGAAGGTGAAGTGTTCTCGACCCCTAGAGATTGCTGGGATAGATGCAGCAGGCTGCTGTTGCCCAGCTGAGGTACTTGCAGCAAGTCCCATTGTTCCCTTGTCTCCTTGTTCTCTGAGCTTTTGGGCAATGAGCACACCCAGACACCCAGCTGCTTCTTGGTCCCCTGGGAGCTGATGGGACAATGGGGGGAGTTTAGGTTGATGTCAACTTTTCTCAGTGGGAATCCACAAATCTCTGTGGGCCAAGCTCTTCACAGGATTCAATTTTCTGTTTTCTCTTCTAGAACATTCTCAAAGCTGATATTCAGGTGTTCATACAATGCCCGAACCATCTTTTTCTTTTTTTCTTACTTGTTTGTTTTGAGGTTAACATACAAAAAATAAGAAAAAGCAAAAATATATTTTGTATTTAAATGCATTAAAAATCCATAAGAAAAGAATTCTTAGCATGACAAACCTTCTTAGTACTTACTATCTGCCTTCTCAGTCTCTATCTCATGAATCTTAACTTCCAACTCTGAGCAAGTTATTTGGGATTTCCAGTTGCCTGTTAAAAAGAAGCTGTGCATTTGTAACATGATAGCTTCCTTTAGACTGTCTACACTACTGAGACTGTCCTTACCTTACTAATTAATAGCTGTATTAATATTAGATAAGTTTATTTTGGCTGGTAGCCTAACAATTTTAGCTTGTTTGCAATTTAAGTATTTTTGCTGTCACACTGGCTTTCAAAGGGACCAACTACTTTCTCTTCATGACTTAAAAACATATCTTGGATATGGCAAAACACAGAAAACTTAAAAAACAAAAAAAGCCACGCAGTAATTTATTTCATAAATGCTTAAAATTGTCTGTGTGTGAAAAATATAAATCAGTCTGGAAATTTTTCTCATAATTTCAAATTATGTTAGAGACAGGTTGCAAATAGTGTCTAAAGAGGATTGAAAAAGCCAGTGCTAATTTCATTTCACAAAGAACAAGCAAACCAGTAAACCTGAGGTAAAAAAAAATCAAGGGAGAATTGGCAAAGGTCATATTAATGTCCTTCCCCAAAAGTTAAGGTCATATTTGTTTTAACAACCAAACAGTGTGTGTGTGTGGGGGGGGGGGGGGTGTCCAGCTGCTGAAGCAATATATGTTTTTAATCTCCCCATTTTTTCCATCCATGAAGAGGACAAGTCTAGAGGGAAATTATGATCCAAAGCTTTACTTTTATTAAAAGCCTGTGACAACTGAAACAAACAAAAAAGCTGTTGGCCAAAACACAGGGAAGGGTTTTAATACCAAGTTGGCTCATGGCAGAGTTATCCTTCTAAAGGATTCACTCCAAAATAAGAATAGTAAATTATTAAAAATAATCCCTTCCTTCATGCCTGGGAATAAATCTGTAATTAGTATACATTATGGGGAAAGGTGTTTATATACTTAGTTCATTTGTTTAAAACTTACTGAGATTTTATGTTGAATTCTAAACATAATGATCCTTAATATTATTTTGCTTAGCTTATTTTCATAAAGGCTTATGCATGTGTTTGAAAGGGTAATTCATGTGAAAGAGTGCTATTTGTTTCTGGTAATTAACACACCTTTAGAATGAAGATTGATGATCCAGAGTATGTGTATAAATGACAGGGAAAGAGCTCCAAGTGCTGAATTTGCAACTAAAAAGACACCAAATATGATCCAATTATTCATGCAACAAGTGTTTGTTTAGCAACTACTCTGAACTAGACAGTGCTGAGCACTGACAATTCAAAATATTCCTCCTTTCAGTAAACACCACCACTGTGTGTTCTGAAGGTTAAATTATAGGTACTATCAAATTCAAGGATGTATCTGCAGCTTGACCATTTTAAGCATATTCCTATATTTAAAAATAGTGAGAATATTATCTTTTAGTAATAGACTCTTAATTTTGGAATAATTTGGGGTAATAAGGTATAAAGGCCTACAGAAAGTTTCCTATTCCCTTCCTCCTGCTTCGCCTAATCTTAACCGATTATATAACCAGCCACAATTCATTTGTCAAAACTAAGAAATTGGGTTTAGTAGAATACTCATAACAAAATTACAGATTCCATCAGTTTTTTCACTTTTTCTCTCCCAAGATTTAATCCAGGATACCACGTGACATGTATCACCATGTCTCCTTAGTCTCCTTTAGTCTATGACAGCTTCTCTTCAGGACCTTCACACTTCTGAAACGTACCAGTGAAGTATTTTGTAGAATGTTGGTCAGTTTGGCTTTGGGTGATGTTTCTCATGATTACAGGCTGTAGAGGTGAGATGCCGTTTCATCTCATTAGATCAGAGAGTAGATGATATCAACATTACTTATAGGGGCTATCTTAACTTTACCACTTGGCTAAGGTAATGTCTGACAAGTGTTTCCTTTCACACTCTACTTGGTAGAAGTCACCAAGTCCAGTGTATACTCAAAGGAAGCTGAGTTAAGCTCCAACTCCTGGAAAGGGAATCTTAAAATTTTTTTGATATTTTGTTTCTATACAATATGAAAAAGCATACTTGGAAAGACTTAAAAAAACAAATTATTGTCATTCTTAAAAAGTATAAGGTGGCATGTGTTTTCAACAGAAAGAGGGGACCACTAATCCACCTCCTTTTCTTAAACAAGCATAGCTTTTGTGCTGGTGTTCCTAGCAAGGATAGGTAGGCCTTCACTCTCTATACTATTTGAAGAGTCACAATATCCAACTAAAATTAGCAAAACAACCAACAAACCCACAATTAGTTATTTTTGTTTTTGCTATTGTTTTACTTATCACAGATAGATGGGCGACCACACGCTTTATCTTCTCAACTTTCTGTTTTGAGAGTGCATAGGAGCACCATTTATAATCATATTGACACAAGAGGTATAAGCTGGGACATATCTTCTCCCTACAAAAAGAGCAACTATATAATTGACTTAATTTCAAACTTTTCAAAAGGTTGTTTTAGGGTCATACAAACTAGGGTTGTGACTATACAGAGCAAGAAAGGGTGCTAATGGGAGCAGATTGGGAGGGTCTTGGCAGACACAGGAGTCTGGGGTGATTTGGAGGCATATGGGCTGAGGACCACACTCTGAGACACACAGATCAATGCAGAGCAGTGGCCCAAACCCATAGATGTGTTCTGTTTGGCTGTTGATGTTCAAAAAGCATTGCATTTCTTCCTTATGTTCAACCACTGAACATTTTCACAAAACTACCCAAGTCCCTGACATTTTTTGAAAAATTAAAAGGTATGTGATGCTGGGCTGTCAGCCTATGTGGCTGCAGTTGGGAGGGGGTGGTGGTTGATGCCCCTTTTGTGGTTTCCAGGGTGCACTATTTCCATCACACTGAGGCTCAGAGTTAGTACCATTCTACCAGCTCAAAGGCAGCTTGCTTTATTAATTTTCCCAAATGGCCTGGGAGCATTTGAGCTCCTGAGCCTCATCTGGCATTCACGTAGCAATGCCTGTAAGATCACCAAGCTTGGGTGAGTTTGGCTGCCTCTCTGATTCATTTCCCTCAGGGCCCTGATGTCAGCACTCATCCCAGGGAAAGGGGACATATCTTAGGTATATCAGAGATTTAGAAGCCAACGTTTGAGTTATGTTTTATCTGTCTGCTCAGGGAAAATATTTTTTCACATCCACTTTTATTCTCAACTAGAGCAGTGGTTCTCAACCCTACATTCACAGTAGGGTCAGTAGGAGACCTTTCATAAAAATTTTGTGCCTGTATTATCCTTATTTCTTTCTCACAATAATTCCAGTATCTGTCTTGTCCCCCCCCCCCCCCATTTCTCAGGTTATCCTGTCCATCTGCCATTCACACTGCAAACTCCTCAGGACCTTCACACCCCATTCTTGATACTTCTGGGTGTGACGGGTAATTCTAAACGATCCTATTGTCTATTTGATTTCCTACTCTGATACCTACAGTGACCTTTTACAGTCCTCGGCATAATAAGGATGTGAAATACCTTCAGCTTCCAAGCCTCACACTAGGTCTCTCAGCACTAACATCTCTTATTTATAAACCCGACTTTCCTCGCTACCCCGAAACTCCTATTCACTCTCTACACTCACCTTTTATAAAATATTTGACTGTTGGCAAATGCTTTGACTATTTTAAATACCTTCAAAAATTTAATCACTGCAACAATGTCTAAGGTAAATATGATACAATTTTAATAATTTTACATTTTAATCTATTTTTAAAAACAGGATATGCTCTTAAATTTATAACTTGAGAGAGTAATCCATTGTTTAATGTTTTATTCAGTTGCAAAACAGCTGGATTTTTCCACTCGGTCCTTGCTCTTTAATACATGAATACATTCTCCCAGCCTCTAGATTCCCCAAAATATATGATCTATGAAAGACCCAGAATATCATTTTTCTTTCATCTCAAACTGTTGGAGAATTATAGGGTATAGCACAGGATTAACACCTCTGGTGGAGGTCATGCATAAAAATTAAAACACCATTTTTCATCATGCTATATTATGCATTGCTACTGAAGCCGCAGAGAAGTTCTCATTATTTCTCTTCGAAAACATTGTAAATTGTGTTAATGCCAACATACTGCCATGAATGCCAATGCACTATTTGATATTGTTACACACTGAATTTTTCCCTTTCCTAGAATAAAGGGCAAATGGATCAAGCCTTGACCTATACATCATGACCCTGTTTAAGCATCCTTTCTGTAGAAACTGGTCCCTGTATATGTAAGCACTGCCCTCCTCACTGTTACAAAAGCTACTGATTCAGAAATAAAGCTGAGGCCATCCAAATATCTTTTAATTTGACTAAATCATGGATCAGTGACAATCTGTATGCCCAAGCACATTGTCTTACATGCTAATTTTAACCTGAATTCACAACATTTACCCACATTAAGAGCCTAACATTTGCAGTCAGAGAATGAGACACACTTTGAGTTCCACATCATGGGACAAGGGCTGGCTGGAGTGACTTTTCTGCATCTCTGGCCACGGGAAGGTCAATGAGACCGTGGAGAAGCTTATATTGTGATCCTTGCAGCTGAGTCAGAGTGGACTGGTACCGGCTCACGAGAATGTAAAGGATGATCACTGTAGCTACTCAGGGAGGACGTGGGGATTAGGCCTTCCTTGGAGTCCTTGTCAGGGGTAAGCGTAGGTAAGTCTTTCCCATGGACAAAATGTGTTCACAATATGATGAAATAATGCTCGTGTTCATTGTTCTCAAAAAAGACCAGCCAGAATGAATGAAAGAATTCAGAAGAAAGCAGCTCAGAGTAGACCGTGTCTCGCCTAGTGTTCAAGAGTCAGGTTTGAAAAAACAGCTAGGCAGATGGAGATCCCTGTGTCTAGGAGAGCTTAAGGTTAGAAAGTCGTGTCAACCACGAGGTCTCAAAGTGGTCTCTAAAGTGCCTAATCAGAACACGTGCCAGCCCCAGAGAATCCACGGCCACACTGGGAAATTCATGTTTCACCCCGAAATCCATTTCGTCTCCTCCGCTGGTCCCCCTCCACCCACATTCAAACCGGAGAAGCCTTTCGAATGGGAAAGAGGTAAGAAAATGAAGCAGAAATTGTCTGATTTTGTACCTCAGGGGAGCAGCCTTCAGAAGACCTGTGCTAGAGGAGGGAAGCCAGAAGTGAAAAAGCTATAGGCGTGGGGGACATCTGTAATTGTGTCAACAATAAAAATAGCAAATACATACATACATACATACATAGAATGTGAAAAAATAAGAGTGTAAAACAAATTAAAATAAAGACCTGTACACATTAGATCATTGTTCTAGGCCAGACACAGCAATTGCTCAACTGAGTCTGCTCTCCTAGTGAATAATGGTCATTAAAGTTCTGATTGCCTAAAAAGAACACAAAATTACCCTAGGTTTTCTCTGAGTTATTGAAAACCTAACCAAATCCTCATGGTGGGTTTGAACCACCGGTGGGATACTGACCTGAGGTGCTTTCTGATTATTGCCACGATTTCTGCTTCTTCCACAAGAGAATAGCAGTCATTGCTTCAAACACCCTCGACTGGGGCAGAGTCATCCATAAATGCACATCATGGTGGGGCCTGCTATGAGTGACCTTTCCACACTGCTTGGTGGCAATGGCCTTAAAGGTACCCTTGTCAGATTTAGCAAATCTGACAGGTTAAATTTGAATTTCAAGAAAGTAAAGAATACTTACTGTCACTATAAGTGGATCCCAAATACAGCACAGGACATACTTACACTAAAAAAAATATAAATTTTTAATCATATGTTTATCTGAAACTCAAATTTAACTGGAGTCTTTTATTTTTATCTGACAACCTTAAAAGGGCTTCTTACAGTGACTAAAGAAAGGGAAGAAACAAACTCCTGATGTTATAAAAGTTGTGAGTTGTCAGGATTCTATGAAGTGTTTAGGAAAGGAAGAGAGAGAGATGGAATGAAAGAGAAAAGGGAAATGATGAAGGCAAATGGCACATGCCCAAGGATGTAGAAGGTAAACGTAGCATTATTTAAAACTTAACATTCCTTTAAAATAAAAAAGAGTAGTACATGATGGTGAGGGCCTGGGATGATAGACAATATTGTCCCACATTTTCTAAAAAATGTCATTCTGCCTACAGTAATCGTGGAAACAAAGGTTTTCCTAGACTTTTGATAGATGGGCCCTGTCAGTATTCTGTTTTTCACTGTCTCTCACTGTCATGCTTACTCTTTTTTATTTTTAAAACTGCAAATTATGTGAGACTAAAGTTCAGCTTGTAACTCACTATAAGCTCTGTTTTATGTTTTTCTGCAGAGTCCTATATATAAATTCATTCTCCCAAGATATTTTTAGCTCAGTTAAAATTTCACTCCTATATGCATCTTTTAACTTATCCTTACTAAACTTTATAAAATCACAGACACCCTGCCATTTTGTAAATTATGTTTCTATTAAATAAGTAAAGCTACTTGAAAATAAACTTGCAATCAGAATTGAAATTTAATACTTAAATCATGTGCTACTTTGATTTACATGCAGGCACATATTTCTTTATCGCTGCACCTGTAAATCAACATTATGGAGACATCCATCCACGTATAAGAATAACTGAATATGTATAAGCCAAATCATGTTTGTAAATATGTAGAGTGAGGTAGTAAACACCTTTAACACCAGTTAGAAATCTGCCACTGATTATACATCAGGCAGAAAACAAGCATCATATTTTTAGTAAATAGCTTAAGAATCTTGACACTATCAGTGGTCCGAGTAGAGTATACATCTCACACTGGTAGGCTGGATAGAGTCTTTGATTACAGATACAGAGATATACATACAAAATATAAATGCACACACAGTCATATTTATAATATGTTGTAAATTTGGAACCACTATTATTGACACTTAAAAGGCTCTAAAAATTCAATGTTACATAATTTAACTTTTAGAATATCATCTAAGAACATTGTCCTTTTATTCTTACTTATTGGAAATAAAAAATGAATGGGGTAATCAGGTTATGTGTATTTTCAGTATATCTTTCAGTGTCAAATAATAGATAAGTATATTTTTTGTTCCAGGGTAGCATTATCTTGGCATAGCTGAACCTACATTCAAAGGATTTTTCATGGCTAACAGGATAAAGGTAGTTAAACCCACGTCTTCCCCTCCTGACTAATGCTCAGGCTCCTCTCTGCCAGCCAGAGCCACTTGCCCTTCTGTCAGTGTCATGGCTCTTTTCACACGGGACCTGAAAACCTCTAAGACAGTGGCACGGCTCGGCACCTCACAAGGCTGAATCGCTCCACTCTCCCAAAGAAACATCAAGGAGGCCTTTTCTTTAGTTTTAAGCTATTTTGTTAGAAAACAAAAATCTTCTGCAATGAAGAATATCATGATGAAATGAAGAATGATCTCTTGTCAAAATCACAGAGCACTCTATAGGTTTGTTTGCATACAGAGAATGGGATGGAGGGAGATACTCCAGGGAAGCATGAAGAGAGAGGTGAGGAAGATTTTTAACTGTTTCTTAATATACCGTCTTGCATTTTGCTTGTTATAATCAGTATATTTTCATTTTAATTAATTAAGAAAAATATACGGGTAGCTCAGTTGGTTAGACTGCCATCCCAATATGCCAAGGTTGGGGGTTCGATCCCGTCAGGGCACATACAAGAAACAACCAATGAATGCATAAATAAGTGGAACAACAAAAATGCCTCTCTCTCTCTCTATCCCCCTTCTTCTCTCTTTCTCAACAAAAAAAAAAAAAAAGAAAGAAAAAAGAAAATCAATAAATAAATAAAAATAAAAAAGTAAAATATATGGAAATAAACACAGGGCAAAATAAAAGCAGCAGGAAATTTTCTCCAGTCTGTAAGTCCTCTTTTATTTATTTTTTTATCTTTTTTAATATGTTTTTATTGATTTCAGAGAGAGAAAGGGAGACGGAAAGAGAGATAGAAACATCAGTGATGAGAGTCATTGATTGGCTACCTCCTGCACCCCTATGTTCACTGCAGCATTATTTACAATAGTCAAGATTTGAGGATGGTCGGGCGTGGCTCAGTGGTTGAGCATCAACAGAGGAGATCGAGGTTCGATTCCCAGTCAGGGCACATGCCCAGGTTTCGGGCTCGATCCCCAGTCAGGGGCTTGCAGGAGGTGCCTGATGAATGACAACCTTCTCATCATTGATGTTTCTATTTCTCTCTCCCTCTCCCTTCCTCCCTCTGAAATCAATAAAGATATATTAAAAAAAAAAAAAAATTGGAAGCAACCCAAGTGCCCACTACTAGATGGTGGATAAAAAAAGCTGTGATGTATGCATATATGCACAACCCAAGAACAGGGACAATGGTGGGGAGAGGGACTGGGGAGGGGATGGGGTGGGATGGAATGGGTCATTGGGGAGAAAAAGGGACATCTGTAATATTTTAAACAAAAATAAAATTAAAAAAAAAAAAAAAGCAGTGGTACATTCACACAATGAAATACTACTCTGGCATAAAAAAGAAGGAAATGTTACCTTTTGAGACAGCATTGATGGACCTGGAGAGTATTATGCTATGTGAGATATGTCAGCCAGAGAAAGACTGTGATTTTACTTATATGTAGAATCTAATGAACACAATAAACTAACAAAATAGAAACAGGCTCACAGATACAGAGAAGAGACTGACAGCTGTCAGAGGGGAGGGGTTGGAGGGCTGGGGGAAAAGGTGAGGGGATTAAGAAGAAAAACCCAAACTCATAGACACAGACAATAGTATGGTGATGACAAGAGGGAAAGGGAGTCGGGGGAGGAAAAAGGGGTAAAGAGGGGATGAATGGTGGTGGAAGGAAACGACCTTGAGTGGTGAACACACAGTACGATATACAGATGATGTATTATAGAATGTGTACTTAAAACCTGAATAATTTTATTAACCAATGTCACCCCAATAAATTCAATTAAAATAAATAATAATAATAATAATAATAATAATATAAAATAAAAACACCTTTGTGGTAGTACAGAATGAGCCCTCCACCCAAAAAAAGAAATTGAAAATTTGTATAGACATTTCACTTCTCAGCTGATCCTGAATGGGCCCCAGCAAGTAGCTTTGAAAAGAAGAACCTGCCCAGCCCTGGCCAGTGTGGCTCAATTGGTTGAGTGTCATCCTGTGCACCGAAAGGTTGCCTGTTTGATTCCCATTGATGTTCCTCTCTCTCTTTCTCCCTTCCTCTCTCTCTAAAAATCAATAAAAAATATTTTTAAGAAAGAGCTGCCAAGAGCAAATTAATAAATATAAATAAACAAACCATCAAACATACAAAGACTTATTATATCTCACTATTCCTTTTTATTCTATTGAATATTTCCATTTAGATAAAATACCATGTAGTGTTCTCGCAATCAAACTTCAGAGTTCATGATAGTGGAGCAAAGGGAGTTAGCTTAAGCTTGACCTATGTAACCTAGATGAAAGAGTAGAGAAAGATGTCTGAGAACTATTTATCTCTCTGAGTGAAAATTTAGCTTGCTGCAGTGCTTTCTGATTTCTCTCTGTGCTGGTCCACACCTTCCAAATCTGTTTCTGTCCTTTATGTATCAGTGGCTTGTTGTCAAAACATTGCCTTGCAAAACAAGGCAAGAAATAAGGGACAATTCACTTTACCAGGCTCCTTTCTCCCTTCTACCTTCTCTACCTTCAATCTTCTAAAGATTTAATCAGAATGAATTGAATTAAATGACCTCTTGAATACATTTTTAAATTATACGAATTTTATTTTCATGGATCTGTAGTTAAAATACCACTGGGGGTACAGCATTGTGGCAATACCTTGAGATTAGGTTGATATGCAAGGACTGGAGGCAAAGTGCAAACGCTTCAAAAATGTGTTTATTTCCAAGAGGCAGCCTTCTATGTGCAAAATCATTATCAGCCCTGAATTCAATTTACTGCAGGTTGAAATACAAGGACAGCTTGGTATTCACATAATCATCTGGCTTAAAAACCAACAAACTTTGATTTGAAGATTTTTTTTTTCCATGAAAGCAATAGAAAGATTCTAAAGAAGTACTATGATGCAGCAGGTATTTTGGGCAGTATTCTATACAAGTGGCATTATTGTTATAAATTTTACTACCTAATGTTAAAATAAATATTGAGGTTCAGAAGGAAAGTAAATGACACCTTAGGAATCATAAAATGCATAAAGCAGATTGTGGAAATTGTGGTAGCTGGAGAAAAAGGTCTGAACCCTTCCCCGCTCCATGACTAGTTGTGGTTGGGCCACTGGCTGAGTCTCAGTGCTGAAACATGTAGATACTTGATTACTGAATTTACTGCACATAAGATTGTAGCTCCCACCTACATGCTCCCCAGGTCTCTTATGTGAGTATATATTTTATGTGAATATATATTTATTTTTATAAGTAAGAGCAATAACCACAGCCTAAGGATTAAAAGGTTGACTAAGAGATAAGATGTGCGAAAGTCAGAAGTAATTTCAGATCAATAAAGAAAAAAACTATAAAGAGAAGAAAATTTTAAAGTTGACAATATAAGGAGAAATAAAATAAATGTTTCTTTCCTAAAAGTGAAATGATTTTGCATTTAATCTCTGCTTTTCTACAAGAAGGAAAAATAACTCCACAGGGCTCTGACTGTTGATAATTACAGAGTAACTTTCAGATTTCTGCAAAGTGGAGAAGAGATTGGGGTTTATTAAAAGTATTAGAAAAAGCAATTTCTTGCTGTGTCAAGATTCAGAAGCTTCTCACCTTCTCCTCTCCTTCTCAGACAGCCTCAGCATTGAAATTACTCCCAAAGGACCAACAAACAACATGATGGCACTTGGCAGAAAGAGGGAAAGGAGAGGAGACCACCAGCTCTCTATCAGCAACTATGTCAATGCTGAACTTTTTTTTTTTAGTAAGCCTGTTAATTTTATACTTTTCCGGTAAAGTTTACAAGAAATGTTCATGAGAAAAGACACTAACTTGTTTAGGGAAAAACCATTTTCTCAGCTATAAAATACAGTAAATAAATTAAGATATTTATAAAAATTTTATCCAGGGCCTCTTTAGTCAGCAAGATGGGCTATGAAGTAATATGCATAAATCATTTTAATTTGCCATTATAATTAGTTTTATATCAAGCTGGAGAAGGTGTTGTTTTTTCTAAAAGGTTTTGAAAAATTTTTTTGAAACTAGTATACTATGGTAACTAATCCACAAGCTGTTCTACCCCAAAATGGCAAAATCACTATGATTTGGATGAAAAGCAATCATTCAGTGTGACTTGAGTAGAGAGGCAGTGTTTACATGTATATGTGCAAAATTGTGGCAAATGAAAAACCTGTTAAGAAAAGATGAGGTTAGCCCACTGAGAGACCTTGTGTATCACATTTATGAAGATGGAATTCATCCCATAAATAGTTAGGAGCCAGTAAAGGAGTGGCATCAGCCATTTTCATGCTCTATCTCTGTGTTAGGAAAATTGTCCTGGCAACAGTTTGAAGGCTATTAGCATTATAGCAACTGAGCTCAGTTACTAACTTATGAGAACAGAAATAAACAGATAGACAGGTATTCACAGGAGGTAAAAGTGAGATTTTGCGGAACATTATGTCCTATTCTCAGTGAAGCAGTAGCCAAGGTCATCTGGCCTATGAAGGTCTGGGGCAGAATCCCAGCTAGCCGAGGCTCTTTCAAGAGGTTATTAAGTTAATGTTATGTTTAAGGTTTGATTATTAATTTGAAATTAAAATTAAAAACTGAAAAGCAATTTTTCTTGATAATTTTTGAGAAAAGAAAAACCCACTTATATAGAAAATTATTGAGCATACTTATCTTGAGTTCATGTTAAACTTTATTCCAATAAATTCTTTAGTTTTTCACACCAAATATTTTTCTCCTCTTCATTACTGTATTAAAAATCTTTGTGTAATTATTGATTAGCTATATTCTTGTTTAAATTTCACTTGATTGAACTCTGAACAGTTTATATTGTTTTCACCTGAAATAGTTTTACTCAACACTTCATCTCTTTATATTCTTGGCTTATTCATGTACCAAAGTGATTAGTTACCTTAATGGTAAGGAAATCAAATCTTAATTATCCACCATGAGAAGAGAAATAACATGGATCGTTGACACCCAAAAATAAATAAATCATATTATTTTGAACATATTTCCTCCAATATAAATTGTGTCCTGGCAAAGCTGCTGAGAAATAGACATGTGTAAATTTTACTCTCCTTGTTTCCCAATTTAATATAAACAAGTAACCTAAAAATGTAAGATAACTTTGTAAGCCATATGTCTGATAATCAGCCCAAGACTAGGAAAGAATATACAATACCTTTGAAATGATTTGGGTTACAATATCTTGATTTGCTCTGTTTATAGTGAGAAATTGTGCTATTTTGCTTTCACATCTGAGAAATGCAGGAGAAGAGTAGTGAAATAATGTAAATTGATCTTCACTTAACCTATCCATAGAGCAAGCTGCTTCGATTGAAATCTTCATTGAATATGTGTGAAATAACCATGGCTAACTCGAATGTATTTCAGGAGATACAGCTACTTATTACATTCATGGAGTTCTGCCAATCTACTCTGTTTGAAAGTAGGTCATAATTAAAATGTAATCACTTAGTTTCACTGGAATTTCTGCTTAAGCACAAGAGTCAGAATTAAGCAAAATCATGTTAAGAGGCACTTCTGTAGCAACAGGAGAGCTTTGTCTTCCTTTTGAACAAGGCTGTTGGTTTACTCTTCAGTGTTGCTTTCTCCATGACTGTTTTCTCATTAACCAAAAAGATGGTATAAGAAGATGAATGGACTCACAGGGTTCCATGGCTTATTTTAGGCATGGATGTTACTTATACCCATTTTCAGGCACTTTTTTCTATATAAATTGTTCTATTTTTCTTTATTTATTTAGCGAATAATAATTTATTTTTATTTATTTTATTTTATTGTTCAAAATATTACAGATGTCCCCTTTTTCCCCCATTGACCCCTTCCACCCTGCACCCACTCCCCGCCCCGGGCCTTCACTATGCTCTTGTCTGTGTCCATAGGTTATGCATATATGCATATAAGGAAAGTAGGGGTGAGTTGGTGGGTTAGTGGGTTGGGAGAGATTAACCAAAGAATTCAGGCACTTTTTTATTAAGGTTTTCCCTTATAAGCATTAATGAATATCTCTTTAACCTAATTAGCATTAATTGTAGAAGGTATTTAGCTACTAAGAGTAGTGGAGTAATGCATTTACAGTTCTTAGGAATTAGTCTGAGAAAGATTAAAGCAATATTTAAAATTTAAAATTCTTTGAATAAGTAAGCTCTTGAAAAAATCTAAATAATATACAAATGACTTTAAGTTAGATCCTATAAATATATAAGCAAAAAACCATACATAATTAACTTTTTTTTATTTCCGCCCCCCCCAATCAAGACTGACTTTTAACCCAAGTAATAACTGTGCAGTGCAACCTGAATCTGTGAAAAAATGTTGTGAAGTATCTTATCTTAATTTCAGGAAATGTATTCACTAAGAGAATATGATTCTTTTTATTGTGTAAGCCACGTCCTGCCTACATTACTAGAATTATAGTATCTATCTGTATAAGATCTATAGTCATCAACCAGGATGGTGCGGCAGTGATTAGATTTCCCTCCCACCTTAGACAACTAGAAAAACTACATAAACTTACAAATGGTTTTCTGGCAGCACAAGACTGACTCCTTGAGAGAGGAACAACAAACAATGTGAGCTGCGAAATGGCACCACCTTCTAGCTAGTAATGAAGGCAAGCCGGGGCTGAAGCTGGAGTGGGTGAAATGCAAGAGGGCCTAATGGCATGTCTAAATTAAAAAGCCAGAAACTAAAGCCACACACCATGTAGCCAGGGAAGCGGACCTGATGAAGAGACCTGATCAGAGACCTGTCTAACTGAAAATTAGGTAAAAGACTGCGGCCTTCTGTGAAGGCAATAGGATGGAGAGTGGCTACACTAACCACTTGGGAAAAGGCAAACAAACAAGCTGAAAAATGAAGAGAAACCAAAGTGCCAAATAATTTACATTTTTCTTATCTCAGTGGGAGGAAAACCAGGCCTTCTAATTTGGATGACATTCTAGAAGCTACCTAGGACTCCGGATCCTCCGCATACCTTTCTTGCCCGCTGAGGTTACTCATGTAATGGCTTCTTGTCCCTGTGTTCCAGAAACTTTGCAGAGGTACTCCAAAGCATGTTTTCAGTTTACAGTCCCATGCTTGGAGAGGTACAGGGGTCCTGCATGGAGTTCTGCAAATGACAGACTTTGCTCCTTTGAGGGCGTAAGCAGGCCAGGGTACAAGTCACCACATCAAGAAATACAGTGGCCAAGGGAAGCTGACTATCCTCCATCGTATACAACTTTTGAAAAACCTATCCTCATTTTTGATAATAACAAAGTAAAATTAACTAATATGCATCCAAGCTCTCAAGCCTTAAATTTGACATAAAAACGTTTTAACTCATTTGCTTGGAAGGATGATGTAGAAAGAAATCTAACAAACAAACAGAAATCTAGCATTTACAGATAGAAAATGTAAGTAGTAGATCTAATATCACTTGATTAACTTTGGGATGTAAGTTCTCTGCAGGTCGAGTAGAGATCAACAAACGTGAATGCCTGTTGTTCATAGAGATTTAGTTGACTATTGCAATAGTATAAACATGGATTGATGCAGATGCCAAAAAAAATGCCCTGTAGTGTAGGTTTGTCTTCAAAGCTTAAAAAAATTTAGAGACATAATTATTTTAAACACTGGAAGTTTAACTTGCATCTTTCAATGCATGCCTCACAATAAAACTTGGACGCTAGATGATGAACGTAAATACCTTTTATTTTATATTTGGGAAAAATTATTGAGGATGATAGAATAATTACGAAAGAGCTTAAATTACCATATAAATATGATGCTAGTTAAGTGATTGACTAAAATGTAAGAGAAATTTATTACACCTTGCAAGGAATTTTCTTAAGTATTTAGATCATCAGACTCCAGAATTAAGCTACTCCTTAGGCTTAGTTTGGGTAATATACTTTATAAGAAAATATAAAAAAATATTCATATCATAATATTAATCATTTAAAAATGCAAGCAATAAAGACATCAGAACTGTTTGTAAAATCAGACTAAGAAAAATATTTTTGTATTGCTAATCAAAAATCTGATTTAACCATTCACCATTGGTATGATACATTCAAATATTATTCTTCCAAGGCAAATAGTGTACTGACTTAAAAACTCAGTAATTCTGTTATTCTACAGTAATTCTGATAATTGCTTTGCTATGGATGTGCTGGATATTTTGATGTCTACAACTTATGCAGATAAAGGCAGAACCAGCAATAATTAGAAAACTGTAGAGATTGTAAAGACAAATACAAATTAAAAATAAGATGCTTAATTCTCCCTCTTGAAAATCAGAAAGGATAATCACCATCCCTGCTCCCTCTCCTTAGATTGTTAAATTTAAAATGTTTCTAATTGCAAATTCTTTCTCTGTGTTTTTGAAATGTATGTGAACCTTTTTAAGAAAAATGCAAGCTACTTTATTGAGGTATGATTAACTTGTAAAAAGCTGTACATATTTAATGTATACAATTTGATGAGTTTGGAGATAAGTGTGCATTTGTGAAATCATCATCACCATCAAGGTCATAGACATATCTGCCGGAAGCCGTTCCGTCCTCGCTGCTTGACACGGCCCTTCCAGGAGGAGACCTCTGCCCAGCCAGTGCTCCATGGGACTGGCGTATGGCAGATCCCTCTTCCCGTGCTTGTTCCCCTTTCTAACGCTCTGTGTCCTTACCCGAGTCACTGCACCAGAAAAGGGCATCGCCCTCACTGGAAACTTTTCCCTAGCAGGGGAGTCGGATGGGACTGGAAAAGACAATGATTCAGTAAAAGCCCCAAGGAGTCCAGGAAAATCATGTTCCGCTTATGAGGAACTCAGGCTGTCAGCAGAGAGTTTAGGGCTTGTCAGGCCCATTACCGCAGGGAGTTCCCCACCGGGAAAGGCCTGGGGCCGGGCCCCTGCTGACTCGGGGCGCAGGGCCATCCACAGGGAGCCCACCAGGGAGCTCCCACAAGGAATGGATTACTGGGGGAGGTTCATATTCATGGAAAACTCTGGGAATCCCCACAAGGAAAGAGCAGACTAGGAAAGAGATTATTTCAATCTACACCTGAACCCTTATCACACACAGAATATTACACCGAGGAAGGACTGCTGCGGGGAATGTCAGCGGGGAGACTGAGGCTGGTGCCAGACAGGCGGACAGTCAGCACAGCTACAAACAATCACAGCAAGCTACATAGCCCTCGCTTAGGACTCGCATCACCTTTACATAAGAAAGCTGGCTTTGTTATTCTCCTTTTAGCTCTGCGGTAGACCAATAAAATAGCAACTTCAGAATATAAATAACAAACTAGAGATTAACCTGTAGAATAGCCTATAGAAATATAAACAATAGGTAAGACTAAAAATTAACATACCTAAACAGATGTAAATTCTTTAGCAAAGGTCAGATAAGAAGGTATATTCATTAACTGTGAAAGGCCAAAACAGAAACCGGAACAAAGCATGATGTCATGTTGTCTAACCAGCAATAAAATCAAATAGTATAAATACAGTTGTAATGAGGCAATGAAGAGAGAAGCTGATTGTCCGGATGCTCTGAACGCTGTCTCCGTGTCCTTCATTCTTCGCCGACGCCGTCCACATCTTTGGGGACCCCTGGACTGCTGGGGCTGGACCCCAGCACATATCCAATAACTATCAATTTGCAATTAGAAACATTAATTTGATTATTTGGACAAATAAGATTGGCTAGGACAGTCAAACATTCATTCAGTAGTACACTTTCACCTAAGACAGAACAAAACAGCAACGACAACAAAGCAGCTGCTGCAAGGGACAAGAGTTCCATGCCCTGAGCTAGACGGGGCAGCTTGGGAAGTACTCTGGGTGCTAATCTCAGTTTAAAGGTTATTGCATCTTAGATCTTAGTATTACAAAGATTTTTCAGTTTCCTAATTGTAAGTTGCTTTCAGCTTGGTTCATATGGTTAATTCTAATTTCTGAATTTATTTTACTATTTAGTAATGTAAAAAGGAAGAAAATATATTATTTTCAGAACAAAAGCATATAAGAACATAATAAAAATAAAAGGAAAATAATGGTTAATAATACTCTATTTTAAATGTCCATTATCTTTCCCACAAACTTGAAAAGCTTTAATTCTATTTCTCTTTCTGGCAACAAAATGGTTACAATAGTTGGAGAGACAGTTATGTTTTCCAAAATATTCTCTGGAGAGTGAGTAACCTGCTCTTGGTCACAGAGGTGTGGAGCTGTGGTTAGTTTTCCAGGAGTAATGATGACACATCACTGCGCTAGATTATGCTGGCCTGGCAGTCTCAGTTTAAGTAATTCACTGTGTGTCATTTCCATTCAGAGGAGTGACAGTGTTTCCTCTCCCTCGGCCAAAAGCCTCCTCAGGAGGGAGTTACTTCTGACCTGCAAAGGTTTAGCAGCTCCAGGCACTCCACAAGGTATTGTCTAACGAACTCATTGTGACAACTGATATTTAATGGTGACAAAATCATCGATCCAGAACAGTGTTACAAATCATATACTTGTTGGGTGGAGGTAGAGCAAACACACCTCTAACATAATCTTAAATGTGGGTGAGCAACTCTTTATTCCTGCGTAAGTGACAGTTTTCATTACTAATTCCAGGGAAGAGATGGATGGGCAATTTGGAGATCAAGGCAGTTAATTTTCTCAGAGGTGCTAGTTATCTTTTCCCAACAGGAGGAAGAATTAACATTTATTAAGAGCTAGCCCATCGCTAAATGTTTAACAGAAATGACCTCATCAATTTCCCCCTTTACAAATAAAGAAACTAATACTCAAGAAATGTATAGTTGTCCAAGGTCATGCAGCTAATAGGTATTGGAGGACAGGGATTAAACCCAGGGCTATATGACATCCAAGCATTCTAACACCAACTAATTGATCTTTTTTCTTTTACATGGAAAAAGATCTTCATGAGTGAGCCACTTACACAGCAAAGACTCTGAAAGAAATACACACATTTGTAGAAAAAATATATAAATGAGTCTGTTTAAAAATGTTTACAGTAAAAATATTTTCTTTATTTAAAGTCAGAAGAGCCTAATCTTTGTTGCCTACAAGAATGACAGCAAACAGAGGGCACACTTATTCAGAGACTGAGATGCATCTCTGCAAAGTGGAAATGCTTCAGTAAAAAAGAAATGTGCAAGTATCTGAAACTTAAAAGCAGAAAACATTGCACTATAAAACTAAAAGGAAAGGACAGCCTCTGAAAATCTGCTAATAATGTTGTGTAAGCATCAGTATGCAGACTAGATCCAGTTTGCTGGTGACAGACTTGCATCTTAACATCCATTAAATTCATATACCACTGTGATAGCAAAGGAAATGAGCAAATTTCAAGCAAAGAATAGTTTCATGAAAATCTAACAATATTAACTACTGACTTTCTGACAGACTAGCAGAAAAATATAGCCGTTACTTCAAACATCTAGATGAAAAGTAAAAAAAAAAATTCAGTGAATAAGTTTTCGGTATACAAGATGACCAATACTAGGTTTAATAATCTGATATATCAGTTAAATAAAAACAAAGACAAGAAAAAGGAAGGGGAAAGTAGGTTTTCCCTGTGAGTGTGCTTCTATAAAGGCATACTATAAAGAACTGGACAGCAAAAAGACAGATTTGAAGAAAATGGGATTGTAATAAATTTGAAGATACTGAGTCTTAGAAAATTATTTTATTTTCTAAATTTCAGTTATCTCCCCCAATGCTCAGTGGTACAGGATTCAGGGTTTATTTCCACCCTTTTTAAATGTGGAATTTATAATACAGAGTATTGATATTTTAGTTTCTACCAATTCTTGTTGGTGAAGTTCTGCCTGAAGAGTTAACTAATCCAACTGTCTTGAATAAGAATTGCTTACAGTGTTCAACCTCAAAGTAACCACAAAGATATCAGAGGATATGAGATGTTAGAAAAGGGCTCATAATGTCAGGCAAAGGAAAAATTGTGCCAAACAATTAAGCAGGTAAGAAATACTTTATTCAAAGCTATTGCTATATGGGAGAGAGACCAGACTAATGTCTGAACTCAGCTTCGCTGGAACAAACAGCAGGGAGAAATATTAAGCACTGAGATGAAAAGGAAAACACAGATCATGTTTGTTTCTTAATTTCTTTGCTCAAAGGAAAAGTAAACTTTTTTAATTTTCATGACTGGAGGTAGTTTTACAACTTGGAGCAAGGTTAGGTTCTTACCCTCTCACAGAACTGTGAGATGAAACTGGCAGGAGGCTTACACATACATTATGAGATATTGAAATACATCTCAAAGATATTGAGAATTTGCAATTAAAGTTTTCTCAAGTAAGTTCTATAAGAAAAGAGAGGTGAAAAGCTTAATGTAAGGAAGAAGCTGTCTGAAGTTTAGTTAGGATGAGGGGAACATTTAGGCTGTCTTGGAAAGGCCTAGAGATAGAGACTCTAAGTCTTCCTTTCCATCTACAAGCATACTCAGAATTTTCCTGTCTTTAAAACATCTCATCAAACAGGTTACCTACTCACAAACTGCTCTTCTGTTTATCTTCTTGTTACAACTAAAATTCTTAAAATGTTCACTATACTCACTGCCCCCAACTTACCCCTACCCAGCACACTCATTACTCCACTGCTCCACAAGATTGTCTCCATTCTTCTAACAAACTGCCTTTTCAGAAATCACCAGTGACTTCCTGATCTTGAAATGTAAAGACCTTTTCTTAGACTTTATCTTTTTGAGCTCTCTGTGGCATCTGGCACAACTGATCAACCACCTCTTCCTTAGAATATCTTCTATTAGAACAAAACTTTTCCTTATTTGAAGTGCTATCACTTGTAGTATCTAATTTCACCTTACTTATAAAATCAAGATTGCAAAATCGCTGGACTAAGGATCGCTGTGTCTGTTGATCATTGGTCCAGTGCTACTGTTATCTTGTCATGTGGCTGAGACAGCATGGTTCAGTGGATAGGATCTGAGTTTGTAATTAGAACCAATTTTCCAGTATAATGCTCACTTTTACATTAAATTCTCAGCATTATAGTTTCCTTATGTGTGAAATAAGGATAGCTGTGCCCACATAATAAGATTATGGTTGGAATAACAGTGTAACAGTATACATTAAGTCCCTAACTAAATTCTGACATATATGGCACATAGTAGGCATGGTTATTTACACCCTTAAGCCATTACTTACATACTCAACAACATAGCAACTAGTAACAGAGTATCTCTTAGTCCTTAGAGATGAAAGAGTGATTAAGTAAAAATGAAGCTTGTAAAAATTTGTACTCTGACTACTTATCATTTTTCTTTTTTCTTTTTTTTTAAAAAATGTCTTTATTGATTTCAGAAAGAGAAAGGGGGGGAGAGAGATAGAAACATCATTGATGAGAGAGAGTCATTGATCAGCTGCCTCCTGCACTCCCACTACTGGGGATCGAGCCCAAAACCCAGGGATCGAATTGTGACCCCCTGGTTCATAGCTCGATGCTCAACCACTGAACCACGTGGGCCAGGCTCATCACTTTCACTTTTGCAACATTGCATTACCCATATTCTCTCCTACTTATCTGCTCACTCCATTCCATTTATGCTTTTCTTGATGAGTCCACTTCCTCCATCTGATCTTAGGCCACAGCCCAGAGTCAGTCCTCAGATGACTCTTGTTCTCTGTGCAGTCTCTCCTATAGAGACGTAAAAGTTCTCATGGTCCCGCTGTAACTATAGCTTTGTACTCTCTCCTAAACTTCAGCTGTATACTATTAACTGCATGCTGTGAACCTTTGCTATACATTCAATGCGTCAAGCAAACCAATCACCTGTGCTACTGACTAGATTCATCTCAAAAACTTACCTGGTTTTATATTGCTACCAGACCTGATGCCCTAGAGGAATTTCAACTCAGTATTCATAAATATAGCATTCTACCTTCCCATAAGCTTGCAAATCTTTTCATTTCCTTAAATTCATTGATAAGGCCACAATCCACCTGACTTCTAAAGCCAAAAGCCATGTTATTATATACATCCCCTGCCTCTCCTTGACTTATCTAAGTTACTTCTTTAATATCAATCTCATCCATCTCCAACCTCAAGTATTCATCACCTCACCCCCAAAATAATAAAGAACCCTCCCCAAAATTCCAAAAGTTCACCTTATCTGACATTCATTCTCTTTCTTGTACCTAGTACCCACCACCCTCACCATTTGCAATGTTCTCACTTTTTGCCAGCAAATTGATGTTTGCACATTTTCATCATTGACCATCAAACCCCCTAATTATTTCTCCATTGTCTCATGGATGGAGCAATGCTCCAGAACATTCTTCATGAGCAGAGAGAGTCCTTCTTTCTCCAGAGTAAACTTTATGCAGCCAGACTCCTCTGCCATTAGCCTCCAGCCTTGCAGCCTGTAAACAATGCCACACATCCTCCATATCTTTCATAACATTGGTGCTTTTGCACATGCTGTTTATCTGCTCAAAATGTGCATTCCTACTTTAATGCTAGAAAAAGCCTAGTAATCCTTCAAAATCTTGCTGTTAATAACTGTGGATGAAAAAGGGGATATGTACAAGTTCAATGACCCAAAGTAACCTCACAGGGTAATTTGATCATAAATTCCTTACTGGGCAGGTCATGGTGGGTAGTCTTGCACCAGGCCCATAAAAGGTTTATCTTCACCTTAAGCAAGTCTGTCCATTGTTTTTGTGCATCTAGGTTAACACACCTTTGAAATGCCTCTTTTTCAGACCAGTCGGAGGCATAACCACCCTCCCAGGAGCACATAATCTTGTTAACTATCTTGAACCTTGCTTTTTTCTTCATATAATCTTCTTTACATTCCCTCCTTAATTCCAAATGGATAAAAGAAACTGCAAAACTGTCATTCTCAAGAACAATTGAGATCTTGTCCCCAGCATTGTTGCTGATTTGGTTCAAATAGACCATTACAAAAATTCTCTACAGGTTTGGACATAGCATTGACATAATGACGGCTCCTTCATTGTGAAGCACTTTCTGCAGGCTTGGCACTGTGTGAATCACTAACCTATCATTTCTCACACAAACTGATGAAATAGGCACTGTCATTATTCACATCTTATGAATATGGAAATTTTGGCAGAAAGAGACTAATTAACTCACTAAATATTGGTAGAGTTAAGATTCAAATTTCATTTTGGCTTGATCCCAATGTTATACTGAACTACTTTGACCCCAGTGTTTGTATATCACCTCTTTGGCAAAGTCTTCCCTTTCCCTCCCACCCACTATGCCCCAGAACTAACCATTTATATAATTTATTCTTCTGGGTGCTTCTATACCTTGTCTGTACTCTCATTTTCTGTATAATAATAACAATAGCTACCATCACTTAGATATATCTTCTAATGTCCAAATTGCTTTTATAGTGGAATATTTTTTAATCCTTGCAGTAACCCTATGAGAAAGTCTTTCATTATCCATATTTTTTTGAAGAACAAACTGAGACATAGAAAAGTAATTTGTCCTAGGAAATACATACTTATAGTAGATCTTCTAAATCAACCTGAGCAAAACAATTATTTGAGAAACAAACAAAAATCCTATCAAAATTTAAGTGTATTAAAAGATACGTCATTGAAACTATCAAAATTTTATGTAGCCAAGTGATGTCAAACCACAATGGGTTTATGATAGGTGAAAGAAGGATAAGAATATCTTTCATTTCTCTTAATTTTAAAATTTTTATTTTTATTTTTAAAATATATCTTTATTGATTTCAGATAGAGGAAAGGAGAGGGAAAGAGAGAGACAGAAACATCAATGATGAGAGAGTCATTGATCGGCTCCCTCCTGCATGCCCCCAACTGGGGATCAAGCCCACAACCCGGGCATATGCCCTGACTGGGAATCGAACCCTGATCGCCTGGATCCTAGGTGAATGCTCAACCGCTGAGCCATGAGTGGCCGGGAGGTTTTAATTTAAAATTTTTTAAATTGTCCGTTATAAGAAACAAAGAGACTCTACCATGAATAGATTAGGAAAACCCTCCTCTGGAAAACTGAAATCTCTTTAAGATTTGAATCCAACAGAAAAGCTGAATGGTAAATCATCATAAATTTACATTCATGCTTTTGGAAAAAACAAACAAAAAAACCCCACCGTCATCCATAAGAACTATGTAATGAAAAAAGTATATTCCTCAGTACTCTGAGTAATATTATGAAAGCAATTCACCCTTTTAAAAGCAAGACTTTCTTATTTTATAATTGTAAATATTTGTGCTGAATTTCTTTTAATTACCTTGGTAGTATGGCTATTGAATTTTTAAGATTGTAAGCAATAGGTTTTAATCATCGGCCAGAATGCATGTCTTTGGGACTGAGTATCCAAAGTTAAGTTATGAGGTACTATCTAGTGAATAAATTATATTATAAAAGAATAATAGTTTGTATTTTCAATAAATAATAAGAATTTTGACCTGGAAAGAATGCAGAAATAAAGAAAGTAGTTAGATAAAATAGAATTCACATGATCACACTATAGTCTGCTAGTACTTTAAGCATTTTGCAGATACAATATCTGAGATACCATTGGCACCTTTGTTATTTCAATAATGTATATCCAGTCTCTGTAATACTGATGTGAAAAAACAAGTTAACACTTTGATCTTCTTTTGTTGCTATGTGAGGGGATTTGATTTGTCTTTAATCTAAAGTACATGAAATATGTGACACTTTGGATTTGGGAATGAGAGGGAAAGCATATTTATTTGATGATATATGGTATATGGAAATGTGCTCTTCATTTGAAAAATTTATTGAAGCTTGTATCTTACTTTTGTTGTTTATAGCCTGTCTAACCTATTGGGAAAGGGGTTTAATGGCAAGCCTGAGAAGATAAAGAATACACAAAAGTTCAGTATGAGTGGAGCTCAGAGTTATAATTCAGTTCTAGCACACCACATGTCTTTATGACACTGAAACTTTTAAAATGTTATTCTCCATAGTAGACTATCAAATAATATTTTCATAAGTCTTTAAAGTGTTTTAAATGCCACGAATATGTTCATTTGTTTTTGGTTTTTTAAATCTTTTTTCTTCATATGTTGTGACTTCAAAAGGCAACTTTTGGGCCTCCATTGGCTAATGGTTCCATCGTTTCATCTATAACATGCACAATACTGATTTCAAATGGCAAGTCATTCAGGTGATTTTCTAACTGTTTATTTATGTCAATAAAGTTCTGTAGAATTTTTTTAAAATCAGGTATTATTTCCTCAAGTCCAGATGATATTTTCTAAGCTCATATAAACAGAAGAATAAATACATATTTTAAAATAAAAATGGGATTTTTTTTGTATTTAAGCTTGAGATTAACATTTTAATTTTGATGGAAAAACTAGAAGAAAAATGTAGAAAACAGATTTAATGAGAGTTTAGTATAATTGAAATATTTCAAATGTTTGTGTTTCTTTAAAACTTCCAGCATCTTCTCTGTAATTTAGAGCACTGCTCATCTATAGTTCATTTCTGTCAAATCATAGAACTTCTCTGTCCTATAATAACTTATCAAAGACTTACAACTAAAAGTGTTATCTTTTGAATTTCTAAAGTACTGTAATGGAACATATTATGAATAAATTCAAAGAACAGAATAAAAAGACATTACCCTAGTGAAACCTTGCTTTTTAAGAAATTATATACATATGTATAATGTTGTTCTCTTTAAGCCAAGAAAATGTGCCTACTCATGGCACACTTACATACCCTTTTGTTCTCAAAACGTTCAGTAGAAGTTTTAAGTAAAATTTCACTAACCATTTAACTCCATATAAGTAAACTATAGATACGTTTTGAATTAGTGATGCTCTAAGAAATTTTAAAAAGAAATTTTGGATGCAATTTAATTTTATTTCTCCTTACAAAATGTGTTGAATTTTCAAAGGTTGCAGCATACTTCCTCATTATATTCAGTTTGATGGCAATTATCCCTTATATCAAAATAATATTGTTGAATTTCCTGTATACTTAATAATTCCCACAATTGAATCTACATTTATATTCAGCATAGAAAATTCTGAATACAGTGACATTTATATATACTCTAGACACCTAGGTTCTTCAACCTGAATATTTGTCAGGTTTTGGTGGCACTGTCATAGACATAACAGATTGAGAGAGACTCCAAACTGAGCTGATTTTATACAATAATATAATTCAAATGATGCTCTCCACCCCACCCAGAGTATACTATTCAAAATATCTCAGCCAAAAATATCACCTTCACAGATATTTATTTATCATTAACAAGACCTTTTTAAACTGTAAATATTCAAGGATGTTTTAGGTACCACTTATAAAGGATTCAATACTTAACATTACTATTTAAATCAGTTTCCTTTTTAGAAAAGAGTTCTGGCAAATTCAGAGGCCAGCCATCATTACTACTATCCAGCAAGTATTAGATTAAAAAGTTAAAATGCAGTAGTGCTGAACCAAGAGTGCAATCTTGCCTGTGTTTTTAATTGGACACAAGGGGTGAACAGACAGATACAGAAGAAGAGTTGGAAAGGCAGCAAATTACACTTCACCTAAAAGTCCTTGTAGCAGGATTTAATAACATATAATATGTTTGCCTCATGGTGTAATATTTGCCATATGGCTTTCTTTTCAATGACTTTGCTAAAACGTAATCTATTACATTTATAAAAGTAATGCACATTCTTTATTATTTGAGCCAGCATAGTAAATCACAAATAAAAGTGAACATTAAGGGGATATCATCCCATACATCTGTTTATACAGTGTGTGGCAAAAGTAGGTTTACAGTTATGAGTACACAAAACACTATTTTTGTATTATTATTTATTAATCATTGTATTATTTTCTATACAAATGACTGTTCTTTCACCCCACCCTGTATAGAGAGAGAGAGAAAATAGATAAGCTGTAAATGGTATCGTGTTACATAGGCTATTAATATTGTTTGAGTTTCATAGAAGAAAAATCCTAAGCAAGGCTGAGAAAACTTTTAAACTGTAGATAATAGTTTAGATAAAATTAATAATTCTTTGTAAAAAATTTTTTTTCGTAAAAATTAAAAACTTAATAAAAACACTAATGGAATCATTGTGTTCTAACACTATTTCTCAATTTCAGATGGTATTGATTTACCCTCTACTTAGAAAAATAAAGTGAAGAAATGCATCTACCACCCAAATAAATTATATTATTTTTACATTTTTATAAATCCTCTTCTACATATTGTCTTAAATCTGCTCCAATCACAATTTCACTCCCTCCACTCCACTGAAATCCCCTTGTTACTGATCTTCCCATTACTAAATCCCATGGTCAATTCTTTGTTTTTATTTTACGTGCACCAACAACATTATTTAATACAATTGATCCTTCTGTCCTGGAAACACTTTCTTCACTTGGCTTCAAGGACACAAGATTTCTTTTCTGTCTCATGTGCTTGCACCTTCACTTTGAACTTTTAACATTGTGGAGCTCCAGGACTCACGTTTTTTAACCTCTTCTCTATTTATACTCACATTCACTTCCATACTTATAAAACCACATATATATGGGATCCCTAGTAACTCATGCTCTGTGGTCTTTCCTGAATTTCAAATTCATACGTCCAATTGTTTACTTGAACTTCCACATGGATGTCTAATAGACACTTCCAATTTAACATGCCCCAAACTAAACTTATAGACAAACCAACCAACCCAGCAAATAATAAAAAAACAAACAATAAAACATTAGATAAAGTGCATGCTCCATGTGTTGTCCTTTACATTTCAGTCTATGGCAACATCATCCCTTCATTTACTCAGGCCAAAAAAACACTAGGATCTTTTCAATGCCTCTTTCTCACATCCATTATCCATTCCATCAGAAAAGTCTCACTAGCTCTACATTCATATATATATTCAATATATCCAGAATTTGACCTAATTTTTACTATATCTACTGTTAACATCTTGATCGTAATCTCTTGCCTGGATTACTGCAATCACTTCCAGTTATTTTATTAGCAAGAGATCATAAATATTCTATTCTCTCCTTTTGGTCTGATATCTTTATAACTGAACAATAAATTAGTTCTATTTCCCTCAATGTAGAAATTGCTCAGTTATTTTCTGGCATTGACTAATTTGCTTCCTATCTAACTCATCATTAAGTGACTTGATTTCTTCTAACTGAATGTCTGTAGGGCTCTTTACAAATGTAGTTTAATAATTTAAGAAAAATATGTCTTTATGTTGCTCATTCCATATCAAGATTTCCTAGTGTAAAACAAGGTCCTTTGATTTTCAAACTCAGTTTTTCTTTTTTGCCAGGGAAATTATTAAATCATATTTTTGTTCATTTTTTTTCTAATTTTTAAAATTTTCTACCTCAGGGACTCTGATAATTATTTCGTTCCTCTTTCTTATTTTTAACTACATCAGTATCTTTGCCTCTTAACATTTTATTTACTCTAATTATAACACACATTTCCTCTGAATTGGGAATTCAATTTTGAGCAATATGTACTGTATTGCATTATATATATAATATATGTGTTAGTTCTCTAATCAGGTCATCTGATATGATAGTATTACATCGATAAGTTATATTAAAACAAATCATATAACTTCTAGAGCAAAAATCACATTTCCCCCCTTCTTTGGGTAATGTTTTTTTTATGCTGGACCTTTGTCATCTTTTTCTTTATTTTTCTCTAGAAAGTTTGTTTGGTTGATTGGCTAGTTAGTTTCTTCTTTCTCATGTTTAATACTGGCAGATTTGTCCACAATTTTTATTTTCTCCTATATACCGAGGGTGGATACTCCTTGACACTACTCACACTTTACATAATAGCTGGCTAGCACTCTTTCTTTCTTATGCTACAGTTTGAGAGCTGGAGTTTTGCTATTATATATACTTTTGGTGTTTTTAAGGTGTGGGCAGGTTAGAGGAAAAACATTCTGTTTGTTTGAGTGAAGTTTTGTTTGCACACCCAGGTCTCTGCTCTCTTTTTTGAGATTTTGTTAAGTGTCTTTAGCAGAGTTCACTTCACTGAGCTCAGGTGTGCATTGCTCCTGTGGAAGGACACACTTGGGTTTCTATCTTTCTCCTGGAACACAGCGACCCCTGGTGGTTTTCCTGCCTCTGCTGAGGGCCTGAGATCCTGCTGGTGGCATAAAGAAGATTCTGTTCTTAAGGAGCTTTTCTCAAATTTTATCTACGCTGCCTAATTACCCTCTCAATCTGCTATTCTAAGAAGAACTCTTAGAATGTTCTCAATTCATCCTCTGACCCCTTTATGGCGTTGGAGAGGTGGAAAGTAGGATGAAGATTAAATTGCATACCAGAATCAGTTATTTCTCAAAATGTATAAGGTTGAATTACTTTACATATTTGGATGCAGCCAGTGAATTAATTGCTGGTTGTGTCAGAGGATGGTAGCTGTCTATCCTCATTATATCTTCTTCCTTTCTTCCTAATAGCAATACATTTGTTCTTCCATCGTGTGACGGCTGCTCATCACAGAAATCACATTAGACAGCATCTGCTGTAGCTAAATATAGACATGTGACTCTCTGGTCAATAAAATGCAGGCAGAGTTATTTCCTGGCACTTTCTACTAAACTTCCTTAAAAGTCATGCTACTTTTGCCATTTTCTCTCCTCTTCAACCTGCTGCTGACCTACTATAAAGAGGTGACAGATGGAACTCTAGGCAGCAACTCAAAACCTGAAAACAAGAGTCACACTCAGGATGAAAGTGAAAAACTGAAATAAGCCTGGGCATTGGTAGTTCCACAAACCCACCAAAATTTCTTATGTGGGAGAAAATAAACAGTACATTGTTAAATCTGCTACTATTTGAGGGTTTTTAATCCTACGGAGTTAAACGTAACCCTACCAACCTGTCAGCTTTGTTGTTACAGGAGGCATCTAGTTAGATATTAACAAAGGAGAGGGGAGCCAGACATCTGATTAAGTCAGATTAACTAGGAAGCTCCGGCTTCACAGCCACCCCAGGGGACAGCTGCTTCCTGCCTCAAAGGGACATTAATTCCCAAGCTGGCGGGAAAGACCCCTCTCCCATCTCCGCAGGGAATAACTGGCCAATCCTCTAGGATTACCATGGGGAGGGAAAAGCAGCAAATGGGAAATTCCTGTGCTGAGCACACGCCCAGCAGAAGCTGAGATGGCGCAGGGGAGGCATTTCTAAGTGTGAGCCAGCAGAAGCCAGGTGGAGAAGCAGAGCTCTGAGGCGTGAGCAGCAGGAGCCAGGACGGGGAGGAAGCCGGACCGGGAGAAGCTGGGAGAAGGCCTGATGGGGTAAGGGCATGGAACCGCTAAGATCCAGGAGGACTGGAGTGGGAGCAGCAGCGTGGCCCCAGGACGCATTAGAAAGAGGACTGGGTAGTCTGAAAGGAAGCCTACCCCTTCCCAAACCCGGGGGTATAATCAAAGCCTCACAGAGGCCCGAGGTACTCATGGGTTCTCTCCCCACGGCAGCTGGGTGGGCCAAAGCACAGCGCCCGAAATGGGCAGGAGCGAAAGAGGCTAAGCTAGACTACCGGAGCTCCGGGCAGGGGCGCCGGCGAGGGCACAGCATCTTCAGGCCTCGGCCCCCGGGCTTGGGAGGACAAGTGCAGCCTGCGTCCCCAGGGCTGGGCTTCTTCCACAGGGAGACGGAGCTACGCCTGGTCGTGGAGGAGCCAGTCCTTTGTTTCCACTCCAATAACTCCTACCACTACACCTCAGATCCTCCTCTCTGTGTACCCCTGAAATGCTGTTCCTGTCATATCGTGGAAGAAACCTGTTTCCAGACCAGTCTGGCAGATCAGCCTTGGTCCCAGTCCATGTCCCACAGCAGTTTTACTAATTTCTCTGCATTGTGCTTTTAAAAATAACCACATTGACTCAATGCCCAGTCCGTGCCAAGTACTATACTAAGAGTTTTCTATATATTATACCATTATTTGCATTATATTCTAATACTCCATCAGCTCGCACATGGCATTATTATGTGGTAGACATTCTAATATATATTAAACAATAAATAGAAAAACTAGGAAATCATTTGAAGGTAGTATATTCTTTCTTATATCAGATAAATGGTACACTAAAGGCACAGCAGCTTCGAAACTGGAGGGAAAATTAATGGTTTTAAATCTAGGTTAGATGTGCATGTGATTTCTTCCATTTCCAGCTGTTGTTGGTGAGCACTTCAGGTCAGCCTGCCTGCACTTTGGCACCTCTTAGACAGAAAGAACGTGTGTGTTGCTATTTTTGAAACTGCTAGGGGTGATAGGGACAGTTCCCTGATGTGCAACTCATCAGAAATTCAGCTCCTTTATTTAACCTACAATCTCAGCCATTTATGAAACTGCTGGTTTGATATGAGAGCCCAAAATAATACTTCTAGGGAAGCTGCTCTCAAGGCCAGATCCCATGAAACTAGAAGGCTTCTTTTTTGTTTTTTCATTTTTTGCTTTGTTTAATACTATGTTTTGATTCTACCTGATTATAAGACTCCCAAATCTCCTAGATTGACTCTTTTCAGCAGTCATGCAAAATATCACAGAACAAGGTCTGTTTGAATAACATTGCCACTTATTTACTTTTATCTAACTTTCTGTTTGAAGCCTCTCAAGCCTAATTTTGATTGGGCCTACTATTCAAAAAGACGGGGGAAAAATCTGCTACACGAGAGAACTATGTCCTTGCTTCTCTCTGAAAAACAGCCATCACATTTATTTGTTTACTTACTTATGGCACAACTGCTGCTGTTTCACACGGCTGCTGGGTGACAAGCTCTGGGTGCAAGCAAAGTGTTCCCCAGACCCGAAGATCCCTTTGGTCCAAGGCAAGAAAGATGCCATACTTGTCTTCTACCTTTCTTGACATCTTCCGACTAGTTTTTCACTAGTTAATCCTTGAGGTTGTTTCATTAGGATCCTACTTGGACCTTAGCTCATTTACTTATTCAACAGGCTTTAGTTATTTCAGCACCTTCTATGGACTGTAAGCACTGCTCACTGAGTTCCCTGCCTATTTTTCATGCTCATCTCTGGTCACTCCCAGCTATTGGATGTCCCCATTTACCTTGCTGGACTTGAATCGAGATTGCTCTTCATTCTTGCTATTCAGTGCCTTTAAGAGTAATCTCAGGTAGGGATTACTTGTCTGTCTTGCTTAACACAGTGTTCTCAGCAGCTAGCAGAGTGCTTTGTACATGGTTGTGTGTTTAATAAATATCTACCAAGTATAAAAATCAAAGAATAATCTTAAAACTGGTATGAACCATTGCTAAGCTTTCAAATTCCATCACTTTCCCAGCCCAAACCTTCACATCCCCATGTCACATAGCTCCCTTTAGGTTCACATGCCTGTGTGGACACACGTAAAACATAACTCCTTGACAGGCTCCCTCTTTTCCATTTTCTGACTCAGTGGCTCCTCTGGCATTCCCATACTTGTCTTCTACCTGACTTTGACATCTTTCTTAAAGATTCAAAGCTGTGAGAAAACAAAGCCTGTCATGGAAAACAGCCCGATTTTCAGGGAAGAAAGTGGCCTACTGGTGGGTATGTGACAGTGACGCCTTTGTAAATAAGCTCTTTGATGTCCAGAGCTACTTAAGGAGGCGTGTGTGTGCAAGAGGAGTCAGTTGCCAGGGAGTTTTAATTAGAACAAACGTCACGGCTGTACTGCACATATTTCTGTAAGATACCATATTGTTAGGCAGTTAGATTGTACTCGGACAGTCAGGATTTTGTTTTGTTTTTTGGTTTAATGAGACATTGTAGTGCATCTTCACAGATCACTGACCATTGTTTGAAGCACTGTGATGATAACTGCATTTAAAGTTATTGAGCTTGAGTTGAAATAAATTACATAGAGGTCAAAGAACACATATTTGGTGTTCTCTAAACAGCTAGAACCAGTGAATCATAGCTTCTGAGAGGAAGAAGAATGTTTTTTAAAAAACTGAAAAGCTGTTGCCGAGTTTTTCATTAGACATTCCATATTTTGTAAAAACAAATAGCTTGTGTAAACGACCCCCTGAAATTTCTTTAATAGGCTATATGACAACTTTTCAGATATCTTTCATTTAATTAGATTAATACTGAGTAATTTGTACTAAAGCTCAGCTGGTCATATACTCTGAATTCTAAAGCTGAACAATAAGAGTATAGAATTTATGGTCAAATAGACAGGAAAAAGTCCATCTCTGAAACACGTCCACACATGTTTTTTGACTTCTGTTTTTTGACAACCTTATTTTTTAAAGGTTGTAGTTTTGTAAAAATCATCAGCATCATTTTTGTAAATCTTGGTTTAGATATCTTCCTAATTTATATATTAAGCACATTAAAATTAGATGATGTTTAAATACATAATATTTTTATTGAAATGAAGTTGGTAAGTGGGTAACTGAGCCTATTTGCCAGACTTTGTTTTAGAGGCTTCCAAATATTACCTTATTTACTCTGCACCACACTTGGTGCAGAGTAAATATTGATGCCATTATCCCAATTTCAAATATGAGGAAACTGGAGCACACAGAGGTCAAAAAAACATGCCTCAAATCATATAGCTAGTAAATGAGGCATCTGTGACTTGAATTACAAAGTCTGTGTGCCCCTTCCACTTTAACTCATTGTTTAAATTTCCAAATTTTACTTAATGCTACATTTATGAAATACTTAGATATTTCTATTTCTATGCTATAATTATTATTTAAGTGATAAAAATACTCTAATAATAGCACCATAAAGTCTGTTATTTTGAAAGATGTTTATAAAGAATATATGTATATAGCCCTGGCTGGTGTGGCTCAGTTAGTTGAGCATTGTCTCATGCACCAAGAGGTCACTGGTTTGATTCCCAGTCAGGGCATATGCCCAGGTTTCGGGCCCAATCCCCAGTGGGAGGCATGCAGGAGGCAACCAACAGATGGTCCTCTCTCATCCATGCTTCTCTCTCTCTCCCTCTCCCTTCCTCTCTTTCTCTAGAATCAATAAAAACATATTTTTAAAAAAGAAGATATATATATATATAGCTGGCTTATCAAATATTAATACAGATTTGTAGCAGATGCTGTAAGCTTTGTCACTTAACATCAACTTTTCCCTGTTCCTCTATAACATAGGCTAAAAAATTAAAATACTCAAGAGGGAGTCCCAGTCCACGATGGTGGCACAGGAAGTCTCTGAACTCACCTTCTGCCAGGAACACATTAAGTCTACACCTACAGACAGAGCAGTTCCCCCTGAAGAAGACCTAAGGGATGACTCAGTCGCTTCTGTACAATACAGAGACCACACAGAAGTGGGTAGGAGAGACGGAAACATGGTATTACAGGAGGGAAAACAGTGGGTTAAAGACTGTCTACACTATATGGGAAGAAAAATTCCCTTCTTAATCCTAGAGGGGGAGGGGAACTGCAGTGATACTCCCTAAGGCCGAGCACGAAAGAGCTCCATTACTTTCCATTCTCCCCCACCTTGATTACACAGGCTCTTGATCAAGGCACTCTGGCTGGCTGGCATAGGCACTCCTAGTGTGCCCCAGGTGCCAGGCATGTCACATGAGCTTCACTCCAGGCAGATGCAGCAAGAACACAGGGCCCCCTCCACCCTCAGCTCCTGATTTGGGGATTCAGTGCCTCTCCAAGAGGATTAAGTTGTCAGCATTTTTCAGGTCCTCATCTCACAGCCTATGTTTCCTTTTAAGAGTTTTATGGTTTCATGTCTTAAATTTGTCCTTAATATATTTTGAGTGTATTTTTGTATATGGTGTAAGAAAATTGTCTAGTTTTATTTTTTTGCAGGTAGCTTTCCAGTTTTTCCATACCATTTTTTGAAGAGACTATATTTCCCCCACTGTATATTCTTGCTACTTTCAGATTAATTGATTAGTGCCACCATACTGAAAGTCAGAACTAAAATATCCAAACAGACCAGTCTCTGTTGACATTTTAAGCCTCTGAACAACTCCTTATCTAAGTCTTCGCTTTACAAGAATAGAAATTTTCTCTTTGTGATTTAAGTCAGTTTAAGTTCTCTGTTACTTGCAATTGAAAGTATCCTAATTTA
Organism: Miniopterus schreibersii; assembly: GCF_964146895.1. Classification (NCBI taxonomy): domain Eukaryota; kingdom Metazoa; phylum Chordata; class Mammalia; order Chiroptera; family Miniopteridae; genus Miniopterus; species Miniopterus schreibersii. The sequence continues at coordinate 63,245,859 of NC_138107.1, forward strand.
TACAAAGTATTTAACCTCTGATTTCAAAAAATTCACCTAGCAACTTAAAGGCAAAACAAAGACTGAAACCTAGGTATTTTGATTGCCTTTCCTGTAGACATTTTGTTACATTTTCTCACAAGGTCTAAAATTCTCATTTTCATCTCCAATAATAATTGTAGTTCCCTTTTAAACTTGTGTATGATAATCTCAGACCCCTGTGCAAAATAGTTTGTTTTATTATTTGTTTCTTGGGGAAAATAACATAAAAAATCATTAAAATAGCAATCTATATAAAAATGAACTCTTTAATGGTTCCCTTGAAGCTATTATTCTATTATAAAACATTAGTTAAGCATTTAATCTGAACCAGGTTCTGTTCAAGAAATAGGAAAAAAATACCCCTCAGAGTCTGATTGTTGAAGCAATAAATGAATATATAATTACAGTAGGCATGTTAGATCTTAAAAGAGAGATAGCTGAAAAATGCTGTGGAGGTCTGTAGTCTACCCTACAAAAATTGGAAAAAGCTTCCCACAGGGAATAACATTTATATTTGAATGATGGAGAGGTTTTACTTAGAGGGTTGAGAAAGACACACCAGTCTTGAAACTTAGCACAAATGTGAAACTGTACTTGTTTAACAAGGAAGGTAGAAGATCACAGGGAGAAATAAGACCTAAGATTACTTACTAAGATCTAATGTTCACTTTATACATTTCACCTAAAAGGATACAATTAATCTCTTTATAATCTCTTAACAAATTCTTTAATTTGACCTGTAATATCTCTAGGTCCTATTGTTTTAGATACTTCTAAAGTATTACAAACTGATGTAGAGAAAAGGTCACCAACACATCGCAAATGTATGAGGCTAAAGATGGTATTAGAAAGGAATGGAGTAGATGGAAATGGTGCGCTGGATGCAGTGTGACCTGAAGGGAACTTAAAGACCCACTTGCCAAAGACTGTTTACCTCGCTGATCTGCTGCACTGCTCCCAGATGCATCTTCAAAACAAAGCTCTGGAAGGTAAAGCCCTTTCATCAGTGAAGAACGATTACTCTATTAGAGCAAGAGGAAGCAGACACTTCCAGAGCTTAAAGGAAAGGAACAGAGGGGATGGCCCATGCTGAAAAGGGTGGATCTCCAGAAGGCAAGAGTGAAGTCTTGTGGTCCTGGGGGATGGAGGCATCAAAAGGGAACAAAAGGGGAACAAAAGCAACTCAAGTCATTTGGTAGAGTTTATGCCTAGTAAGCAATCATGGAAAGAAATGATATAAAGTGGTTGGTTTGCACAGTTTAAGACAGAAAACATTAAGGAAATACAAGGGTTTTAGTGGGCAATGCATAGATTAAAATATTCCCTTTCCAATGATGGAATTTTCTTTAGGAAAGATCAAGAATAAGAAAATGCTGAAAGTAGCTATATCTCATTTTTCTCCCCATAACATTTCTGGTTTCACGGCACAAAATGAAATAGACCCCGACATTTTGAAATAAAGAAGGAAAAAAGTAAGTGATACAGCTGACCCAGCAAAATTACAAATGGAAAAATGAGTCAAAAAGAATTGTTGAAGTTGGGGATTGGCCAAGCTCTCCTATCCTAGATTATTTACAGTCAGTAGAAGCTTATCTGCAATTCTAAAACTGCAGACTTCTGTTTTCTAATATGAATAAAAGCAAACTTTGCCACAGGTTTTAGAAGAAAATTACTGTTTTACATTATGTTTTCCATTTATATTCACAGACCTACAGTTGGTGAAAACTTAGTGGCTAGAAGGCCATAGAGATAGGAATAGGAAGAATAGCTCATTGAGCAGACCTTGTTATACTTAGTTATATTTTTATTGTATCTTCCAACAAGACTATAAACTGGGATTATTATTATCCCAAATTTATAGATGGAATATTGGGCAGGTTGGATCTTGCCCTATGCCCCACAGTGAGTGGTAGAACTAGACAAGAACCAGGATACAGATCCAGCCTGTCCTCTGTCTGCCTGTTAGGTGGATATTTCTCCTTTAATCTGCTAGATTTTGATATCACAGGCGCAAAGCAAAGCAAATAACAATTGTAATTGGGTGTAGAAAATATTAATTAGTATATTTGTGTGGAGCTAAGAATCAAGAAACCTGGGTGTGTAACCTCATTCTGCCACAGAGATGGCATGTTCTTCTCTTCTGATATGTTCTTCATACCCTTCTGTCATCAGTTTTATCACCTGTACTTTAAAAATATCATAGTCTTTAAAAAATGCTAATGGTATAGGATCTTAGAACTACACCAGCTAAACTTGACTGCTCACAAGTTTCTTAACTTTCAGGGTCCAAAACTGAGTATGTGTCTACCTTTCTGACATACCTGAAGTAATTACAGTGCACCATACATTTTTGGCACTGAATTTAAGCCAATGTTAAGTCTTTTTACTCCTTTACAGAAAGTCTTTGTTTTTTTCTTAATTTGATTTTATGTAATTTCAGGGCAGATACCATATCTTCTTACCAGTGTCTTCTGAAGTAACATGCATCCTCAATATTGTAGATTCTCAATAAAAACACAACTCAAGAGTGTCAACCTTTGCCAAGTTCAGTAGAATCCTAAAACGTTAAAAAAACATCATTCAACCAGGGATTTCTATGAGGTTTGGAGAGAATTCCAGGGCTACTCATGTTTGGAGTGCAAATTCCACAAGAACAAGAAAATATTGATGAATTCTTAAAGGGAAGTAAGTTATACATTCCTCAAAGGAAGCCTGAAGGACTCATGCACTGGCTCGAGTAGCTGAGTAATCATTGCCCCAGTAAGTAAATGCAGGATATCCCCCCAAAACTCTATAAAGATTTTGACTAATTATAACGGCAGTGTTTATTGAAATACATTTCATTTTCAAAATGTAATAGAAATCAACTGTTAAAGTTTGTATTCATTTTGGGGGGTACCTTGTATATAATATATCAATATTTCACTTGAAAGAATACCAGTGATGACACATATATCAAATATTATATATGTGTATATCAAACACTGTATATACATGTATGTCAAACACTACATATACACACATATATCGAACACATGGGACTGCTTATGAATGATTCAATTGTAAATAATCTAACCACCACTTTGCATGTGCCCTTTTTTCCATTTGGGACAGGTGTTTGCAAGATATAGAATTTTGTTATGGAAGCTATTGTTCTTATTCATGTATAATTTTTCTTGGAGTTCAGGGCATCTGTCCTCTTTACGATATGTTTCTTGTGCTGATTTGCTTGGTGCCTGAGGAAGGAACATCTTTATACTTTTCTCTCTGGGCACCTCCCACCAAAATTGTCCTCAGAATTTCGATGCACTCTTTGTTATCTTTCCCTCAGAAATGACTCCTAGGGATAATTTCCAAATTTTTTCCAAATATACTGTTTGCATTCAGTAGCTGCCTGTGGTTGGGTTTCTCTACACGTTTAGTAGTTCCTGGGCTTTTTTATTGTTGTTTGCTTTTAGGGATTCATTACCAAAGAAGTGCTACAGAAGCTTCTGGGATGCCTCAGCAGCCATGGCTTGGGGCTCAAATGTGCCAGTTGTGTGTTGGTTGCCTGTCACCTAAGCTCTCACTTACAGCTAGTGGCAGCCTCAATGCCTCTGACTTCCCTCCTGCATTCATACAAATTAATAAAATGTCAGGCCTCAAAATGCATATACTGAAGCAACTAGATTTAAGTTACCAGAGCGGCTGCTCTTTTATCATCTTCACAGAAGTTTACTGGCGAATGACAGCATTTCAGTGGCAACAGAAATAAAATCCTGTATAGAAACATTATATAAGCCACACAAGCTCACTTATTTCTAACATCAGACATGCTTCTGAAATGTTTAATGTCTTTTCTCCACCTATCCTAGACCCAGCTTACTTGTCATAATGATGACCAGGACCTCTAGCCAAACAAATTCAGCCATATCGATTGCTTTGTCTACTGGATTCTGAAAGTACTCAATATTTGAGTCCTGCAGCCTTACCCTGTATGTTATACATACAATATTTTGTACTTACAAAGTGTTACATTTAAGTAACTAGGAAATCTTACTAGGAATTATTTCCCTAATAAGAACAAGAATATGAAAGTAAGTACTATACAGGGTGTCCCCCAAAAATGTATACATACTTTCTTCTAAATTCTATCATCAAAGTTACTATAAAGATAGTACCAGAAGATATGTACGCATGGCTTACTATGTGATTCTTTTGGGGAAACTCATTCTTTAGAGGACCTATTCATATGTTTTATAATATTTTTCCCATCAGTTTACTAGTTTCCTATTGCTGCTATAGCAAATTGCCATAAACTTAGTGGCTTAAAGTAACACAAATTTATTATCTTATAGTTCAGAAGTCTAAAATGGGTCTGCAGGACTGCATTCCTTTTGCAGGCATTAAGGCATAATCCCTAATTATTTGCTTTTCACAATTTCTAGAGAGCACCTGCGTTCCTTGGCTGGTGGTCTCATCCTCCACCTTCAAAGTCAGCAATGGCTGGTCAAATCTTCCTCAAATTACACCACTCTGTATGCCACCACTATACTAAAATCTCCCTCTTCCTCCTTCTAATAAGGACCATTGTAATTACACTGAACCCAGCTGTATAATCGAAGACAATTTCCCCCTCTAAATTTAGCCACGTATTCAAAGTCTTTTTTACCATGTACAGTAACATTCACAGGTCTTGGGGATTTGGATGTTGCCGTCGCTGTTGGGCCATTCTTCATCCTACTACAACTAGTAAATAAATTCAGGCTGGCTTGAATAAATTCTCAAAAATTCTGTTTCTATAGCAATGAATCTGTAACAGGCTACATAGCCAAAAAACTTGTACTGACATTCATCTGTTACTATTGGCGAGTGTGCTAGTTGTAAGGAACATAGGGTGGCACAACACTTTCTATCATTGCCCTTAAGGAACCCTAGGATAAAACAGACAAACAAATTCTTATAGTATAATATATTGGCGTGGGGAGCTAAATAGGTTTAATCAGGGAAAGCTTCAGAGAATAGATGACTCTTAGAAGAAGGAAGGACTAAAGGAGTATAAAATCCCCAGCAGATAAAGTAGGTAGGAGAAGGAAGATTGCAGGCTAAGGGAAAGGAAGGAGCATATACAAAGGCAGACAAGATTTAAGAGTATGGGATGTTCAGGAAAAAGCAATAGTTCAATTTGGCAGGAGCAGAAAGTTCAGATTAAAAAGTGGTGAGAGATGAGGCTTGAAAATCAGTCAGGAGTGAAAGAAATTTAAATCCTGTCATGAGTTCCACTATAATTATCCCATGAGATGGTCAGACTATATATGTCCATCAGTCAGCAATTAATCAGTACCCAGATATAACAAAATCAGGTGCTCCCATGAGAGAATTTGTAATTTCCGACTTAACCATATGTCCTTTATCAGACATCCTCTAAGACTATGAAGAAATTCTGAATCTCATTAGAATGTATGAACTGAATGCCAAATATGGAAGATATAAGTGGATGGCGCTCAGAAAAAAAATTATGGTCAAAGGATTTGTAAACCACTGTTTATTTTATACCATACTTTGAGATTGAAAATTCATATGATTATATTACCATATGATAAATTATGCAAAAATAAATTATTTTTATTCAGAATTTCATAGCTGTTATAACCATACATTTTGCTTTTTGTTTTTTCTGGTTTGTTTTTTCCCAGAACACCTGTGGAAGTGAGTCTATTGAGCAGCACTATGGGGAAATGACTCTAACCCAGTGCTTCTTAAAGGCTGTTCCTGGCCAGGACCATCAGCAAGCACCAGGTCACTTGTTAGAAATGCAAATTCTTAGGCCCCACTTCAGACCTACTGAATCAAAAACTCTGCAGGTGGGGCTTAACAAACTGTGTCTAAACAACCTCTCCTGGTGATTCTGATTCCCTAAAGTGAGAGCCGCTGTTTTATTCCAATCTGTTTCACTACTGAGAATGCTCAGCTCCAGAGTCTGAGTGCCCCTTTTGCCCCTGGATGTCAGAATTTTAATGTGGGCATTATCAAATCTTGGGTACCACAAGTTTCAAATTATTGGCATTTCATCATCAACTCATCTTGATGCTCCACATTGACACCCAATTCCAGCGTCAGCCTCATAGAAACAGACTGTGCAGTTTCTCTTCCTATAAAGGATTTATTTTCTTATGCTTTGATTCTATACTTGTAGGTAGTATTTATAACTTGAATGGATATAGTACATCTTAATACTGCCTCTGTTCTTATTCTAAGACAAATGGCAGATCAAATTACTGCTTCCTTTTATGCAGAGTATTTTTTCTATCTTTTATCTAAGAAATGGTTTAGAAAAGCCTATGGTTCTTCTCTGTAGGTCAGCTTATCTTTCTGAACTGGTCTGGAAGTAATCTAGCACCCTAAAGTATTACTAACATATGAGCAGGGGAGAAAGGCTAATTAGTCAAGCAAGACGAATGAGGGGGCCAAATTTATATTTTGCCCTTTGAGAGTTAGCATTATGTCCTATGCACAAATTTTTACCCTACCTTAGGCACTTGTATTCGTTGCATTGTTTACCCTATTTGTCATGTAAATGCAATATACTTTGAACTCAATTTTCAGCTTGAAGAATGCTCTGTTATAAGAAATGCAATTATTATGAACATTAAACTTATTGTTTTCACTAACTTTCTAATGAATGACATTTTTACTCATGGATAACCCTGCAGTGCTTAATGTTAGTGATGTCATTAGAAATATTTTTAAATGAGGAGAAAGGACTATTTTCCCCAGTTCATTTGGTCCCATGTATTTATTTCATTTAACAAATACTCATCTGGCCCTTATTGTACACTAGACCTCATCTCAGCACTTTATAAATGTTAACTTATTTTCACAGTAACCCCATTAAGTAGCTACTACTATTATGCCCATTTTATAGATGAAGATACTGGCTAGAGGTTTTAAATAACTTGCACAAGAGTCATACAACTAAGTGCTGGATATTAGATTGGTATGCTTTCTCCCTGTGCTAACAGTATACTTTTCCCTTCACTTTATGCATCATTTTTATTATGAATAATCCTCATTGATTCTGTCACATACCTACAAAATATGGATTTGTGATATGAATTATGAATATGAAATATGAATATGAATTCAATATTAAGCACACAAATGTTATTATTTGAATTTTATTTCACAGAAGACAGCATGTTTACTAACATGTTATGTTTGGAAAAAAGCCCTAGAATTATTAAAATCAAAGTGATTTTTAATTAATCAGATATTATGTGTTGTATAGTCTCCCAGCAGATGTGAAGATGGGCAGTGGCTAGATTTCGTTCTTTTGATCATTTTACTCTTTTCAGAAAATTTCTTTAGGGGTAATTGTGATTTCATCTGGGTAGATATGTTCATACTATCTTGGTTTTCCTGGAAATTTTGCTTCCCATCAAAATGGTTAATAAAAGAAAATCCATTATTTAAGCTAATGTTATACTAAAAATTTTTTGTGACTTTAAAATTCTAAGTTTTTAAAAGTTTAATTTTGGGAAATTCATAAGCTATATAAATGTCTAACCACTATGCTGTACACCTGAAACTCATATGATATTGAATGTCAACTGTAATTTAGAAAACATAAAAATAAATAAAAGTATCTATTTTGGAAAAGTATTTTTGAAGAGTTTCAGGTGCCACACTAAAATCAATTTTTTGTTTGATTAATACAATAAAAAGTCAATCCAACCAATAGAAATGTATGCTATAAATAACTCATGGCCACATTATTATTTTCATTATAAGTTTGATGAAATATTGTCTTAAGGAGAGATACACTACCGACAGCAATGATAAACAAGACATCAGAAATTCCATTTAAGTGCAGGTGGTGGTGTTATTTACTGCCACCATTCATGTTGCCGCCAGACTTCTTAAATTTACACAGAGGGAATGTATTCTCTCAGCTTGTGACAGCTCGAGGGGAAATCACACGGACAGAAATACAGTCTTATAAATGGCTCAAGAAAACTTGCCCTTACTCTGCTCAACTTTTATATAATTGGAAAGGCAGAAACCAATAATTGTAACAAATTAAATTAAAACTAAAAAAACCCAAAACCTTTCTTTTCAATTTTTGCTTTCTAATTGAATTTTGCCTGTCTTATCAACTCTCTCTTCTTAAGGGTATAAACTACCACAACCACCATAAAACCAATTCAAATAAAATTTTTCATTGTCACCTTTCTTCCTTATATTTTTCTAATGCTACCTTTCTCAATTCAAATTTAAATTTGAGGTTCTTCCCATGGGTACAGACAATAGTGGGGTGAAGAAGGCAAGGGAGAAGGGAACAGCATGCAGAGGATCAATGGAGTAAAGGGGGACACTTGTAATACTTTCAACAATAAAGATACATTTTTTAAAAATAAATTTGGCCTGCGGACTGAAGGGTCCCAAGTTTGATTCCTGCCAAGGGCGTGTGCCTCAGTTTCAGGCTCAATCCCTGGCCCTAGGTTGGAGTGTGTGGGAGGCATCCAATCAATGTGTCTCTTTCACATCGATGTTTCTCTCTCTCTCTCTCTCTCTCTCTCTCTCTCTCTGAAAAGTATGTAGTTAATTAAACTTTTTAAATAAATAAATAAATTTAGGGTTCTTTTCTTTTTTATAAAATTTGTTGAGATGTTTTCTAGAGCAGTGATTTTTTTTAGGCTCGTGTCTCATTGTTCTGGGTCATTGTGAACACATCATAAAAGTGCTGGCAAATTTTAACAAGCATGCATTATTTTTTAACAATAATTGAAGACATAAATTGTTATGGTGATTTCCCTCAGACAAAATAATGAGTTAAAGAAAGAAACAAAGCATAAGTTCAGGTCAATACCCAAAAGAACATGTGTTTACGGTTATATGCAAGAACTCTGACTACTTATCTTTGAAGAAATGAACTCAGAGAAGTAGCAGTTCTACTCAAACAGGGTGTTGAAGGGTAACCAAATGAGGACAGTGGTAATTATTGATCCTTTTAGTTAATATTTAGTCAAAATTACATATTGGCATCTGTTAACTGCCAAACAGACACTTTTATAGACTCTAGAATAAAAACACAGCCCAACTCTGTTTTAAAATTATAGTTTTTCTTGAAATCATTCTAGTCACATTTATAATTGTTTTGAATTTTGTGTGACATTATTATTACCCTGCATTGTGGTGAAAAGTTTCATAGATTCAAGTATTCAAATATTTTCCTCAAATGCAGAAAAGATGAAAACCAAAGCTGGAAAGGAGCCTTGTGATTTCTTTAAAACACTGTCCTGAAGAGAAAGAATACTATTTTATGCTTGTCATAATCATCACTGCCTTTATGCAACAACACATAAATTTGACCTTTTAAGATTAAGATAGTGTCTCTCAAATTGAAATTTTACTTATGTGTTTGACCTAATAACACCACAAACCCTTTAATCCCTGGTTCTCTAAAAATTCCGCTCAAGACAAAATATGTCTTTCCTCCTTCTAATTAATGAGCAGATTGAACAGAGGGGGCAGGGCAGCAGGGATTTTCATCCATTAGCAGTGGTTTAAGTCACTAAAAATGAACCTACTGAAAGCAGCATCGAGGTTAAGGCCAAAAATTCCAGTAAATACCTGTCAAAACCTGAAATTTTAGACGGTCATAACGCAAGCTGATTTGCACACCAGGTTATTTTATATCTTTCAATATGCAATTTAGTCACAATGGCAATTAGAGCAGTTATTGATTTAGTTTGCAGTGTTTTAGTTTTGAATAAGGTAAGAATAGTAATATCTGATTCTGTAACATAATAGGTGTTATACTTAATCAGTATTTCAATGAAGATATGAGAAACTAGAAAACCCTCAAACTTCTATGGCTATAGTTAAGATATATCAATACATAAGAACTTCATTGACATTAACAATGTTAAAAAAGTATTTCTAAACACTATAGGAAATATACCTAAAAGTAATACAATTGCTCTTCTAAGGAGAAAATAAATGCTCAAGAAAACTGAAGAGCACAGTTGAGATACGACTCTTGTGTTCATACCACCTTTGTGACCAATCAAGATACTAACCTTATTAGGGTGCTTTTATAAATAAAGATTTTAAGTAAACTTCATAGAACTGTTCCAAGACTGAGAATTCCCTAGACTCTAACAGCTTATAAAACAGAAGCTGATAATGAGTCAATGTTTTAACAGTTGTTTTTCAAGCTATAATGAGCTTTACTATCAGATTTCTGAATAGCGAAATGAACAAGAAACATTAATAAAAACATAAAAGTTTAACTCCTTTTCTATTCATTCATTTCATAGAAGTGAAAACGTGTTATTTTTTTTACTCACATCTTCCTTTCACCACATTTACCCAATAATGACTTGGACAGTCAGAGAGAACTAAGCAATCTAAGATACGCGTAAACCCCTCTAGTCACCTTCTTACCTTCGGTATTCTCTTTTTATATGTGTGGCAATTTTTAAACATGGTCCCTTATTCTTTGACACTCCTCCCTTTGCTACTACATCATCAATAGAATTCAGCAGAGGTGACACTATGCCAATTTCCAACCTCAAACCACGCCTTAAAAAATTTGAAAGCTTCTAGTTTCTGTCCCTTGAAACACTGACTTATAAAACCCAAGGAAGTGCCAGCAGCCCATGGAAAGGCTCACATGGAAAAGTCCGATGGATTCCTCAGCCCTTGGCCTCATCTGAGCTGCTAGCCAACAGTCACTCTCAATGTGCTCGTCATGTGAATGAGACACCTAAAAAGAGGATTCTCCAGCCCCCTATCAGGCCAGCCCTGATGGAAATCCTGGGGCAGACATAAACTTTGCCTGACAAGCTCCTCCCAAATGCAGATTTTTGAGAAAAATATATAATGGTTGTTTTAAGTCACTAAAATATTGTGTTGTTTTTTAATGCAATAGATAATCAAAAGATATTTTGTGTCTATGTGTATGGGGAAGTCGGGGTGGTGGTGGGAGTTCTCCTTAACAGAAATCTAAGACGTGTAGCCGTGAATTTGGAACTGCATGGTAGGTGCGTAATGGAAATGTCCTGAAGAGCCAAAGGCTGGGAGCAGAGTCTAATGAACAAGCTGTCACTGTGGGCTTAAAGGAAAGTTAGAGCATGTTATTGAAAACTAAAACATAGATCCTTGTTATGTAGTGGCAGAAATTTTAGCAAAACTGTCACCTGAGGTAATGTACAATATAGAAAATATACCTAATTATAAGAAGATTTCCAGACAAAATGCTGCAATTACCTCCTGGATTCTTTTTGCTACCTATAAAAAAAAAAAAAGCCAGAAAGACCAACCATCTCACTTTTATTCAGTAAAAGACAGCACTAAGTTTTTCTAAAGTTATTGATGCAGAGTCCGCTGTCATTAGACGCATGCCTGTGTTCAACCAAAAACTGGCTCAGTGGTTCAGTCATTTCGTTCTGAAGTTTCTCTCTAACGTTGTATAGAATTGTGCTGGTGTTAAAGGGGATCTAGAATAAAATGTATTGGAAGGCAGCACCAGAAATGTAGGAAAAAAGAGATAAACTAATGATAAGATGCTTTTTTTCAGATCCAGCTGAAATATATGAGATCCACCAACTTTTTTCCCTGCTTTTATTTTGAATTAAAAGGAAGCATAATCAAGAGTTTTCTCATCGGTTTCTGTGAAATACTTGTAGTGAGTTGAGCCTCACAAGTTGCAACAAGCAAGTAGCCATGCACACACTTCGATATTCAGTTTCAACCCATTTATTATGAATAACACTCACACTGCTCTAAGCATAGCCTTGCATAAACATTCCAATGTAAAGTGGAGCTAGAAGATGAGTGTCACATTGTCATTATACTCAACTCTTTGCCTGCAATTTATAAACAAATGCATGTTCAAGTGTTATCCCGTGTAGGTATTGCCCTCCTTCTAGCACCTGTCAAGATATGATTGAAAATTGTGGTACAGTATTTTAAGGCTCAGAGAAAATCCTGACATGTGATGGATTAAAGCACAGGATTAAAGCCCCCTATGATTTTCAGGCGGCTTTTGCAACCGCTTCTCCCGGGTACCCGGCGAGCTGGGCTGAGCATGAGCTTTGTCCTTTCCAGCAGTGCTCAGATACATTCACGGCACACCGCTCCTTTTCTGGAAAGCCCAAACCCTCTCTCACGCCTCACCGAGGCCTCCAACATCAGTAAGAAACGAGCATTTCTTTAGTTAAGTACTCAACTATACAGTAATTCATGCTGTCCCTCTTTTTAATGCTGTCCCATTGGGTATCATTAATGTTCAGATTTATTTTTCACAATTTAGAGCTTGCTTTATGAAATATTAAAATGCTTATTAATGCTTGAAAAAGTGGCAAAGGCACTAATATATGTTGCAAGTGGCACAGTGCTGTTCTTTAACTTCATACTAATTAACTACACATATAAAAATATCTCCATTATTTTTTCTTCATTGTTCAGAAGGCAAATAGAAAAGGGGCACATTTAAAGACCCTTAGGACAAGCTAATATTTATCTGAAACTGTAGCCATTGGCTCAAAGAGGTCAAATGTCTTAATACACGTATCTTCCATCACTGACTTCAATGCAATACATGTGCTAAAACATTAAATGAGAAGTAGAAAAATCTAATTCTCCTTCTCTAGAAATTAGGAGAACCCGATAGCAGCAAGGAAAACTATCGAGGATGTATTCCACTTGCAAAAAGGTCAAGAAATTCCCATGAGGTATAGAACATAGATCAATTTAAAGGAAGAATTGACTCAAAACTGCTGTTTTCTCTTAATCCCTAAGGTTTTCATAGAGACCAAAAGTTAAATATGATCAAGAAATAGGAATCTTTCCCTCTTCTCTCTCCCTCTCATTTCAGTCTCTCTTTCTCCCCTACGGATACTTTGGAAAGATTAAAGAAGCATAGTCCCTACTATAGATGAGAAGGTTCATAACTTAATAAAGAAGATATATAAATATGTTTTATTCACTTCATATTTATTAAGAGGGTATTTTAGATACATAATTGAACACTAAGCTTAGAATTTAGAAATACCAGCTAAAAGACTTTATTGGTTCCTGTGCAGTATGAAATGTAGGTATAATGTTTCTCTTTATTTTTTCACATAAAAATATATAACTTTAGAATACTGAGCCTTCTGAATTTACTTTTATTTTAATTAAATCTTCTCCCTCCATATTATGATAAATTTGCTATCACTTTTGCTGTCTATTATGGAATTTATCACAGACCATTCTTAAGAAACTAGTGAAAGCCATCCCCAGGAAAACTCAAGTGCACACAAAGACGCACACAGAGACACACACAAGCCACAGTATCAGGCAAAACTGTGGGAAGAGAGAAAAAACATAGATATATTCTAGAAACACTGCAAAAATCTAAGTGAAATTGGTAACTTGGGAGAGGAGGGATATAAATCATAAAATAGACTCAAAAAGAAGCAGAGGTCCACAGACAGAATTCTTGTTCCTCTCTTCCTCCTCTCCTTTCCTCCCTCCCTTTGTCCTTCCTTCCCTCCCTTCCTCCTTCCCTTCCTCCCTTCTTCCTTCAATCCCTGGCCCTGGGGTCTGGGCATGTGTGGGAGGCAACCAATCCATATGTCTCTCTCACATCAATGTTTCTCTTTCTCTCTCTTTCTCTCTTTCTCACTCTCTCTGAAAAGCAATGGAGAAAAAAAAACAAACCTCTCTGAAATAAAAGACTTGGAACTAAACATTAAAAACATACACTGTGTACCTAGAAAAACTTACTTAGAATAGTCAATATCAGGATTAATTCTAGTAAAATTATTGGACATTAAATATAAATTTAAAAAGTACAATAGGCTTCCAAATAATATGGCCAATTCACATACATGGGAAAGAAAATCAGATGGACATTAGATTTTGAAAACAAAACTTTATAGTAGAAACATGCATAAATATTTAAGATACTCAAGGAACAGAAAATATACATCATGAATTTTACAACAACAACAACAAAAAAATTTTGAAACCAACAAATTGAAATGTTCATACAAACCCCACAAATAATCTTAAACATTCAAAATTCAGAGAATAATATTCTTAAAATTCTTCCTATGAACACATTTTTGACAATCAAGAAATGACTAGAAAAGTTCTGCATAAAGACCAGCTATGGACAGTAAATATATTTAACTATAAAATGAAGACTATATGGTTAGGTTTAAATGTGTCTGTTATAAAATTTTATTGGCTCTAGTTAGGATACTTGCAAATAGGAAGGAAGCAGGAGAGTATATGGAAAGTTGAATACTCTCACTGATCACTTTATAGTTATTAGTAAAAAGGGGGAAGGAGATTAACCAAAGAATTTATATGCATATATACATAACCCATGGACACACACAATAGTGTGGTGAAGGCCTAGGGCAGGGAGTGGTGGGGGGTGGAAGGGGTTAATGTGGGAAAAAGGGGACATCTGTAATATTTTCAACAATAAAGATAACATTTGGAAAAAAAAATACCAAAAAAAGAGAAACAAATATTACTTTCAATTAGATTCTGGGGGAAAGTAAAGGGGGTAGGGAAAAAAGATGACTACTAAGGAACAGAAAGAAGAGACTGATGGTAACATCAAAACTATTCAGAGTGAACAACCAAGAAAGAGTGTGTAAATGATGAGTGAAGAGTGTTAAATAAGATCTCGATGTAATAAAAAAAATCCATTAGAACAAAATATAAACTTTCTAAATGTCAAAAATATAACAAGTGGTAGTGGAGAGGGCAAGTGAAAGAATGCAATAAATAAATTATAAAACTACATGTGCAAGTATATGCATGCACACACAAATATATATGTGTCTTTGAGTAAACATAATGTCTCAATAATTGCACATTGAACACCTATTAAAAGTACAAGTAAGTTTTTTTCTATAGGCTAACAAAATGAAGTCCAATTCTATGCTATATTAAAAATAGACAGATGAAAGGTAGATAGATAGAGGACAAATAAAAACAAAACAGGAGTCATAACTCAATTTGTTATCCAACAAAATAAAATTTTATTTTTAATAAAACTAAAACATTAAAAATGACAGAGGACACTTTATGAAGCTAAGACTACAATTCACCATGAAAATACAATAGTTATTATTACTTATGAAGCCAATGGAAGAGTAGCAACTTTCATAGTAGCAACTATCTATATGCATGGGAGAAGTAAAGGTGAAAAAAAAAATGCAGCACACTTCTAGTAGAGAGTAGAAAAAGTTGTAAAAGTGGTTCCCCACCTCTCAAGAGAGGAATAGAAAAGTAGAAGAAGACACAGATGGTTATGCCAGAACTGTGAACTGGATTTCATTGTTACTTAAGCTGTTCCAGGGCAGAGAAAAGAAAGAAAAACTTGTAAATTATTTTTATGAGACAATTAAAATGTAATGTTAGCACAAAAACATGACAATATCAAATAAAAAGGACATTACTGATAAATATTTCTCATGGGCATTAAGGCAGAAATCTATAATATTAGCAAAGTAAATCCAATAGCACATTAAATTGTAATATATAAAGGCCATAGATGTATATAGTCCAGGAACACAAGAGTGGATCAATATTAAGCAAGTCATTAATTTATTCCATCATGATAATAGATCTAAGGAGAAAAAGTATATGAATATCTCTTCATATCTTCTAAGACACTTAACATTCAAAATCCTTTTATATTAAAAGCATTCAATAAAAGAAAGTGATTTAGCTTTCTTTACATACACACATAAAACCACACAAACACATAAGCCATTATTGACATTATGTGAAACAACAGAAGCATTCCTGCTAAAGAAAAAAACAAAAAAAAGGATAATTCATACTATCTCCATCAGCTTATTTTGGCTATTTCTCATGTTGTTTGTGTCTTTCAAGGAATTAATCCATTTCATCTAAATTATCAATTTGTGGACATAAAATTTTTCATAATATTTAGTATCCTTTTCGAGTCCATCAGATCAATAGTGATGATCCCTCTTTCATTTCTACTGTTATTAATTTGTGATTTTCTTTTTTTTTTTTTCTTAGCCTGTATAGAATTTTATTGATCTTTTTAAAGAACCAGCTTTTGCATTTTAGACACATTAATTTTCCCTAAGTATTTGTCAATATTTTTTTACAAGTAACTTTTTAATTTTGTTTGCTCTATCCTTTGTTGATCTTGCTTTTTAAGTTGTGTAATGTGTATGCAGTCAAATATATATTTTTTCTCTTCAGACATCTGGGTTTCTTAATTTGCTTAAGACAGCTCCTTACTCTAGTTCACCTCCCCAAGGTTATTCAAATATTTTCCAAACTTTCTATAGATTTATCAGTTTACCTTAAATATAAATATTTTAAATATACCAAAATTTATTTTATATATCATAAAGTATGTATCTCAATTATCTTCCAGATAAAAAACCCACACCATTTATTAAACTAACCTTTGTACTAGTTCACAGACAAGCTAAGCTATAGAAACAAAGAGACTCCAACATTCAATTTAATGTGGTAAGATATTTCTTCTAAAGGGGTTTTTTCCACTGCTAAATTACTTCAGCAGTAAACACACTATTTTTCAAAAAAAATAATAATTTTTAAATTCAAAATTTATATTATTTAGTTCATAAGTCCTCTTGGATTTTATGGAACTAATTAGAACTCTTCATAAATATCCCAGTGCTCTTCTCCTTCTAGGCACATGGTAGGGTTATACTTTCTTACCCTTGCAATGTACCGTTTGACTTTCTTTGGCCAAAAAATCTATAAAAAAACAGTAAAGCATGCCCTAGCTGGGCAGAATGTTAAGAGCTCATGGGCCACTTTCCATGTTCCTTTTCCCCAACCTTAATCATCACTGAGCAGCTTGTTCTTCCTAATTTCTGTCCTTAAGAAGAAATGAAGTTGGGAGTGCTATCGAATTCGGGAAGCTCACTGAAGCTGCTATTTTCACAAAGGTCTTTCTTTTTTTTTTTTTTTGCCTTTCCACTGGTCAACCCCCACCCATTGAGAGCTGAACATGTAATATGTGTTTTAGAGGTGTATTTTTTTTGTTTTTTGTTGTTTTGGGGGGGAGTGTTGGTTTGGTGGTGGTTATTTTTTGCAAGAAGTCGATTTCATAGTCTCCTAAGAGTGACTGAGAGAATGCAGAATATACAGCTGGATCTGTCAGCACCCAGAATAATAAATTTGAAAAGCAAACAAGGGCTAATGAGGGTCTGGCCTCCTAATAGTGGCATACTCTGTCCTGGGTCTTATTCTTGATAAATTAAATGCATCAAGATAAATGTCCACTAAGATTGTATCAGATAAGTTTAAACAGAGGTAAACATGTTCTTGTCCTTACAACCCCAATTCTGGCATCTGTCAATCTTCTTTCCTCCTTGGTAAAGCCAAGCAGCTAAATAAGTTTATTGCTACTAAAGTATCCCCTCAGTAAGGGAACACCAAACAAGTCATGCTTTATTGCCCCTAACTAGCACCTTTTGAAAAGTTGGGACAGATCCTAAACAACAAGCAGAGAGAACATAATCTAGTTAATTTTACTGCTACAGAGTGTCACTTTTAAAGACTAATCCTATACAAGCAGATAGACAATTGTGTTTTGTAGAATAAACCTTATTATTTCCTGCTCAAGCTTTAGGGATTCTTCGGGAGATGATTAAACCTATTCCTTCAGTGCTAAAAATCAGCCAAACTTTTACATACTAGGGCTCCAGAGGTCCCAGATCTTTTTAATCAGTAATTTCAGTTCCTAGCCACTTCCCTGAGTAGACTTTTCCTAGGACAACTGAATGGAGACAGTATGTCTCCATATGCTTCCAGAAGATCTTATCAATTGCTTCCCATTTCACTTCCAGGGATAAGAAAAATTTTCTTTCAAATATTTGAAATATGGAAGATCTTATACTCACTATGCCTTCCTTTGGGTAATTAGGGCTGTTCAACCTATAGTCAGCCCTAGGAGTTCCCCAAATGATTCCAAGATGTAATCTCTACTTTTTTAGACTCTCTTCTTTTACTCTACTCTTTTAAAGACTATCTAAGTGATTTCAAGATGATTTTCTATCTTGGCCTTTGTTATTAAAAAGCTGATATTTCTTTCACTGAAAAAAAAGAGGCAAACCACTCAATTAGCCTGTGATAGAGATTGTGGTATTTATATATATATATTTAAAAATGTCTATAGCAGTTTTAGCATGGATATCCCTCACAACAATATTTCTGAATGGAAATTCGTTGTTCACCTCTCCAGTATCAATTTCTCCTTCCTTCCAGTAATAACACTGTGATTTTCTATTAGAGAATTTACTCTTCTCCAGCTCCCAGACAATGCAGTTTAACAAGAGCTGACTCTACACTCGGGGTCCTCATGCGTCTAAGGCAGTCTCTCTCATCCTCTGGCTAACATCAGGAGGACAGGGATGGCCATAAGCAGAGGAAATGAATTTTTTTTTCTGGGGCTCTGGTGAGAGAACAGATGTTTTTTTCCCCAGTGGAATTTTTGGTGTGAAATATAAGGCTTAGAGATTCTACTATAGTCATCCTCACAATCAGGGGAGTACGTTGGGAACATCTTCTTTCAGAAGAAGTTCTGAAAGATAAGTTCCGTTGAGATCATTTAGGGGAGCCACAAAAAAGAAGGAACGCACTTGCTTGGTATCTGCATAAGGCAGGATACCATACCAGCCCAGATCATTTGTAAGAAAGAAACAAAAGTTCTGCCTTGTTCAAAACACTCTTATATTAGAACTCTGAACAACGCAGCCAAATCTATCTCTAGACTAACACGTATTTAAAAACATAAGCATGATATAAGCAATTAAAACTGCTCAACACTGAAACGGTGCCCATTCTTTGACATCAGTGGACCCAGGAAATCCAGTGAGAATAAAGAGACAGAGCATAACTTGGTAGTGCCACGTATCCTTTTCATTTTCTTATAATAACGAAAACACTGAGTGTTTCTTATTTAAATAAACAAGGGATATAGTGGGTTTTGACAGAATATTCTAAATAGCTATAGTGTTGCTATTGTTGTTATTATGTTTAATAAATGTTGAAATTTATATGGAGAATAAACAAACACGATGACTGTTGATAACTTTCCTCCTGTATAACCAGCATAATAATGCTCTATCCTACAAATATGGTATTAAAGTCACTAATTACTCATGAAAAGTGTTTTTCCTTAGAGGTTTTATAAGTCATTGGTACTGTAATGAAATTCACTGAGCCTAGCAACATAATGAAAAAAGTTGTTAATGTGGTGCAAATGTGCAGTTTTATTGATTTTTGTCTGATATTAAGATAAACATGGCTCATGTACTAAGAATTCAATACTTTGGATATGCTGGATCATAAAATAAAGAGTCCCACTCAGTTCATAACAAATGGCACAGAAGTTGACAGAGCGGCCCAAGGCAAAGTCTGGACTCCAGTAATTGGATGGTGTGTGGAACCTCTCCCGGGCCGGCCTTCCCGAGGTAGTAAAGCCTGAGTCCCTCCTGCTCTCTCAGCCACATTCTCCCGTGCCACAGGCTCACATTTCCATTTCTCTAGGAAGCCTCTCCGGCTCCTACCACTGCAGAACAGGTTCCCTCACTCAGAACTCACAGCAAGTACTGTGTCACCCATTACATATACATTTAAAACCAGGCGCCAACCTTAACATTAACTAGGATTGCAGAATTAGTTTTTTGTGCATTTATGCCTTTTGTCAACATACTTTAAGCATTTTGAGTGCAATGGGCATAGTCCTTGAGTATCAAATATACTTATAAAAACATCTTTATTTATTTGATATATTGTACATTTGTGAACACAAAATATTCTATAAATGTTTTGTTGAAATTAGTCTGTATTCACTTCTATTCCCTCCAGTACATAATAAATAATGGATCACTGACAATGTAGAACTGAACTACATATGACCAAGCTACACTTCGAAACTGTTATCAATGCCTTTTTAAGCAAGCAAACAGGAACGGGTTCTTTATATTTTGTGTGTATGTATATATAAAAGGATCTAGAGTCAGGTCGACCAATTTTCATAAAATTGTAAGGCAAGAACTAAGGAAATTGTGATTCACTTTTGACTAAGAATTTTCAAATAAAATAGGAATTGAGGGACAAAGTTTCAGTGTAGGGTAAGCACATTCTACTCTATCTCTACTACTAAATGAACTATAAAGCCTGGACAGAATGTATGAAGCTGCTATTTGGTATCTCTGAAAGTAAATAGTAGCAGATAGATAAGGAAAGATTATAAAGTATCTCCAAATCAGTGGTAAGTTTTCCATGTTTCCTCTGCAGTAACCCCCAACCTCATCTCAAGGTAGTACAAAGCAGAAGTGAGCAGTGGGGTACAGATAGAAAGGTCTCAAGAAGCACCTATCTAGTTCAGGCTCAAGAAGTAAAAAAGGGAACCCCTAAAGCACAGGGAGTATAAAAATGCCTTTTTATTTTCTTCCTCTAGCCTCTCAAACCTCATCCCCCAAACAATCCTGTTGTGAGGTAGAAGCAGCAGTGGGAGCTCCTCTGAAGAGGAGTCGACTCCAGTGGAGCTGTGATCCCATGGGGGTGAGTCACACCAACCACTACTTTCTTCTCTCTGTTCTCCAGGTGTGGGTGCAGCCATGGAGGCACATGGCAAACGCTGGCCAGGGAAGCACCACCTTGCTGGCTGGAAGACTGAAAAAGGAAGCCAGCCCAGAAAACTGGTGAGTACTGGAGAGATTGCAGACAGAGGGAACTCTCGCAAAAGAGAGACGCTCAGGAAAACAAGCCCTTAAAGTTGTTTATGAACTCCATAGGTTCACCATCAAGCTGTACAAGTAGATCTGATCAGTCTTTTAAAAAATTTGGAAGTGAACTAACTTGCATACTGCAACCCTGGTCCCAGACCATTAGATGGTGCACACTTTGTTTAAATTTAACAGACCTGAACAGGCTTCAAAATCTAACTGACACTGAAGCCACAGCGCAGAGAAAGTGTGTTGGAACTTGTGTCCTAAACCTAACTATGTTGATTGTTTGCTAAAACAAAATTCTCGATATGCCTTGAAGAATTTATAAGATTCATAATTTTATAATATAAAAAATGTCCGGACAGCAATTCAAAATTACTTGGCATGTGAAGAAGGAAATTTTCAACTAACATAAAAAAGGCAAACAGAGACCAATAAAGAGATGACAAAATGTTGGACTTTCTTTGACAAATATGTTAAAGCACATATATTACTTCAACAGGCAACTGTGAGCATTTTTGAAATGAATGGAAAATATAAACATCAAATTCTTAAATGATGAGAAAAACAAATGGAAATTTTATAACTGAAGTTTATATAACAGAAATAAAAACTCAGTGGATAGGCTTAATATTAGAATGGAGATTACAGAAGAATCAGTGAACCTGAGGATTCACAGAAACTGTCAAATCTGAACATGAACCTGGGTTAAAAATAAATCAATATAGTCTGACTGGGCTGTGGGACAAAAACAAAATGTCCATCATTTGTTTCTTCAGTCTTAAAAAGACAGGAGGAAAAATGTGGTGTTGAAAAATTTTTTAAGAAATAATGATTGAATGTGTCCCAAATTAGATGAAAGATATTAGCCAATCTTATCAAAGCCCAAACAGAATTAACTCAAAGAAATCCATGCACAAAAACATAATAATCAAACATCTGAAAACTAAAAACAAAGAGAAAAAGTCTTTAAGCCAGCCAAAGGAAATGACGCATTGTGTACAGGGGAAAAGTAAACCAAATGACTGTAGATTTCTCATCAGAAAACCTAGAAACCAGAAAGAAGAATCTTTTTAAAGTGCTTAAAGAAAACAACTGTCAACCCATTATTCTATATCCAGCAAAAATATCTTTTTTAGAAATGAAGCCAAAAGAAAGGAATTAATTCTCAGATAGTTAAGCAAAGAGAATTTATAACCAACATACCTACTCTAAAAGAATTGCCAAATGAAGTTTCTCTATCAGAGGGAAATATTAACAGAAATAAACTTTAAAAATCAGGAATAACTATGCACAACAAAAATAATAAATATCTAAGTAAATGTAATAGATTATTATTCTCCTATTAGGTGCTTTAAAATATATTTGACAGTTGAAAGCAAAAATTGTAACGCTGATGCAAATTTCAACGCATGAATGTGTAATATATGAGATGACTATAACACAAAGGGGATAGGTGGGTAAAGAGATCTATACAGTAGTAAAATCTATATTCCTCTTGGAGTGGTCACTAACTGATTCAAAGTGCATAATCAAATGTTGAGTATTTATATCGTAATCTCAAAAGCAACCATTAAAAAGTACTGTAATATAGTCAAAAGTACAATGGTAAAATTAAAGTGCAACACTTACAAAATGTTCTGCTGACCCCCCCGGAAGGCAAGGAGGGGAACTGAAGGAAGAAAACAAAAATAAACAAGAGGAAAATAATGGCAGACCTAAAATCAAACTTATCAAAATTATATTAAATGGAAATAAACTGAAAACACCAATTAGAAGATAGATATTGTCCAAATACATGTTTCTATTAAATTTGCTAATATTTTGTATATTATTCAATTTGTTTATATATAGGGTATCTCAAAAAAATGTATACATACATTTTGAATAATTATAAAGGCAGTGTTTATTAAAATACATTTCATTTTCAAAATTGAGCTATCAGCTCTTAAAGTGTCTATACATGTTTTGGGACAACCTGTATATAGACACATACATACACATGCATACATGACCAAGTGCATTTTTTCCCGGTAATGCAGAAAGAAAAACTGCATGGTAATATCTATGCAGTAAAATTATATAAAAAATCTGCGATCCATTTATGATTAAAAAACAAAAACAAAACACAAAGACCTTTGAGCAAACAAGGAATAGAAGGAATTTCTTCAACCTTATAAAAAGCATCTACAAAAAAACCCTAGCAAATATCATACTTAATGGTGAATGACTACATGATTTTCCACGACTGGGAACAGGACAAGAATGTCCATTTTCTCCACTGTTATTCAACATGGTGTTGGAAGTTATGGTCATACAGAAAGCCAAGAAAAAATGAATAAAATGGATAAACATTGGAGAGAAGTAATAAACCCACCCTTACTTTTATATAACACAATTATGTAAAAATCTAAAAGAATCTACAAAAAACTTCTAGAATTATTAAGTGAGTTTAGCAAGTTCACAGGATATAAGTTAACACAAAGATCAATCATATTTCCACATATTAGCAATGTGCTATTAGAAACGAAGTTTTTTAAAAAAATTATATTTATAATAGCTCAAGGAAAATAAAAGAACTATGTATAAATCAAACAAAACATGCATGGGATTTAAGTAACAAAAAATACAAAATGTCAAAAAAAAGGAATTAAAGATGTAGATAAATGGAGACACATGACATTTTTAAGAATGAGAAATTCAACATATTAAAAATGTTAGTGGTGAACACACAATACAGTGTACAGATGGTGTGTTGTAGAACTGTGCACCTGAAACTTGTAATTTTTTTGTTAACCAGTGTCACCCAATAAATTCAATAAAAAAATAAATAAATAAAAATGTTAAATCTTCCGAAATGTACCTGTAGATTTAATGCAGCTGCAAGCATAATCTCATAGAATTTATTATAGATATAGACAAGCTGATCTTAAATATATTGGGAAAATAAAAAGAACTAGAATAGATAAAAAAAAATTTTTTAAAAACTAAAGTTGAAGAAACACAACCCACTTTTAAGACTTACTATAAGGTTACAGTAATCAAGATAATGTAGTGCTGGCAAAGAGATATAAACAAAGACCAACAGAATATTTTCAGAGAGTCCAGAAATAGGCCCATGCAAATATGGCAAAAAGATTTTTCATAAATGTGAAAAAGTAATTCAGCATAAAAGGAAAGCCTTTTCAACAAAATGATATTGGAACAACTGAACAACTATCTGCAAAAAAAACAATTAACATTGTCTTAAACTTCACAACTTATACAAAAATTAACACAAACAGATCATAACTCTAAATAAAAAGGTGACAGTTTTAGAAGAAAATATGGGAGAAAATCTTTATGACCTGAGATTAGGCAATACATTCATTAAATATGATGCTTAAAAGAAAAAAAATTAATATATTAGACTGCAATGAAATTAAAAATCATTGTTAAGAGAATGAAAAGACAACCTATAGAGTGGGAAAAAATTTACAAATCACATAACCAACAGAGGGCATATATCTACATAAAGAAACTCTCAAACTCAAAGTTAAAAAAAAATAATAATAATTAAAAAATAGTTAAAAACCTGAACAGACCCTTCACTAAAGAAGATATAAGGATGGTAAACAAACACATGAAAAGATACTGAATATCATTAGCAAATAGGGAAATAAAAATTAAAGCAAAGATGCGATATCACTACACACTGTTACAATAAGGAAATAAATATGCGCTGATCATACCGAGCTCTGGCAAGGATGCAGAGAAACGAGCTCTCTGCCTCACTGGGAGGACTGCGGAGTGGGACAGCCACTCTGAAAAAGTTTCACAGTTTCTTACAAAGTAAATAAATATGTACTTACCAGATGACCCAGCAATGTCACTCCTGAATACATAAATGTTTATAGCAGCTATATTTATAATTTCCAAAACCTTAAAACAGTCTCAAAATACTACGTACTTTAAAAGTCCATTTATATGCCACTCTTGAACAGGTAAAACCACAACGATGGAAAACAGATTAGTGGTTGTCGGGGCTTTGATGGAAGCACATGACTATGAAAGGATACATGAGGGAGTTTGGGGGGTCATAGAGCTCACTGTTCATGTTGTGACAGTGGTGGGGGAGATTCCACGAACCTATACATGTGCTGAAATTTAAAACTAAAACAAGTCAATTTTATTGTATAAGTTAAAAATTAAAATAGTTGCGAAGCAAATAACAGACAATGTGAGGATGGAAAAGAAAAACACTTTGGTGATCGTATAATGATTATTATGCTTGCCATAATGATTTTATATTTAACTTCGACTTATTTGATAGGGAAATGACAAAACCATGCATTGTTTCCTATGAATCCTGAATAAAATATGCTGTGCGCCTGGCGGCCGTCCCAACACGTGATGCCAGGCCGATGGCTATCGGTTCACATACTGTACGCCACTTAAACACTCTGGGACAGGGAGGAATTTCTGTTTGGGGATTTTTGCCAGCTTCTATGGCTTTTGAATTATGAGGTACAAACTGCCCACATGTCTTTTTCTATAAATCTGGTAATAAATTTCTCTCCCATCTGAGCTGTACACAGCAGCAAGAACATAAATGTAATGCATTCTGACAGGGGTGGGGGGAGGGACGGGCTGGAGAATTGCTCCTTCCTCATTTTCCTTCTTTAATGGGTAGGAGCACTGACTGTTGTCCTGGCTAAGTTCTAACTCAGGTAATTACTTTCTCCCACAAAATTCCCACTATAGTTTTAATTGAACAATTTATTTTTTACTTCCTGTCTTAAATCATATCCCTATTCCAACCTTCGATAGCTGCAGAAACACATCAACTCTGATGTAAAATTTGAGAGGCTTTGGATATAGCCATTTTCACAGAAAAAAACCAACACAGTGCAGTTTTTTAAAAAACATGGTCCTCTCTTTTTGGATGAAAAAGAGCTAAGTAAGGGTAAAGTAAGAAGTTCCTCCTCTTCAATGAAAAGATAGATGATTGAACAGACTATTTATAAATATTTGACACCCTTGAGTCTTCCTGATAACCCAAAATGCAGCAAGGCAGCAGATTCGTTAACATCTATTTTTGTGATGTGCGAGAAAACATTAGGTCTGCATTTTTCATTCCCAGTATCAAAGAGGTATCTACACCAGTGGAAACACTGGCCAGCCACACCTATTTGTAAATTTTCAGAAATGGTTTTGGAGAAAGACATTTTCTCTGGGGCACCAGAAGGTAAATGCTGAAATCTAAATGTCAAGCTGAAGTGATTATAAGGTGCTTTGATGCAGAAATGAGGCTTTATTATTATAATTATATACAAAAGGCCTTCTTTTGAGATGGGTTAGGTCAGCAGATCCCAAACTTGCTTGATTTACTTGAGGCACTTGCCTAACAGATTTTCAAGCCTTTCTTGGAAATCAAACGGAAAGAGAAGCTGTTGTATAAGAAAATTTGACCTTATGAACCCTCCATTATCCTTCCCAGTCCAAAGTCTAATGCCAGTTTTCTGTCAGCCATATAAGACTCTCATCTCAAGATTGGCTACACAGTGGAATCACCAGACAAGATTCTAAAATATGGATGCCTCATCCCACCACAGAAGACTGATTTGATTAGCAGGTACTGGCATTTTCAAAGCTCCCCAGTTGATTCTAATGAACCCCCAAATTGAGAACCATTGAATAAGAGTGGTTCTAGAATAATCTAGAAAAAGAGTAATGATGATTCTACATTGGCTACCTGACAACACTAGAGCAGCACACTGGGTTCTGCAGAGCTACAATGACTAAGCTGGAAGCACAGGCAAGCCCTGGAATGACACAGAATCTGGGTTTGAATCCCAGATTTACCAGTTTTAACATGATTCATTGCAACTTAAAAGACAACTTGCCTAAACCTTAGTTTGGCAGTTATGTGTGGGGAAAATAATGCCTATGAATAAATAGGTGAGCAAACTAGCCCACTATGTTCAACTTTCTCTTCTGGCTTAGCCAGCCCCTTCCATAGGCCTTGGAAAATGATTGTCCTATAAATGAAGTTATTCTCTCACTCCATCTGCTCAGAAAAATTCTTATTATGCTTATTAATTATTAATCATGCCAGCTTTTATTCTCAAAAGTGCTTCAGTTTGGAATATTAACTAAGTACTCATCTTTCCCATATACCACAGTTTCCACTCATTATGTGTAATTGACTTCACTGAGATAGAAAGCTGACCCACAGAGTGAGCTGGACCCATCAGACTCTTTATGTAAATTTACCTAAAAGATGAAGTATATAAGTTGCATAAGTTGTCTATGCTTCATAGCAAAGTGCCCTAAAACTTAGTGATTTAAAACAACATGTATCATAGTTTCTGTAGTCAGGAATTCAGGATGAGGCCTCTGCTTCAGGGTCTATCACCCCAGTTGAGTTGTATGACCTAGTGAGGAGAAGTCGCAACTACTCTAGATTTATTGGTAAGACATCAGCATGTCAGAGGGTGAGAAATAAGTCCAAGTAAAATTCAAGAGCCTCTACTTCAGTGAAATTTTTCAGGACCTAGTGGTGTGGGGCATGCTGAAAGAGAGTGAAGGAGTGAAAAACTGCTGGCAGTGTGGGAAGAGTAAATCTCATTACATGTTCAGGGTAAACTGCCAGCTCATAAAAAGGCCAATCAGGGCATCATACCCTTGAGCAGGCAAACTAGGTGTATCAGAGAAAACAATTCCAATTCTCCAGAAAACCTTAAGAGTTTATCTGCGAAACAAATGTGACAGCTGTCTGTGTAGAAACTGTCAGGCCCTTTGAAATCATCTCCTCCTTAGGCCAGATCTGCTCCTCTGCCCGTGGTGAGAACTTCCCACCATGTAGCCCCACACCTAGACAGCTTAGCACATTTCAGAAGTCCCCACTGAATTTCAGACAGCCCATACCATGAAATCCCTGTTTTTTTCTTTAATTTCCTTAAGCTAGTTCAGATGGACTTTTGTTCCTGTAACCAAAGAGTCTTCACTGAAACAATTTAACTAAGTTATTACAAAGATTAAATAAAATAGTATAGATAAGCTGTGTGGAACTTAATTGGGACTCATAAGTAGAAGTTCTAAGACATGAGTGCAATTATTAAAAAGACTAAGCTAACTGAAACATATGCAGAAGCAAGGGAATAAATAGGTGGTTAAATAGTCTCCAAACCAGGCCCCATGAGGAATGGCTAAAAGAGCCAAAGAGTTTAGCCAAGATGAAGAAATCCTCGGAAGACATACAGCAATTTTTTTTTTTCTAAATGTTGAAAACCTGTCATACAGAAGATGACTCCATGGACATAAAAGTAAAAAGCTATGAGGGGTTATAAGAGGATGGATGAAAGTGTTTTAAGGAGTAGGGAATTCTTCATCATTGAAATAATTCAGGCATAAGCAGCTTGTTGGGAGTGCGGTAGATTTAAACCAGATGATATTTAGTCTTTCCTAAACTTATGTAAATTTGTAAAATAAAGGGAGAAATTTAATCTCCCTTGGCCTTAGTTTCCTCTTCTGTAAAATAACTAGGATAGTTAACTGCTTTATCTACCTGCAGTTGTTGGAACGGAACTTAGAAGACTGTAACAATGTTCTATAATTGAAAAAATAACTTTTAATTAAAATCTCCATAAAGATGTGAAATGTATAATTTTAATCCTTAAATGATATATATATCGAGTCTTTATTATGTATCAGGCACTCTTTCAAGTGTTTAAAATACATTAGTAACCAAACCAGAGAGTCAATAACAATTTATTTTCATATCTAATGCCATACATGACTAAAACAATTCTTAATATTATGGAGAATTTTAACCATGATAAATCTGCAGCAGGAGCTCAGAACTCAACTGCCTTGCAAAATTAAGGGAAAAAGAAACAAAATGACCAGCACCAACTAGGAGGACCTAGAAGGCCAGCGATAAAGCTAGTTTTAGAAAAAAAGAAGACGAAAAGAATTACTGATAGAGTGTTAATCTCAACATCTCACTCACTCTCCAAAACATCAACTATCGCAACCCCCTCATCTATTACCCCCATCATTAACAAGAATAGCTTCACCATTTGGCCTTCTCAATACCCCTTGCTTGATTCCCAGGGCTTTGGGTCTAACAACTGTATCTGCTAAGGTAGTGCTTAAGACTTGTTTCCTTGACCACGGGTAATCTGATAATTGGATCACTTACACTGCCCCTCCCAATGAATTATTATTCAGCGACAAGTATGTTCTGAGAGGCTTCTTAGAAATCAGGCACTGGGTTCAAGGCACAGTAGGTACAACAATAAATAAGACATTATTCCTCCCTCGTGATGTTTATATTCTAGAGAGGATATAGCTATAGAATATAGATAGATATGTTGTGTGTATATATACATTATAAATGTGTGAATATATAATACATTACATATAATGTGTTTGTGTATATAAATGTGTGTGTGTATGTGTAACAAATCATAGGTAGATATCAGATCAACTGGGTGCTTCCTCAAAATACGCTCATATATATTCTAATTCAGTAGATCTGACAAATAAAATTTGGAAAGTAATTCTTACAGGTATATTGGATTCAAGATCATTGTACAAAAAAGAGATTTAAATTAAAATTAAGTAACGAAGCTTTCTCTTCCACCATCTCATCCCATCTATGGCAAAAATATTCCGCCTAGATTGCTGAAGTAAACACTGTTCATGATTTGGTATTTAATCCTCCTTCATAACATAGACCTTCACTTAAAGAATCATAACATTTTAAAGTATCTTTAATTGTTCATGGGGTAGCCCAGTTTTTCCTAAATCATTCCTAATGTAAGAGCCTGTTCAATCACAGAGCTATGACAATAACTGTAAGGGCAGGTAACAAAGTCTATAGCTTTGCTGAATAGATTTTTAGCCATTCATTCCTTTTAAGTAGGAAAGAGACATAGAGCCTGTAGTACATTTTTCTTTCCATCCGCATTTTCAAGAATGGTGCTTGGCTTTGTTTACCTTTCTTGAAAGGTGTGAGGCCTCTATGCACTGCTTCATTATTGCTACTGCTTCACTAAGAGAAGCTGGCAGACAGGTCTTTCAATATTCCCTTCTATTACTATGCATCCAGAATGTTCAGGGTGTTTCACCCTGATAGACAGAAACTACATCATATTTGATCTGAACTGTCCTCCCTACAGGTGAATGAAGAAAAACTGCCAGCCTTAGACCGCCTCTTGGTTTGCACTTAACCACCATCAGGCTTATTAACTTATTTTTAGGTCAAAGGTAAGCAATATGCCATAGCACAACCAACACCAAAACCCAAAATATTTTTTGTTTTCAGGGAAAATCTTGGATTTGAAAAGACATTTAGTGGACCCTCCCCAAATAAA
Organism: Miniopterus schreibersii; assembly: GCF_964146895.1. Classification (NCBI taxonomy): domain Eukaryota; kingdom Metazoa; phylum Chordata; class Mammalia; order Chiroptera; family Miniopteridae; genus Miniopterus; species Miniopterus schreibersii. Next base: position 63,275,986 of record NC_138107.1, read on the forward strand.
TGACAAAGCAGCTGAATATTTCCGAATATTAGAAAGCAAGATATTATAGTGTCCAGGAAATGGGATATTACAAATGGGCTGTAGTTTCTTCATTGGTGAAAGGAGATAATAACGATACCTTCTTATGGGGTTACTGAGAGCATTTAGTTAGTTAAGCCATTCAAATTCATGCAATAAATAAATATATTGTTCTTTCCATTTTCTTCATTTTTTAAAACTTTCTTGATTTTTTTTACAACGAATAATGCAATTAGTTAATATTTGCTATTTTTCATTTTTAATATTTATTTACTTAATTTTTAGTAGACTATTTTTCAGAGCAGTTTTCAGTTCATAGCAAAATTGAGAGGAAGGTCCAGAAATTTCCCATTTACCCTCACACTTACGCATGCACAGCCTACCCCATTATCAACATCATCCACCTGAATGATACATTTGTTATAATTGATGAACCTGCATTGACATATAATCATCACCCAAAGACCATAGTTTACATTAGGGGTCACTCTTGGTGTTGTACATTTTATGGTTTGGACAAATTTATAATGACAAGTACACACTATTTCGTACAGAGTAGTTTCACTATTTTAAAAATTTTACTGCATACCAATATTCTGGAAATGTCTTTTATTTAATAAGAATATTTCTTATCTTTACATTAATGCTGGCTACAGAATTTTGTGATACTCTGTTTTTATTTACCCATGTGTTTTGCTGACACAACCCAACCTTCCTGTATATAAAGATATGGTCAATCTGCTAGAGTGTTTAAGCACTAATATAGGTATATCAATTATTACACTCTTCTCATAGAAGAAACAGGAGAAACTACATACAGCAGTGACAAATCTAATCATGGGACAAAAAAATGAATAGTAATAAATGTCCACAAAATATGTTCAGTGCACATATCAGAAGGAAGAAATGTAGACAGAGGAAATGCATATAATAATGCAGAGTGAGAAAAGTAACAGGAATACCTATGGCACTACAATAGTCTTCTCTTGAAATTGAATACAGCAAGATAACCTTAAAAATTTACACAATTTCTCACCTGGTGTGATAGGAGCTCATGGTCAAAATTATCTCTGTGACTGCCTGGCAAAATCCCTAATATGTCACCATTAGAATTATTGTATTCATGTTCTTATTAAAATGCAATACCCATGGAAAGGGTTACATCATAAGTTATTATCAGTCTACATGTAAGAAAACATGATTAAAGCTAGTTTAGAACAGGGCATTCTCGGTAAGGAAAATAGGATAGGTCTGAGAAGGAGAAGGAGCATCTCTGGTATGGGAAGTTATGTGTGTGTGTGAGGGAGAGTGGAACTAAAAAGATAGATGAGGGAAATAATTATATATAGGACTAAAGTGCGAACAGTACAAACAGGCAAAGTTTCCCTCTTTTATTTAAGAAAATGACCTACAAGCCACTGTTATACATAAGCCCTTCAGAACAGAATTATAACAGCACCCATCTTCAGTGATAAAAGGAAAAAAGAAATCTCAGAGATTATAGTGGGGTAACTTTGCAAATACAGTGGTCGCCTCTCACTTGCAGTTTTGTTTTCTGTGGTTTCAGTTATCCACAGTCAACAAGAGTTGGAAAACTTTAAATGGAAAATTCCAGATATTTTGAGAGAGACCACATTCACATAACTTTTATTACAGTATATTGTTATAATTGTTCTATTGTTAGTTATAGTTGTTTATTATTAGCTATTGTTCTTAATCTCTTACTTCATTACAGGTATGTATGTATAGGAAAAAACATAGTGTGTATAGGGCTTGGTACTATGCACTGTTTCCAGCATCCACTGGGAGTTTCAGAACATATCCACCATGGGTAAGGAAGGGCTACTTATTGCTATAGCCACAGGCTCCCTGATTTATGGCAATGTTAGGAACTGGAGCTGTCTCCTCGCTGAAGTACTGCAACATGCTATAAAAGGACAATCTGAATCACAAGACATAAAATAGCATGTCGAGGGAGAGATATTCCAAGTCAAAAATAATGGTGATAAATCAGTGAATGTGGCTATGTGGTTTTATTTTGTTAAATAAAGTCTTTGCTACACTTTTTAGTGCACTCTGTTGGAAACTAAAGCCGTGACAGTTATACACAACTACATGGATTTCTCTTTTCAATAAGTATTTTCAGAAATAATACACTATGCTGCACTCCAATACTAGAGAAGCAAGTGAATATTTTCAAGGAATATATATACATACATATTCTGTGATAAATTAATGAGAATTCATTCTTATTTTTTAAAATTAACTATAGTTTACCTGTAAATATATAAAGATAAAAATAAGCCCTGTTTTAATCATTAATGCTTATTGGATCCTGTAGGCTTGTCTGTGACTGTTTTAATTTTGAACCCTCAAAAAGACAAACTTAAACTTATTACAGAAAGTTCAGGGTTCATTTAGTCAACAAATCAATTAGATATGAATGCTGTCACTTTTCCCAAAGAACATTCTATAATATCTTGATTAAAACTGAATCAATCTCAAAATTGTTTTCCTACTAAATATCTTGGGTTTCAGAACAGTTCAATAGATTGAGTCACATGATTAGTTAGTTACTTGTGAATATTTGTAAAATTTTTATACTGGAATACTTATGGGGTACTGGTTGCCATCTTTTTGTTTTATCCTTGGGTGTTAGGGCATTAAAATTTACTCTTTTGAACATTTACAAGTTAACTCAAAGTCCATGACACATAATAATTTACAGTTTGTCTTTAGCACAAATTATTATGCCTTACCTCTCAGCACCTAAGCCAGATGTTACTGTGGCTTCACGTTCTCTCAGTATAACCAACTTGCTTGATGTTTGTATGTGAAAAATCACCCCCTCACATCAAATAAAAATTAAAGTGGAAGCCAATTGCTAGTATGTGTGAGGGTGTTAAAGAGAATGGGAAGATAGCCAATTAATTCTTAGTCTTGAATCAAAGGTTTGAGCTAAATGAGTTTTGAATGACACTGTATGTTTACTATTTTACTACATATTCTATGCAAAACAAGCAAAATGCAATTCACCAAACTGACTAATTATTCCAACTAGTGCACAACTGTTTATCAATTAAGAGAGAAAGCTGAAATCAGAATGGAAAAGGTGATAATTTTATGATGCAAGGATGTCAAAATGACCAATGATTCCTAATGGAAAAGTGATTCGTGTAAAAAGGAAGGTTATAAAATGTAAAGAAAAGATTATGCCCTAAAGAATCAAATAAACCTAAATTCCAATCCAAGCATCACTTTTATTAGCCGTGTGACCTTGGAAAGTTACTGAACCAATTCAAGTCCTATTTCCCCATCTGCAAACAAAACTAAAGTTGGGTGTGAATATCAAATGATGTGGTGCCTACATATGGAAAGCATTTGATACATATTTCTTAAGAAAAGCAAGTGGTATCTGATTAAAGTTGGGTTTTGCATGAAAATAATGACTCCATATCACCATCCATCAGTAGACATTTGTGGCGCATCCAAAATTGGAACTGCAGTTTATGGCCATTCACCAAGTCTAAAGCCTTATTTTCAAAAGTAACTGATTTGTCAGCTAGCCATTGGTAATAACTAACCAAACTGGCCAGATAAGCCAAAGTTTACATAGATTTTAGAAAATAATTATAATTTAATTCATAAAATGAGCATGTTTTTTAAATTTAAATTCCAAAGCCTAATTATTTATTTACTGAAATATAGGAAACCACTTAATATTGATCAAAATACATGAAAATGAATGGTGTTTGCTTTCCATGTATATAATATGGGACCTCTTTAATATGTAAATGAACTTATAAAATAAAAACATTATTTTATCTATCAGTGCATTTTTAAAGCAGCTTATCAAAATTATTTAGTTACTGCAGCTTAGAAAATTAGCAGCAGAGAATAAAAGGAAATTCAATTAATTAATCAATCAATTTTTATTATTCTGCTATCACTTTTGATATTACCTAGCTTTTGATCTTCAATCATTACATAAAATATACACTGCTTCTTTCTGAACTATAAAATTTAAGAAATATTTTTAAATGAGGACTTAACTCTACAACTTACTATAAGCAGCAATTCATGTTTTATTTATCTTTTCAAGAACACCTTTGTTAAACAAAAACTCCAGTTTCAATGCACTAATTAAAACAATTTTTCTCCAAGTTGCTAGTGAATAACTTTTCTTTCTATTCTATCTTCAAAAAATGACATTTACTGTCCTTTTAAGAAAATTAAAAAAAGAAAAGCAAAATACAGATCACTTTTGCATGAACTCTCCATGATACAGGTTCATCAACATGAATCAATCAGGAATCAATAGGAGGAGATAGAGAAGTAGTGAGAGTCCTACATTTTGCTAAGTAGTAGAATATAGAGCCATTATAAGAATTAAGTCCAGAGATAAGCTAAAACTATGTATTGTACATCCTAATCTGTATGCAGAAGAACCTTTTAGTACTAAATCAAAAGGAGGCTCTCAACTGAAAATATACTGACTAAGTAAGCTTTTGTTGTATATACTGTAATAGAATGTTAAATAGACCTCTGCTAGTCAGATTGAAAAACAAAGATTGCTAAAATGAGCAAGGTTTCAATGTCCTCTCTCCAATGATTCAAGGTGACATAAATTATTGCACAAGTACAAAAGCTTCTTTGATCACATTACTGAAACAGATTATTTTAAAACCATTATAAGCAAGCAATTCATTAGTTTTTCGAAGAACACCTTAGACTTTGAAGTTATATCTTAAACAAATCTCCATTATAATTTGTTAGTATGGTCCTACTATTCAACATGTTATTGATATTAAATTTAATTTCAATTTATTAATTTCAATTTAATATCTGATGCCAGAAATAAGATATCAGTTCAATAAAATAGATTTATAAGCTAATCATTGGTTATTGTTAAAATTTTCTAATACTCTATCTCCTTCCTAAAAGCATCTGTAATGGCCAAGGTACAATAAAACTGGAAACATCACAAGTCAAAAAAGAAAGGAATAATCGTCTTAGGAAAACTATAAGATTTAAATTCAAACCTAAATTCTGAAACTCTTATAAGGGAGAGCGAAAAGAGCAAATGAGTTATTTATCGGTAACAATTGGGGGAGGTGAGTCCTAATTCCTATTAAGGAAATACAAAAATAGTTTGCATAGGTTCATTGAATTTGCAAAAATAAAAAAATAAAGGTTATGCTGTGTATATGTTTTAATAAACATAACAGAAAGGACTTCTAATAAGGCAATTCTGTTGTGTAAGGCTGATATAAGAGGAGAGAAAGAGAGTCTAGATATGGAACATCTCAAGTCTTATCTTAATTCAAGAATAATTAAAAACCACCTCATTTAGTCTAAAGTTTGGCAAGGGATAAATGGTAAAAATATCCTCACTAGGAACTTACCAAGAACCTAAGGTGAAAGAATTCTGCGTATTGTTTGAAAGAAACTGTGTCAGATACCAAGCATTTGGACACTCCTAGTAAAGTTTTATTGTAAAAGATAAATTTTAATTGTGTAAAGTTAACTGTTATCTTCAATTCTTCAGTTGATTTATGGCTACATGGAAGTAGACTGCAGGAATTGCTTTAGATAAGACTTATACTTTTTCCCTGAAATGTAATTAGATTGTTCATATTGTCAGTTAAAATATCCAAGTTTTATGTTGTTAACATGTAGAAGACAACTTTGAATAATCATTTTTAATAAAAGAAGTTATCAGGTGTCATCTTTCCCTCTGAGAAACCAAAATATGGGTTAACACTTGAACCCTTATTATCTTTCTTCCCCTGACACAAAGAGAATGTCCATCCCCCAGCCAAGACCAAGCTTTTCACAAGTGCCAATGGATAGTATTCTCTCCTACCTTCTACAGGACTGTCCTTGTCAATTACTCTTTTCTGCATTATCCTCTCTTTTATTTTTTACTGTCTCTACTCCTTTTGAACTAGAAAATTCAATATGTTCTAGTTTCTCCAATATAATTTTAAAAAAATTTCTATTTGCCCACATTTCCCTTCAGTTACAGTATCTTCTCACTCTTTTCTTTTTATAGGCAGGTTTGAGTTTGGTGTTGAAAAAAAAAAAGAGCACATCCATCTAAAAACTTCTATTTTTATTTATGAGTTCAGGAAAGAATGAGTCAAAATTTTGAAAACAGTTGATAAGCTTGGAATATCATCATAAAGGCAAAACAAAATGAGCTTATTAGAGATACATATTGAGGTTCTCAAGCTGTTAGAGTAACCATAGCCAATATCAACCTTCTAATTCTAATTATTATATATGTTGAGATCTGGATGTCTTTGGTTAAAAAAAAAAAAGACAAGTGAAAACATTCCATTTAATAAAATTATTAATTTTGACTATGATAACTAACTCTTGAGCTTGTGATTTCAATAAGTCCCATGAATCTGTCTTAACTTATTCTTCCACATTGGAACATATTTAAATACAAACCACTCTTCTTTATCAGGCACTGTAGCTGTCTCCTAATTTTGGCCACCATGAATAATGCTGCAATGAACATAGGGGTACATATATCTTTAAAAATAAATGTTTCCAAATTTGGGGGGTACATACTCAAAATAAGGGTTGCTGTGGTACATACATACAATGGAATACTACTCAGCCATAAGAAAAGATGCCATTTGCAACAGCATGAATTAATCTTGAGAATATCACACTAAGCAAAATAAGTTAGATGGAAAAAGTCAAGAATCATATGATTTCATTCATGTGGGATATAAAACTGAAAACAGTAAATGAACAAACAAACAAAAACTCATAGACACAACAGTATGGTGGTTGCCAGAGGGGGAGGGTGGTGGTGGGAGTAGTAAAGGGTAAAGAGGTCAAGTATATGGTGACGGAAGGAGACTTGACTTTGGGTGGTGAACACAAAATGCAGTATACAGATGATGTATCATAGAATTGTACACTTGAAACCTTTATAATCTTATTAACCAATGTCATCCTAATAAAAAATCAACCATTGGTTATTACTGATAAGTTTCTGAATTTCTGAATATTAGTTCCATATGAACATTTTAAATGTAAATTTTACTCTTATGTAATTATGCATTTTAAATGTGTGACTTTATATTCAAAACACAACAATATGTTTTCTGGGTTGAGATGTGGTCTCATTCAAAGAGCATTAGCTTAAAAAAATAGAGACCACAACAGAGAGAGATTGAGATTCAATGCTGAGGTACAAGAAAGATACAGAATGATTTGTTGGATCTATGCTGAGCTCCAATCCCTGATTCCAGTCTATTCCTAATATGAATCCAAGCCTTTAGAGCCCATAAAATTCTTACATAAATCCTCATTTTTAGATAAGCTTACTAAAATTTTTCCAGTTAATGGTAGTGCAAAATTTTTAGCTAAATCATCTGCAGAAACAAGATTTTCAGAGGAATTGTTTCTATAAGCCATCTCTACTTGTTCACTTCCCATCACTCAAGGACTTTCACCTATACTACCTAACCAACATAAAGATCAAATGCAGCATCTTTTATTATATATTATCAATGATTCAAAATCATGTCACATTTCCAGTTTCCTTCATAAATGGACTGTAATATCTTGTACAGGCTTTTGTTTTACTTGGAGTTTCTCCTCACACTGGGCTTTCTTCTGTTCCTAAAACATGCCAAGCATGTTTCTTCTGAGACTCTGAGGCTCCTCAGGTATCCCATGAACCCCAGCTACACACACAAGCACACAGGCAACTGTTGTCTTGCCATGGGCAATACCCATTCACCCTAAAGTTCTCCGTTTTAATGTGACTTTTACGTTGAGACCTTCTCTTACTCCACCAACACAAATTAAGTGCCCCTGTTTTACTCGCATAGCATGCTATACTTCTTTATAGAAATGATCAGTTTGTAGTTGTGATAGTTGTTTAATACCTATCCAAAATCCTACCCACTCAACATTCTTTAGAAAACTGTGAACCCCTGTAGATAGATGCTATGTTTATTTTATTTAACACTACCATATATATCCTGTGCTTTCCCATAGTGCCTAATAAGTGGCAATACTTCCTGTCTAACTTAAAAAGAGATTTATGATTACAGAGCCAAGATTTTTTTAGTACTCATACTACTCTTTGGTTATAAGGGAAGTATTCTGGGGCTATTAATTCTTTCAAATATGTAATTCCCAAAGCCTGAATGAAGTTTTCTTCTTGTGTGTCAATGTTCATCAACTAACATTGGTTATCCATAATGCTGTCCTGAGACAGACTCTGAGGCTAGGTTCAGCAGGAAAGAGTAATGAGACAGATAAATTATTCTAGGGACAAAGAAGAAGTTGGTAGAATATAGTTCTTGATTTTCATGTCTGACATCCTTGGCCTACAAAAATTATATCAACAAGGGTGCTAACTACATACCTAAGCTGAGTAATTGTCTTATCTGAATTATTATTAAGATTGTGTTCAGATCAACTTATTATTTTACTGGTTTGAAAGAAACTGAGGCATAAAATTTAACTAACAAGTTAGTCTAAACTCTTTTATAGCCTTAATCCATTCAAAATGTCTCTTTGAGGAAATCAGTGGATGGACCCTAGTATGAATATCATATTACTAAATCAGGGCTCAGGAGAACTTAATGTCCTCTCTGACTCCAGCTTTTAAGTATCCTAAACTCACAAGTTTAAATTGTCCATCTGGAAAATGAAGATTATACACCTTACATGTGTAACTATTAAATGAAACTGTACAATATTTTAAAAGTTATACTTTTTCACATTTTTGTGAAAATAAATATTTATTTCTTAATATTGGTTTTAATCTTGGTGTGATGGTAACTTACGTACAATTTTGAAAAATCATTACTTTGATTTAAAGCAGTAATGCATGTCAGGAAAGAAAGGGTCCAGCCTTGGATATAAATCCCAGAAAAAAAAATTTAATAGTCTTATTTAGAATTAAGACAGCTTGACTTTTGGGAATTAAGACTCAGTAATTCAGATTTCGTTATGTAAACACCTTCGGCATTTAATTTACTTTCTGAGCACAAACAGCTGGCAAGACAATGGAAGTACAAGATTATATAAAAATTAGTTTTTGAGTTAATTCCTGAATTGGCTCTAGGATAAAGCAAATGTTCCAATTCGTTGTGTGTTACTTGAAATTAGTATTTTTCTTCTTAGTAAAAAATAGAACAACTTTTAAGGTAAAATCTGTTCAGAGTTCAGTATTATGATTTGTGATACAAATAAACAACGTCAAGAAAAACAAACACAAATCTTATAGTTCGTCTTACTCCCAGGTTATAGTGCAGACATTGTCATTAATAATATCTATGCCCCTTCCTTAATCTTACATTCAAGCCTCCCACTTTCTGTCTCTAAGACCTTTTAATACTACAATTCCAATAACTTTTTAAAATACCCTCTGTGATCTACAATAAATTGATTATACAAAATTCCATCACTCTAATTTCCCAATTGCATTCATTATCCAGACTAGATTCCATGCTCTTCGTGAAAATCTCTTGCATAAACTTTAAAGGCTTTTATTACACAAAGCTAAATCTCGACTCTGGTTAAATCAGTTCACCACCTACTTCAGGCATGCTTGCACCGTGCAGCCGTGCCACCCTTAAATCTATGACCACGAACCTCAGGGGAGCCCTAGTGCAGTAATGCATCTACTACTACTTCCTATCTTCTCTCCTCAAACCTCTAGTACCTCTTTCTTAATCCTCACTTCAGACCATGCCTTGCTTCCAATTTTACTGAAACACACAAGCAACAAGAAGAGCCCGTCTAAGTATTAACCATTCCTTATGGATCCAAGAACTACATCTGTCTCTGCTTATACTCACTTCTTATTGCATGAACCATTTTTGCTCCTTTCCTAAAGCCAACTTACTATGCACTAGATCACATCCTTTTTGCCAAAGAAATGAAATCTAATCACTCTGGCAACTTTCTCCATTTTTCCTACAAACATTTCTTTTTCATCTACCTTTTTCTTATTCGCAAACATTACTTTTATCATCTTAAAAAAAAAAAACACAAGCAAACAAAACCGCTTGACCCCCATATCACTTTCTAACTACAGCCTTTTATCTCTGCTTGCCTTTACAGAAAAACTTAAAATAGTTAATGGTATTTGCTCCCTCCTCCAACTCTCTCTTGATCTTACCCCAATAAGGCTTTTACCTTACCACTCTACCAACACCATTCTTGACAATGTCATCAAAGACTCCAATGCTGCTAAATTCAATAATCAATTCTCAGTCCCCTTATTACTTGATATATCAGCAAAATTTGATATAACTGATATCTGTAGCCATGCTTCAGTCTTCTCTGCTGGTCCTCCTTCATCTCCCTAACATCTAAGCCCTGGAGTATATATGAACTCAAGCCTATAAACTCACTCCCTACCTAAGCTAGCACTGTATTTTTAAATTCCATCTATAAGTTAATTATTTCCAAATGTATAGCTCCATTAGACCTGTAGCTACAATTATCTATTTGCATATCTATTAGGCATCTCAAATTTTCTATGACCAAAACCAAGTTCCCAGTATTCTCCCCAATATTTGCTTCTCTTAACATTCTTCTACTTCTCAGTAGTAGCAACTCCAATCATCTGGTTGGTTAGGACAAAACCCCAGAATCATGTTTGAATCATTTTTTTTTCTTTCATAGCCCAAATTAATCTATTAACTATTCCTACTAGATATACATTTAAAGCATCCCTTAATCTGCACACTTATGACCTCCATTACAGCCACGGTCAAGGTATTATCACCTCTGGCCTAAGCTTGTGCAAAAGCCATTAATATTATTTCTCTGTCTTCTGCTACTATCTCTCTTGCTCACTTTGCTGCAGACACACTAGCTTCCTTGGTGACTGAAACATGATAGGCATGCTCCTGCTCAGTCTTTGCCCTTACTGTTTCCTCTGCCCAGATTGTTCTTCTCCAAATATCTGCATGCCTCTCATTTCTACTTACTCCTACAGATATTTTTTCAAATACACCTTCTTGGTAAGGCCTTCCTTATTTAATATTATATCCCATTCCATCTCATTATATATCTTTAGTAGAAATTGTATATGTATGACACATGTGATATATATTTGATATATGAATGACTGTTCTCTTTATGATATGCCAGAGGTAAGCATTGTTTTTCAAAGCAGGATACATTAATTACTCAAAACATCAATCATTAATATAGTCAGTTATATTCCTTTGGCATCCTTCAATTTTCTTATTGACCTGACAACATAGAAAAAATTTTTCTACTTTGTAAATATAATAAATATATTACAATATGATTAATAGATTGCATTCGGTTTGGAAGAAAAACATAATAGGCCTGAAATGATTATAGAATCTAAATTATGTTAATTCCCTTAAGTATTTAATCTCAGGGTTTAATTCACATTGCTCATCTTAAAATGAATACAAACTTTAAAAGGAAAACAATGGTTTGCTTCTAAAATTTCTTATCATAGTGCATTATTTTGAGCAAATTAATATGAAATCCGTACCAAATAAAAGACCTCAGTAGCAGCAATACCGCTTTTCAAAATGTCACTGATGATTTTTAAAAGCAAGTAAAATCATTAAATGTATGAAAAAATGGAAGGGTTCACTTGATTGAGGCCTATAAGGTGACATTTGCTAGCGAAATCAATAGTCTAAACTGGTACTCTCAAATTGTATCATTCATTAGAATTACCTGAATGGCTGGCTAAAATGTAGATCTGAATCTCATCCCTAAACCTTTGATTTAGTAAATCTGGGATGAGGCTTGATAATTTGCATTTTTATCAGTTCTCCACGTGATGTTAATTCAGAAAGCACACTTTGAAAACAATTGGCTTAAATTGTCATGGAGATTTACTGAAAGATAAACTCTTTTCAAATAAAATTGTCACTCTCCATACTTCAAGAAAAGAGATGGTATTCATTCTTGTTGATTGGTTGATGTTAGAATTTCCTTTTGTCCAGTGTGGGATTCAGACCACCCTTCACTCCAACACCACCAAAACAAAGCAATTTCAGGGCCATATGAATTTAGGACATGTATCCAATAATATTGTGACGTATGAAGCTACAGTGTACTCTATGGTCTCATACATATGACTCTACTATTTACTTGGGAAAAGAGAAATCCAGGATACAATGAACAGAAGTTTTAGAGTATCATAGAGAATTTTATCAAAACCAAAGCAGTAGCAGGCAGTACAGAGATTATGATTCTGTGGTGTTATTCATGATTTACTAACTAGATATGCAGCCGAATCTCTTAAAATCCAGTTGCCAACATAAGGGAAAAACCCTTAGCTTTTCCATCATAGCCTGTAATTTTCATTGACATGTTGCATTAAAATGTCTTCTGACTTAATCTAGATAATTTTAAAACCACCATCTTTTCTCTTCAAACTTTTTTCAAAATTAAAGGGCTATGAATGGAGAATTTTTTTCTCTCTCTTTTTTTTAATCTTTATTGTTGAAAGTATTACGGATGCCCCCTTTTATTCCCATTGATCCCCTTTACCCTACATTCATCCCACCCCCAGGCCTTCCCCATACCAGTGTCAGTGTCCATGGGTTATGCTTATAAACATATAAATTCTTTGATTAATCTCTCCCCACCCACACGCCCCTCCCCACCTTCCCTCTGAGATCCCTCAGTCTGTTCCATGTGTCTATGTCTCTGGATCTGAACAGAGATTTAAAAAAAAAAAGACTATGGTGTACACCACTGACTGGAAAGTAGCTAATGTGTTTGATGCACCGTAAAGTGTAGCCTGATTAAGAAAAATGAGATTCTGGCACATACAAGGTTTATCTCTTCCTTTTATGTACTGTTCTTGATAAGCAGGTAACTGAGAAGACAACCCCTAAAATGAGCACAGTACATCACAGATAGTTATCATGACTGAGCCTACTCAAAAGGTAACATTTGTTTCCTCTATTGCTCTTAAAAATCCTACTTTAAGCCATTTCCTTTCCAGTGTTCCCCCTCCATTCAGTCTATTAGTAGGTAATGCAACACCTGCTACTATTTCATTCTACTACATTTGAATATTTAAGGAATGAACTCTAAGACATTTTTATTTAAAATACTGATATTACTCAACCATAAATTTCACACACTAATATTTTAAACATGTAAATATTAAGGTTTTCAAAAATATGTAGTAGTTATTCATTGAAAATGTTGACACAGAATAGGAATATTAAAGTGACTGCGATACAGTCCCCTGAGATAGTGGTACAAAATTATGAAGATGAAAGCCTTCATCTGGGCTCACAAAATTTTGGCAGATATGTATTTTCTATAATGGTTTAATTTATGAATTTAATTCTGAATCTGTTTTTTTAAATTAATGTCTTGGAGTGGTTTTGTAGATATTAGCTCTTAAAGTAGAACTAGAAACAAATAAAAGTTCAAAACCAGAATTTGTGTAAAAATAGACTGAGTGCAGCCCATGGGTTATTCTGATCATAGAGAATTACTTAGCATAGGATGTACCAGAAGAACATCTACAGATTTTAAAAACTCAAAAGCTACCAGGACTTTTAACTGTAAAAGAAAGGCTATCCTATTGATTTAACAATCCTGCCAAGATAATCATGAGTTTGGCATACTTTATGTCTCTATGGCATGACATTAGAAATAAAACCTAAGGACCTAAATGAAGCATTTTAATGTATGTAAGTTAATGAAAACTAAGATACTGAAATAGAGAATAAAATTGTATTTGATTTATCTGAAAAGAAAAATACTCTTGATCATTAATTACTATCTAATAGGTTTCTCAGTTCCTCACAAATAAATAAAAAATAAGTCTATGAACCTCATGATAAATACGAAAAATAAAATATGAGGTGGTTTAAAATAAACAAAAACAGACTGTTTTAAATTGTATTTCATTCCTTTCACTCTTAAAGAATGGAATATAATTTCAGAAAATAAAAATCCTCTTTTTCACATAAAAAAGAAAACAGTTTACCTACCAATGATTTCCCATTAATACTAAAACTAAAATTTCTGCCATAATCTAATTGTATTTGTTAGACCCAACATGGCTGCTAATATCCAAAGCAACAGACAGCAATAAGGGTGATGATTACTGGGGTTTCATTTATCCCTTTGTATTTGTGTCCTTTTTATATTCTACCTTATTTTCTAAGTGATTGAGGGTACTTTCACAATTATGGTGTAACAAGATAACAAATAAGTAAGGAAATAAATACAATAAAAAATAAAGATCAGAAGATAACATGAAGTAGGATTAAATATATAGATATAGATCAGCAATTTCCAACCGCTGTGCCACAAGAATTTTTAAAACATGCAATACCTGACTATTTAGTCAGGGGCACTAACCTCTTTTCCCTTAGATTGTCAAATGAAAAAACAACAACAGCCAACACAACAGCAGCTGTCCTGTGCGAATGAATCAAAATTATACCTTTTTTTCTTTTTGTCAGATTGGCAAAAAATATAATACATTTTGTGGTGTGCTGCAGAATTTTAGTTATTAGTTTATATGTGCCATAAGATGAAAAAAGATGAAAATCACTGATACAGATAATGGCAGATATATAGATATAATACAGACACAGATAGAGACGCGGTTATACATACCATAAACTCTTATAGTTACTATGGGTGTGTTACAAGCTTGCCTCCAGGCTTAATTTTTTTTAACTAAGGAAAGTCGCATTTCCTGAAATCTTCAATCTTATGAATCCAATAATGATCATATGTAAATTAACAGTTTTGAACCACAATAATTTCTCATTTGTTTCTAATATTCTTCATATTTCTCTATAGTCTTCCCTAAAACTTCCTACTAGACTTTATATTTTGCAGCTGAAAGACAACTGAAATTTAACTCCTTATCTACTATCAACATGGATTTCCATGGTAAATATTGCTTATATTTGATATATATGTCAGATTCTAGTCCGTTATTTTCTGTAGTTCTCTTATATCATCACCATTCATCTACATTTCAAGTTATTATTACTCCTGTGAGGAAATCACACACAAAGAAACTATCCATTTTGCATTATTTATAAGAACAACAAGAGTCAGATTAAGCATTTACTGCTAATGAGGTTGGGAGCCATTGACTAGCAGAGCACCTCTACTGCTTTTCCAACTTTTATCTAAAGCACAGGCTGGGTGCCTTCAGCCAACCATTTAATCTCTTAAACGTTTAAATCTAATTTCTTCTTTTAAATCCTCTTTTCTGGTTTTGTTTGGTCTCTTAACCCTTGAAGTTCCCTTACATAAGCCCTAAATTCAGTTGAAATAATCCTTATTGATTCTTGTGTTTCTGGTAAAACTTAAGAGCAGGAAAACAAACTCAGATCAAAAGCGGAAACAAATGTCACTGAGCTAATAAATGCATTTAATATTTAAGCCAACGGTAGATACTTAAGGCAGAAAGCATACATTCCATAATAGTAAACACTTCATAATGCTTGCTAAGTGCTCAGCTAATCCTTACATGCCTCTGCATAGTGGGTGCTGTTGTTATCCCCATTTTACAGATGAGGGGACTGAAGAGATGCAAGTTAAATTGTGTGTCCAAAGTCACACAGCTAGTGAGGGATGGAGGTGCGATTCTAACTCTAGCAATCTGCTCCAGTTCGTGCTCCAACCTCTAAATTGCATCTTCTAAAGAAAACTGATCACAGGCAGGCCTTCTTGTTCCATACACAGCTTCTTCTATGATCCTGATTATTTGCTCTCACATGTCCAGTTGCTCACACCCCTTCCTAGTAATTTAATATTACAAATAAAGCATAATCTAGTTTAACTTGTCTTTCCAATGTGTAGTATATCTTTAAAATATATTTCTATTTCTCATATGTGTAAAGAAAAGCCAAAAGAGAGAAATAGATGAGTTCTTTAACAGAGATGATTAACCCCTAAATAGATACATCCTTAAATTCCCAAGCTAGTTTGCTAATTACCTGTTTATGTAATTTTTCTAGGTTGCCAAATATTAGTGACTATATTAAAATTGTAGGCATTTTGAAAATCAAACTCCTGAATTTACCTTAAGGTCTAATGAAATATTGGCTAAATATTCTAATACGCCCTAAATGTCAAATCACAAATTTCAGTGGACTTGACAAGACTACTATCTACTTTTTATTGCTTCTATGATTATGGCTCAAATGATGGGCAATATACATAATGAATACTTTCAAACTGTAATAGTGTGAAGAAGCAATGGGTTAGAATAAATAAAAAGTATCAAGTTGTCTCTATTCTTTTGATTTTGCCTCTGACTAGGATCCTAAATTTGCATTTCTGGGTTCAGGCCAATACAATAAACCTTTACTGAACACCTATTGTCTTCAAAACTCTGAGCTAGATCCTGGGGAACAGGGAGCTATCATAAAATTTAAGATCTATAAGAGTGAATCAAATATGTACAGAATACAATGTGAACTGCAAAGAAAAAAAAAGAATAAAACACTATTAAAATTTACACACATGCCCACAATATTAAAGTTAAACATTATTCAGGACTGGGTCCTGATAATTAAATAGGTTTTACAGGTAAAAATGGGAGGAAGCTTCCTACTAACGGAAGAAACATCAAGAGCAAGGACAACATGGCATGGAAGATCGACGCAGGCTCTGGGAGTGGCAGCTGCTGGGCGTGGCTTCAGGGTGCAATGGCACAAGTATAAGAACGGAAATGGTCACTTAGAGTCAGATGACAGGAGCCTTGAATTTCAGGAAAGAAAGCTAGTGGAAATCAAGATTATGAAAGCAGAGAGTACTATAATAAGATGTGGTTTAAGAAACTTTATCTTCCAGCAGTGAGCAAAACTGACTGGGAAGGCTAAAGGCCAGAGCAGTGGGAAAACCAATTAGGAAGCTATTACAATTGTCCAAACGACTGGAAATGAGGGTGTGGGTCAAATGACTGTCAATGTTAACAGAAAGGAGAAGGTGTATGGAAGAGAAACTACAGAGGTAGAATTGACTTTTCTTGTCAATTTCTTGGACTTGGTTTCTGAGATAAAGGAAAATTAATTCTAAAATGCCATGTCTAGTTGATTGTAAAAAAACAAAATGAAGCCCCATTAATGCAGCAAAATATCATAGAAGAATATGTTGTTAAGATAAGTATGATTTGGGGCATGATCAATGTGAGGTAGTAGGGTAAAATCTTTGTAAAATACCTATCAGATATTAATTTTGAGTATGGTACTCAGTGAGAGATAACAAGGGGATAGATGTATATTTGGGAGTTGTATGAATACAGATGATAGCTGAAATTATGGCAATAAATAATATGGCAGAGAAAAAGAAAAAATAATAATATATAAAAGGAAACCTGAATGTTGTCAGCAGATTGCCTTTGGGCTCAACTGGCAATATCAACTCTTCCCTATGTCTCCAGCCTCCTACCCTGCCCCGCCCAGCCCTGCCAATCTCTTTTGGGTTTGCCAACCTCTACAAATTCGCGTGAAAAGATTCACCACAGGGAGAGATCCAAGATGGCAGTGGACTGGGTGGAAACTACACTGACATTCTCCCGGGACCAATCTGGATTTACAACTAAAACATAGAAAAACCATCCTGAAAACCAACTAAAGGTGAGCTGGAGAGCGCCCTCATAACCAAGGAGGAAAAGTGGACACTGGGGCCTAAACCCTAAGCTGGGCTGCCCAGCCCAGAGCACCAGAACTGAGAAGGGTACCCACATAACATCTGGCTCTGAAAAGCAGATGGGTTTCTGTCTGCCAGGAAGAGGCGGCTGGAACTGCAGACACCCTCTTAAAGAGCCAACACACAATGTTTCGTGTGCAGCCACTCACCTTGGGTTCCAGCAGAAGGAGGGCAGAGTGGACTGGAGCTGTGTGGGGAGAGCCTGGGGAGAGTCATTCCCTCAGACTGTGGGGGACATCTTTCTCTGGAGGTGAATTTTCGGCTTTTGCCCGAGAGGGGAAGCAATTGGCCCTCCCTGCTGGAGAGCCTCTCACCCGGCCCAGAAGAGTTTCTACAGCCTGAGACTTGTTAGGAGACTGATAACAACCAGCCGCCCCACCCTGTGGAGCTTCTACAGCCTGAGGCTCATTAAGAGAATCAGATTAATTGGTCTACTGGCAGAGGCAGACCTCAGAGTGCTTTGAGTCTGTGCTTGATCTGCTTCCAGACCTGGGCCTTAGAAAAACAGACTGGTGTGCATCTTGGTCCTGTCCTAATACACCCAGCCCCAGCAGTGGAGACCTCAACCCTAGGGTTATTGATAGCCAAAACAGAGAACTCAGGGCCAGTCACAAACTGTGTTTGACACTGGCCTATACCAGAGACCCTCCAAAAATACTAAGAGTCCTAGCAGATCTACCTAACACTTAAAAACAAACCCCCAAAAGTAGCCAAAATGGGGAGACCAAAAAACAAGCCCCAAATGAAAGAACAAGAGAAGTCTCCAGAAAAAAAAAGCCAAATGACATGGAGATAAGCAATCTCTTAGATATACAGTTAAGAATACTGATTGTAAGGATGCTCAAGAGCATGAAAAAAGATATGGAAACTATGAAAAATTACCAGTCAGAAATGAAGAATGACATAGCAGATATAAAGAATACATTGGAAGGAAAAAACAGCAGATTAGAGGAAGCTGAGGATCGGATCAGTGAATTAGAAGACAAGGTAGAAAAGAATCACTCAATCAGAGACCCAAAAACAAAAAACAATTAAAAAACAGGACAGTCTAAGGGAGCTGTGGGACAGTATGAAATGTAACAATATTCGTATTATAGGAGTGCCAGAGGAGGTCAAAAGTAAGCAGGGGTTAGAGAACCTGTTTGATGAAATAATGGCAGAAAACTTCCCTAATCTGGTCAAGGAAAAAGGCACACAAGCTCAGGAGGCAAAAAGAATTCCAAGCAAGAAGAATCCAAAGAGGCCCACACCCAGACACGTCATAATTAAAATGCCAAGAATCCAAGACAAAGAGAGAATCTTAAAGGAAGCTAGAGAAAAGCATCTGTTACCTACAAAGGAGTCCCCATAAGGCTGTCATCTGATTTCTCATCAGAAACTCTACAGGCCAGAAGGGAATGGCATGAAGTATTCAAGGTAATGCAAAACAAGGATCTGAAACCAAGACTACTCTATCCAGCAAGATTATCAATCAAGCTGGA
Organism: Miniopterus schreibersii; assembly: GCF_964146895.1. Taxonomy (NCBI): domain Eukaryota; kingdom Metazoa; phylum Chordata; class Mammalia; order Chiroptera; family Miniopteridae; genus Miniopterus; species Miniopterus schreibersii. The sequence continues at coordinate 63,295,179 of NC_138107.1, forward strand.
TGGTGAAATAAAGAGCTTCCCAGAAAAAAAAAAAAAAAGGGCTAAAAGACTTTATCACTACAAAACCAGCATTACAAGAAATATTAAAGGGACTGCTATAATTAGAAGTAGAAATAAAGAGAATGAGAAACATAGGTATAAAGAAACAAAATGTCAGTAGATAAGTATCTTTCAATAATAACCTTAAATTTAAATGGATTAAATGCTCCAATAAAAAGATATAGAGTGGCTGAATGGATAAGAAAATATGACCCAAATATATGCTGTGTACAAGAGACCCGCCTCAGAAAAAAAGACACAGGATGAGAGTGAAGGGATGGAAATGAAAAAAAAAAGCTGGGGTAGCAATACTCATATTGGACAAAATAGACTTCAAAATGAAGACCATAATGAGAGACAAGAAAGGTCATTACATAATACTAAAGGGATCAATCCAACAAGAGGATATAGCCCTGATAAACATATATGCACCCAATATAGGAGCATCTAAATTTATAAAAAAACTTCTAGAGGACTTTAAGGGAGAGATCGATAGCAATACAGTCATATTAGGGGACTTTAACACCCCACTGACTTCACTGGATTGGTCTTCCAGACAAAAAAATCAACAAGGAAACAGTGACCCTAAATAGCACACTAGATCAGATGGATTTAACTGACACAGAACATTCTACCCCAAAGCCGCAGGATATATATTCTTCTCAAGTGAACACGGGACATTCTCAAAGAAAGACCACATGTTAGAACACAAAACAAGTCTCTACAAGTTCAAAAAGACTAAAATCACATCAAGTATTTTCTTGGATCATAGTGGCATGAAATTAGAAATCAACTACAGTAAAAACACTAAAAGACAAACACACGGAGGTTGAAAAGCATGTTTTTAAGTAATGAATGGGTTACCAAAGAGATCAAGAAAGAAATAAAAAACTTCTTGGAAACAAATGAAAATGAACACACAACAACTCCAAATCTATGGGACACAATGAAAGCACTCCTGAGAGGGAAGTTCATAGCACTATAAGCCTACCTCAAAAAACAAGAAAAACTTCTAGTAGACTCTCTCACCCTACAACTTGAAAACTTAGAAAGAGAACAAGAAAAGCCCAGAGAAAGTAGAAGGAAAGAAATAATAAAGATCAGAGCAGAAATAAATGACATAGAGACTAAAAAAACAATACAAAAGATCAATGAAACCAAGAGCTGGTTCTTTGAAAAGATAAACCAGATTGATGAACCTTTAGCCAGATTCATCAAGAAACAAAGAGAGAGGACCCAAATAAACAAAATCAGAAACAAAAGAGGTGAAATAACAACTGACTCAACAGAAATACAAAGGACTGTAAGAAAATACTATGAACTATATGCCACCAAGCTGGACAACCTGGATGAAATGGATAAATTCCTAGAAAAATACAACCTTCCAAAACAATCAGGAAGAGTCAGAAAGTCTAAATAGGCCGATAACTGCTGATGAAGCTGAAGCAGTAATCAAAGGGCTTCCAGCACACAAAAACCCTGGCCCAGATGGCTTCACAGGAGAGTTTTACCAAACATTCAAAAAAGAATTAACACCTATCTTCCTCAAACTATTTCAGAAAATAGTTCATCCAAGATGAAAGAACACTTCTAAACTCTTTTTATGAGGACAGCATTAGCCTAATTCCAAAACCAGATAAAGAAAGAATTACAGGCCAATATCCCTGATGAACATAGATGCTAAAATCCTCAACAAAATATTAGCAAATCAGATCCAGCAATATATTAAAAAGATCATACATCATGAACAAGTGGGATTCACTCCAGGAATGCAAGGCTGGTACAATATTCACAAATAAATAAACATGATACATCACATACACAAATTGAAAGACAAAAATCACATGATCATATCAATAGATGCAGAAAAAGCATTCGTCAAAATCCAACACCCTTTTTGATAAAAATTCTCAGCAAAGTGGGAATAAAGGGATCATACCTCAACATAATAAAGGCCATGTAGAACAAACCTAGAGCCAACATCATACTCAATGGACAAAAACTAAAACCATTTTCTCTAAGAACAGGAACAAGGCAGGGGTGTCCACTCTTTCACCACTCTTATTTAACATAGTACTGGAAGTCCTAGCCACAGTGATCAGACAAGAAGAAAACATAAAAGGCATCCAAATTGGAAAGGAGGAAACAAAACTGTAATTATTTGCAGATGACATGATATTGTACATAGAGGATCCTAAAGACTTCACCAAAAAACTGCTAGATTTAATAAATGAATTCGGCAAGGTAGCAGGATACAAAATTAACATCCAGGAATTGATGGCATTTTTATGTATCAATAATGAACTCTCAGAAAGAGAAACTAAAAAAACAATCCCATTTACCATTGCAACTAAAAAAATAAGATACCTAGGAATAAACTTAACCAAAGATGTAAAAGACCTTTACCTGGAAAACTACAGGACTCTGAAAAAAGAAATAGAGGAAGATACAAACAAATGGAAAAATATACTATGTTCATGGATTGGAAGAATTAACATCATTAAATTATCCATACTACCCAAAGCAATCTATTAATTTAATGCAACCCCTACTAAAATATCAACAGCATATTTCACAGATTTAGAACAAATACTTCAAAAATTTATATGGAACCAAAAAGCACCCCAAATAGCCACGGCAATCTTGACAAAGAAGAACAAAACTGGAGAGATCACAATACCAGATATCAAGCTATACTACAAAGCCACTGTAATCAAAACAGCCTGGTACTGGCACAAGAACAGACATATAGATCAGTGGAACAGAACAGAAACCCAGAAATTGATCCACACCATTATGGTCAATTAATATTTGACAAAGGAGGCAAGAACATACAATGGAGTAAAAACAGTATTTTCAATAAATGGTGTTGGGAAAATTGAACAGATACATGCAAAAAAATGAAACTAGACCACCAACTTACACCATACACAAAAGTAAATTCAAAATGGATAAAAGACTTAAATGTGAGACATGAACCGTAAAATCCTAGAGGAAAACATAGGCAGCAAAATCTCAGACATCTCTCATAGCAATATGTTCGCTGATACATCTCCTAGGGCAAGAGAAACGAAGGAGAAAATAAACAAATGGGACTGCATCAAAATAAAAAGCTTCTGCACAGCAAAGGAAACCATCAACAAAATGAAAAGGGAGCCCACTGTATGGGAGAACATATTTGCCAAGGACACATCTGATAAAGGGTTAATATGCAAAATATATAAGGAACTCGTACAACTTAACAAAAGGAAGACAAATAATCCAATTAAAAAATGGGCAAAGGACCTAAAGAGACACTTCTCCGAAGAGGACATACAAATGGCTAAGAGACATATGAAAAAATGCTCAACGTTGCTAATCATCAGAGAGATGCAAATTAAAACCACAATGAGGTATCACTTCACACCTGTCAGAATGGCTCCATCAGCAAATCAATGAACTACAAGTGCTGGCGAGGGTGTGGAGAAAAGGGCACCTAGTGCACTGCTGGTGGGAATGCAGACTGGTGCAGCCACTATGAAAGCAGTATGGAGGTTCCTCAAAAGATTAAAAACCTACCTGCCATTTGACCCAGTGATCTCACTTCTAGGAATATATCCTAAGAATCCTGAAATACTAATCAGAAAGAACTTATACACCCCTATGTTCATCGCAGCACAATTTACAATAGCTAAGATCTGGAAACAGCCCAAGTGCCCATCAGTAGAAGAGTGGATAAAAAAGCTGTGGCACATTTACACCATGGGATACTACGCAGCTATAAAGAGGAAGGATGTTTTATCCTTTGGCACAGCATGGAGGGAACTAGAGAGTATTATGCCAAGTGAAATAAGCCAGTCAGAGAAAGACAAATACCACATGATCTCACTTATATGTGGAATAAAATAAACAAAATAAACTGATGAATAAAGTGGATCCAGAGACACAGAAGCATGGAACAGACTGAGGGATCCCAAGGGAAGGCAGGGAGGGGAGAGACTAATATGTGGGTGCGAAGAGATTAATCAAGGAACTTACATGTTTATAAACATAACCCATGGACACAGACATTGTTATGGGGAAAGCCATGGGTTGGGATGGACATAGGGTGGAGGGAATCAATGGGGATAAAAAGAAGAAAAAAGAGGAAACCTGAGGCTAGATTCTTGGAGATGATATATATTTAGAAATAACAGGGGGAAAACAAGTAAGGAAGGAAATGTCAAAAGGTTAGCACAGAACAATGACACAAAAGCCAAAGAATAAATTTTCATAAATAAAGATAAGCTGTAGCAAAGAGTGAGAAATGAGAAGCTATTTGATTTTATAACTAGGTGACCTTTCATATAGAAACTTTAGAAGAGTGATGGGGATAAAAGTTGTGTTGCCAGGTAGTAAACAGGCAGTGAGAAAATGTAGGTATGAAGTAAAGATTTACAGAAGTAAAAGCAAAGAGTAGGTTTACCAAGTTATTAAATGGCAAAATATACTGTTGTAAATATTTGTTATATTATTTATTTTATTTTATTATTTTTGGTAGCTCAGCATGGGAACCCTATCCTATGTTTACAGGATGGTTCCCTGGGGAAACATTAAAAGCTAGAAAGGTGAGACACTCCCTTAAGCCTACATTAGCAGTGGGGCAAGAACACAGGACTAGGACTTATCCACGCACACATTCTGTCCACAACTTTGATTCTGGGGAAAGGCACACAGACTAGCAGGGAGAGTGGACACTTTCTTTTAGGTTCAGCACTAGAAACATCTTATTTCTAGAAGCAGCAGAACCAAGTGCCAGCAACAGCAGCTGTTGAGGGCGGTGGTGGTAATGGAACTTCTAGAGTCATTTCTGATATATGATTTTAGTTATAGTTCTGGCTTCATGATCCACCTTGGTTCTCTTCCATTCTTTAGTCTAGTTTTCGAGCCTTCCAGACCATTTGGAGAGCTACCCAAGGTGCTTTAAATACATGGTATACCTGTGTAAATCAGCTGGAGTTAACTTCTGGTTTTTTTACAGCTAAGAATCTTGATTGACACATGGGCATGACAAAAGATCAAGGTAAGTAGGATTTTAGGTCTCTGGATTGAGAATATTTGAAATGTCTGACCATGGAACACCCTGGGTAAGAAAGCAAGTGAAAAGAGTGAAGGATTAATTTTATGGAGTAATGAAAGGATAATAGTGACTTGAAAACTTGATGATGATAAATAATAGATTCATAAGAACAAAAGAGAGGAGTTTTTAACAGTTCAATATAGCAGAAGTCAATAGGTGATATGGCTCCATGCTTTCTAGACAACTAAATGGGATCAATTTGAAGTCGCCACTAACTACATACCCTTAAGGAGTGGTTGCCATACTAATAGGAAACAGTCCATATTTGGGCATTAATTGATGCCACTGCCTTTTATCTAAATCTTCAGACAGTGACTCCTTAGCTTCTTCATTCCAATACATCTTGTGGCTCTCGCTGGCTGACTTGATATCACCTTATTTACTTTAAATTTCAAGTATTTATATCCAAGTCATACTTGCATAAGGTAAAAATTGAAAAAGAAAATAAAAGCATGTAATGAAAAACAACCATTTCTGGCTCTAACTCTTCCCCAGCTTAGTCTTGTTCCCCAGAGATAAACAGTACAAAATGAGCCATCATAATTAATACACTGGGAATGGAAATCTCCAAAAACACATACAAAACAGAATTACTATAGGTCTATATGACCTGAAACTTCAAAAAGTGTTGAAAACAGGATTCCTGTGTTGAGGGTATGTGCCCCTGCATGTATGTCTCTTTTTGGTTTAGGAGTTTGTTTCTTTGACATAGAATTGAACCTCTGAACTTAGAGATAGAGACTAAAGAGTAGAAATAACTGTATTGGTGTACTCTTTGTAAGTAATCAAGATAAAGCACAAATCACATATCTTCCCCCCAAGAAAAACTTATGAAAAATTAAATTTGGTTGCAATGTATGCAAATTAAGACTGCATCTACATAATTTAGAATTTAAAAATTACAAACCCAGATAACTTCAACTACCAGATGTAGATTACATAAAAATGTATTATCAGCATATTTGAAAATGTTAATAATGCATCTTAGGGTTAGGGCTAAAAACATTATCTAGTTTATCAACCTTCCCAATGGAGAAAGTTTTTTGAAGTATTTCTAATTCAGGGCATCTACATATTGAAAAATTCTAGTTATTAAGAAGATTTAACTTATTTTCAGCTAATTTTCCTCCATAATGTTTCCTCTTTTGTCAAAGTTATCTTGTCCACAACAACACAGCTTAAATAGCCTTCATTTTCCAAAACCTTAAAATACTGAATAAAACAATTATTTCTCCTAGGTAATAGTCTCAGAAACTTTGATTACTTTTTATCTGAAGCCCCAAAACTGTCAGTCTCTCTTAAAATGTGGTGACCTGAATTGAACAAAACATTCCAGTCATTGGTACAAACACTTCACAGGATCAGAATGTTCCATTTCTAGCAATGCAGCCTAAGAAAGAATCAACTTTCTTTGACAAATGTATCATATTGACTCTGTGGTTTCCAAAGTCCTAAGTGTTTTTCACATGCTCTGCTCTCAAGCTACTCCTTTTTTACCACTCCATTTGCATAAGTTCTGTATATATGATTTAAAGCGGAAAATGGTATTTTCACTGAGTATTTCCATTTAACAATGTTTTCAGCCATCATTCGTTTGCTCATGCAGAGCGCAAGCCAACAAATGATTTAAAAAACCACAGAATAAGTTATCGGCTTGCTTTAGGCTTGATATAATGAAGTTGTCAACAGTTTTTTACTCAAGTGAAATAAATAGCTCTAAATAATAATTACGTATTTATTTAGTGTTATTATTCCTCAAGGCATTTTTCAATTATTGATTTACAGCACATCATGTAATATAGACAAAAAAGAAGTTTTTGTTATGATAGTACTTACCCCATGTGAAAATGTATACAAAACCTTGAAAATCCTCCTAGGGAAAGCTGCTCCCCACTTGGTAGTAGGCATAGATAACTTTGCTTTTGTGGTGGTTCTCCAGTCTGAGTTTTACATACTGCCTACATTTGTATTTTCATTCTAAATGCTTTATCAGCAACAAAATTCTTTCTGCCAGTATCCTTCTTTGAATGGTCATCCTTTCTCCTCATGCTTCCAGGATTTCCTTTGAGGAAATAACTAGGGCAGTTATAGTGAATGACAGTTGGGTGTAGGGAAATTTTAACTTCTTTGACTTAACTTTAAAAGACAAGGGAAACAAACGATTATTGAGCATCCTCCATGGTACAGGCGCTAGACTGAGATATTCCGCAAATATTGCATTTCAGTTTTTTAAGATCTTATAAAAGACATATTATTTTTGTTTTATAAATGAAAAAAAAAATTAGCAGAGTCAGGAATTGGAGGTTAGGCGTTGTATTTGGTACAATATCTGAATGCAATTCAGCTGAGATTCAAATGCAGATTTTTCTAATTCTGTATTCATTCTCTTTCCTCCGAAAGAGCTTAGGTTAGTGAGATTCATTATGCTTACTAGGGGAATTCTGAATTATTTTTACCACCAAAAATAAGTTTGGCATTTTCTCTTTGGCTCTCAGTATAGAGAGATTCTGCAGAAACATTAGAACTCATTTCCATATGTAGCAGAGCTAAAGAACTTTAAATGAGAATACTGTTTTAAGACACAGACTGAATATTACATTATATTTCCTTGTCTATAGTAAAGTTGAACAAAATTCACAAATTCAGTTCCATGACCCACTAGTGAGAGTTTACAAATAATTAAGAACCCCAGAATATTTCAGAGAATTCAGATACAGTGGGATAGTAGCGAGCTACATAAGGCATCTGCTGCATAACCAGCACTAGCTTGTAAATGTGATCTCATTCCACATGTTTCCGCCTACCTCTTCCAATTTCGAGATGAACATTTCACCCAACCTACTCAGCCTTTATCTCCCAACTGTTCTAATTTCTTTGCAAAGATGAAGTAATAAAGTGATATACTTTATATTGTTTTTTGCCTCTCTTGGGCTCAAAAACAGCTCAGTTTGTTCAAATTTTCCATATCTTAAAAGAATGCATAACAAGGATTTTGCTCATCAATGGATTTCTTTTTTACAGATGGCTGGCTTGCTTACCAGCTGCAGTTTGATAGTTATTGCAGTTAATTTACTTAGAAAATGAAGGTTTCACTCTATAGCACAAGAATATTTTCCACTTAGCTTACAAATCCAGTGCCCTTCTAATTGCACTGGCATACTTGGACGACCAGGCCTGACCTCGTTCATAAATATCTGATTCAGAAGTGTAGGCACTAGCCTGGGTTTAGAAACCCCCTTCAGAATGCACTGTTACCAGCAGTCAAATTAAGAATTCTTCTTCTTCACAACTATAGGTGGAGAGTTACCAGATGAGAGAGGGAGAGGACCATTTCATCTTTGGAATGGAAATCAGAACACCAAACCCTGATTCAATAACAGGAAGAGAAGAATATTTAATCTACTTTGTCATATAGTAACCCCCAAATATACATGGCTTGCACCAGAACCTTGGCATCAAGGAGCCTCTAGTTACCAGGAACATGGTGAGAGTCAACTCAATTGTTCTTTTACATTGCTCAATTTCCAGTCAAATAGAAATTTTTGTTTCTGTCATTACTATTATGCAACAGAAATATATATAGTGTATCAGGACTGCTAATGACAATGATTGAAAAAATTGTCTAAACTGAATGTTTGGAGGAATACCAACAAAACCCCATGACTCGAAACAATTTTTCCACCCAGATGCTACATCTTTAAAATGTTATCAATTTTGTGTTTCTTTCTTTGAAGTGTATTTGTATGCTCAGGATTAACCACATGTTTAATATATTAATGTAATATTAAGACTTTTCAGATTGCCTTTCTCTGAATGGGAGAAACTTAGAATTAACAATTTTATGTAATACTAACATGGAAATAAGGTTTGTATAATTATTAAGTAAAAAATATAAATAGAAAAGTACATGTATATGTACATGTATGCATCTATATATTACGATCGCAACTATTTAAGATAAAAAATATAGAAAAATATTAGAAAGAAATACAACAAAATAGTAACAATCATTTTTACTAGGAGTGTGGATTCTTATATTTACTGGTTCTGTATTTTCTAAATTCTTTATGTATATTTTTAACTAGATTTTTTTAAAATGATAGCTCTTGAAATAATGTTTAGTATGCATGTCACATTGTTCAAAAAGATAAAGAGAAACACTGGCACTAAAAGCTGACTCCTAGTGCACACTCATTTTTCCCCTCCTATAAATTGCCTGTCTGCTCCCTGGCAGTTCTTAGTATCTAGGATGTCCTCCCACTTCACTTGCAATTTTGTCTTTGATGTGTTCCCCTGACCTTGGTTAGCTCTCATGCTCTACATTCAGAGTTGTGTAAGGACTTCTCTGTAACTTCCCCCATGTCTGCAAGTGCTTAGTTTCTGAGTGTCACTTTCACATTCTTCCCTACTCAATTTTTGTTTTTTATATCTTTTTCTATTTTTTAAGAAGTTGTCTCTCCCCAGAACAGGTATTTGAAATATCTTTCCACAAACACAATCTACTCTCCTTGGAGACATTTATCTTCTGTGGAATGTGATGTTCCCCATCTAGAAATTGTCACTTAATACATTATGGCATTATTCTTTCTCATAGGACTATGAGATACTGAAATCTCATATGAGCCTGTTTGTACACTTTGTTCTTTCAGCTTTTTAATTCTTTTCTGTGGGAAATAGGTGTGAGTGCCTCTTATTAGCAGCATCACAGGGTAAACAAATTACAGAGTCATTAATACATAATGAAATGTCATATTCTGGATTGTTTCCCAAATCACATAGATTCTTTTGTTCCATCTATCTACCTATGAGTTGGTTAAATAATAATGATAAATTAAAAATATAAAGCGAGGGGAAGCTCAAGATAGCAGCATATAAAGACCTGAGTTCACCTTTCCCACAGGCACAAGCAAATCTACAACTACATATGGAACAATTTCCTAAAAACAAAAATGCTGAAAAACTCCTATAAAACAAATAATAAAAAGGCCAAATTGAGATAGGTTGAAGAGAAAGACATGAGGTCCTGCCCAAAATCCCAGCCCTGGCAGGGCAACATACAATCAGGAATGATCTCAAAACTTAAAAAAACCTCTTCCCTAAGGAGTGAAGAGTTTGTGCCCCACATCAGCAAACTAACCCTTGTGACCTGCTCTGGAGAGATGAGCCCCCCAAACTCCTGGATTTTAAAACTGAAGGGGCCTTATGTCCAGTATAGCCCTAGGGCTATAGGAAATGGAGATTCTACTCTTAAAGGACTCATGTGCAAACTCAATCACCTGGAACTCAGCACAAAAGCACCAGTTTCAAAAGCACCTAGACCATATGTAAAGAGGATTTATTTTTTAATCTTAAAGTTTCTGTAGGAGGACAGAAAATCAACAAGGAAAGAGTAGTCTTAAATAATACACAAGACTAGATGGATTCAATTGATATTTTCAGAGCATTTCACCCCAGAGGAATAAAATATACATTCTTTACAAGTGCACATGGAACATTTTCCAGGATAGACCACATGTTAGGTCACAAAACAAGTCTCAATAAATTTAAGAAGATTAAAATCATATCAAGCATCTTCTCTGGCCATATGGTATGAGAGTAGATATCAATCACAAGAAAAAACTGAAAAACACACAAACACATGGAGGTAAATAACAAGTTATTAAACAATGAATGGGTTAACAATGAAATCAAAAAAGAAATGAAAAGATACCTGGAAACAAATGAAAATGAGAAGTCAACAACCCAAAAATCTATGGGACAAAGTGAAAGCAGTCTTAAGAGGAAAATTCATAGCAATACAGGTCTACTTCAATAAAGAAGAAAATCTGAAATAAATAATCTAACCTTATACCTAAAAGAAACTAGAAAAAGAAGAACAAACAAAGCCTAGGGTAGAAGGAAGGAAATAATAAATATCAGAGTAGAAATAAACAAAATTGAGCCTAAAAAAAAAAACCAAAACAAAACATCATTGAAACCAAAAGCTGGATCTCTGAAAAAATAAGCAAAATTAATAAACCTTTAACCAGATTCATCAAGGTAAAAAGAGAAGACCCAAATAAATAAAATCAGAAGTAAAAGAGGGGAAGTAACACTGACACCATGAAAATACAAAGCATTATTTAAAAAATATTATGAACAACTATATGCCAATGAACTGGGCAATCTGGATAAAATGGATAAATTCCTAGAAACATACAGTCTTCCAAGACTGAATCAAGAAGAAACAAACAAACAAAAATCTAAACAGGCCAATTAGAACCAACAAATTCAAAATGATCATCAAAAATCTCCCAAGAAACAAAAGTCCTGGACCTGATGGCTTCACAAGTAAATTTTACCAAACAGTTAAAGAAGAACACCCATCCTTCTCAAACTATTCCAATAAATTCAAGAGGAGGGAAGACTCCAAAGCTCATTTTATAAGGTGAGCATTATCCTAATTTCAAAAACCAGATAAAGACACTACAAAGAAAGAAAATTATAGGCCAATATCCTTGATGAACATAAATTCTAAAATCCTCAATAAAATATTAGCAAATGGATCCAGCATTTTATTAAAGAGATCATACATCATGATCAAATGGGATTTATTCTGAGACTACAAGGTTGGTACACTATCTGTAAATCAATAAATGAGATACATCACATAACAAAATGAAGGATAAAAATCATATGACTATATAAATAGATGTAGAAAAAGAATTTGAAAAAATCAAGCACCCATTTATGGTAAAAATCTTACCAAAGTTGGAATAGAGGGAACACACCTCAACATATTAAGTCCATATATGATAAACCCATAGCTAACATCATACTCAACAGGGAAAAACTAAAAATGTTTTCTTTAAGATCAGGAACAAGACAAGGGTGTCTGCTTTCACCACTCTTACTCAACATAGTACTGGAAGTCCTAGCCACAGAGATCAGACAAGAAGAAGAAATAAAAGGCATCTAAATTGGAAGGAAAGTAAAACTGTCATTATTTGCAGATGTCAAGACTGTACATAGAGACCCCTAAAGATTTATACACCAATAATGAACTATCAGAAAGGCAAACTAAGATAACATTCTATTTAAATTACACCAAAAAAATACCTAAGGATAGCTTTAGCCAAAGAGGTAAAATACCTGTACTCATAAAATTATAAGACACCAAAGAAAGAGAAGGAAGGTACAAGTAAATGGAAGCATATATTGTGCTCATGGATAAGAAGAATTAACATCGTTAAAATATCCATACTACCCAAAGCAACCTATAGATTCAGTGTAATTGCTATCAAAATACCAAGGGTGTTTTTCACAGAACTAGAACAAATAATCCAAAAACTTATATGGAACCACGAAAGACCCTGATTAGCCATAGTAATACTGAGAAAGAAGAACAAGATCAGAGGTATCATGCTGCCTGATATCCTATAAGTAATATATAGTAATCAAAACAGCATGATGCTGGCATAAAAACAGACACATAGATCAATGGAACAGAATACAGAGCCCGGAAATCAACCCAGGCCTATATGGTCAATTAATATTTGACAAAGGGGGCAAGAGCATACAATGGGGTAAAGACAGTCTCTTCAATAAATGATGACGATACTGGGAAAACTGAATGGATACATGCAAAAAAATAAAACCAGACTACTATCTTACAGTACATACAAAAATTAACTCAAAATATGTTAAAGACTTGACTGTAAAACCTGAAACCATAAGACTGCCAGCAGAAACATTGGCAGGAAACTCCTTACACAGTACTGGCAAGCTCTGGGGGGGATATGACTCCAAAAGCATATCAACAAAAGAAACAAGTGAATGGGACTACATCAAGCTAAGTAGCTTCTGCACAGTGAATAAAAAGGCAGCCTACTGAATGGAAGAAGATATTTGAAAATTACATATCTGACAAGAGGTTAAAATCCAAAATACATAAGAAACACATACAACTCAATAACAAAAATCTAAAATACATAAGGAACACATACAACTCAATAACAAAAATCTAAAATATATAAGGAACACATACAACTCTATAACAAAAAATCCAATTAAAAATGGGCAGAAGATCTGAATAGACTTTTTTTTCAAGGAAGAAATACATATAGCTAACAGGCACATGAAGACACTAAACCACTAATCATCAGGGAAATGCAAGTCAAAACAATGAGGAAATATCTCACACCTGTCAAAATGCTACCAGCAAAAAGACGAAAATAACAAGTGTCAGTGAGGGTGTGGAGAAAAGGGAACACTGTACACTGCTGGTGGGAAAGTAAACTGGTGCAGCCAGTGAAAAACAGTACGGAGATTACTTAAAAATTAGAAATAGGCCCAGCTGACGTGGCTCAGGGGTTGAGCACCGACCTACGACCCAGAAGATTGAGGTTCGATTCCGGGTCAGGGCACGTGCCGAGGCTGCGGGCTCGATCCCCAGTCAGGGGCGTGCAGGAGGCAGCCGATCAATGACTCTCATCATTGATGTTTCTATGTCTTTCTCTCTCCCTCTCCCTTCCTCTCTCTGAAATCAATAAAGATATATTTTTTAAAAAATTAAAAATAGAACTACCATATGACCCAGTAATTTTACTTCTGGGCATTTTATCCAAGGAAAACAAAAACACTAATTCAAAATTATATGCACCCCATGTTCACTGTTGCGTAATTTACAATTGATAAGCTATGGAAACAATCCAAGTGTCCACTGATGGATAAATGGGTAAAAAAGGTATTTATACATATAAACATATATATGAATGAAATCTTGACATTGTGATGGCCTGATGAAACTTGAGAGTATCACACTGAGTGAAGTAAGACAGACATAGAAAGACAAATACTGTGTGATTTCACTTACATGTGGAATCTTAAAAGCAAAACTAACAAAACAAAACCAGACTGTTAGATACTGTGAACAGATTTGTGGTTGCCAGGAAGAAGGGGTTTGTGGGGGGCAGGTGAAAAAGGTGAAGAAGTTCAAGAGGTACAAACTTCCAGTTATAAAATAAATGAGTCATTGGTATGTAATGTAGAGCATGGGGACTATAGGAAAAAATATTGTACAAACTTTGTATAGTGACAGATGGTAAGAGAACCTCCTGTGGTGATTACTTGCAATGTATACAAATGTCAAATCATTGTACACTTTGAAAATAATATAATATTGTATGTCAATTATACTTCAATATAAATAAATAATTTTTTAAGTGAGGTCATATGACAAATAAGGCAAACTTCTTAAAAGCCTTCAAGTACAAATCAAAGAAGTCTGTTAATGATAAAATATCAGTAAAATTTCCAGATAACATACCTTCTTAAGAAGTCATTTTTAAGCAGTAAATCCATATTAAATCAGGTATTTAAGTCAAGGGACTACTAGAGTTAGAGCTAACAGAAAGGAAAGAAAAATCTACGATTGGTTATGATTTAAAAGAAATATTGGGCATGGTTTAAGATTTCTCACGTCTCTCCTGAAAGCTCATAAAGCAGCTGATATATTTAGCAATTTTCAGAAACCTTGAGGGTATAAAGTGCCAAATGCAACCAGAAATCTTATTTTCAGGGATAATATATATTTAAAGATTTCATTAAAATTAGGGAAGCAAGGGTGAATTGTATTAAGAAAGACCGTGAATTTGAAAGCAGACATTGTCATCTGGAGTTTGGGGTCAGCATCTCAATTTCTCATCTGATCTGTATTGGTCTTCTCAGATGCAGAAAGAGTGTGAGGTTAGCTCGGCCAAGTCACGCAGCGCTCTGCTTTATTGAGGAGGCTGGTGCAGGGAAGCTATTTTAAGTCCTCTGGGCAAATTTGATCTACTGGTTTCACACCATGTTATTGTCTTTCAAAGCTGATTTATGAATTTGCAAGTGAATAAAAGAAAGTTAAGAGGAAACAGAATAATTCCTTATTATACTTCATTCTTATGTCTTTCTCTTCATTAACCTATCTCGGGAGACATTAAGCGTCATATTTATTTTAACGGATGGCTGGCACTACTTGCTGACTTTCAGAGGTAAAACTACTTCCATTTCTATTTTATAACAGTTACTATTCATAGATAAATTTTTAAGTTTAAAAACATTTTTGAAGGTAAGAATTGAACATTAACAAATATAGTTAGTATGTGACAAAAATACTCTATGTAGTGAGAGACCAAAATGGTCATGTTGTACTCTGAAAGACTCTCCTGCTTTAAATGTACGTTCTGTATTATTCCCTGATACTGGAAGGCTAACAGATGGGATTTGCTCTCAGGAACAGACAAGTATGATATTTGTTTTTCTTTTTCCATTTTAAAGGGGACATAAGAAGAATTTTTATATTATTTTCCCTTTTATTACATAAAGTTTTCCTGCTTTAAACTACCCAATTCAGCACAGCTAGCTGAAAAGTGAAAGATGCAGCAAATCAGTTTCTGATTTGTTTTTTTATATATCCAACAATTACTTTGAGTTTCTCATACCTCCACTTTTCCTCTGATTTAATTATTTAGGTATCATGTGAATAGTGTCTGGATCTACACAGAGTCTATCCCTCTTTCCTTTTTTTTTTTAACCTCCAAATCACATTAATGTTAAAGAGCAGGTGATTAAGTATCTCTATTAAGTATCTCTCCCCTCTTCACTGAAATTTCTGGATAACATAAATTTAGACTGAGACCACTGTCCAGCAGAAACATAAGAAATTTTATAGTCGTGACCCAAAAAGTAAGAAGATTCCAAAGATTTTATATGTTTCCAAAGGACAGTAAGGAACCAGCTCTTCTCCTACCAGCTACATCATCCCCCAGTCTCAGCATCATACCATAAACAACCATATCCACAGGCAAGTAGTGGGAAATGGAAGGAAACATCAGGTGGGAAGGAAATGAGGTATCAGGCTTGCATTCTGTTCTTTCCCTACATGGGAGTGGGGAAGCATCCCCCCAAAAGAAAAGGTGGACTGGTCTAATTCCTTTGTTAAGTGTGCTAATAATAGGCTTTCAGGCAAATACACATGGATAGAATGCTTCTAGCAGGATGTACCTGCGCTCTCTAGAACGGCCTATGGAGAAATACAATTAAACAAATAATGATTTAAAAAAGAAAAACTAGAGTCTGTGAATCAAGAGAAATAATATGTAAGCTATGTAATAATAATTATGTATAAAATAGAGATGTATCATGATTGAAACAGTACCCTTTGTGTATATGATTTAGCCACACACATCACTTGGAGAGGCCACATGTCAAATCATAACCAGAGCATGCAACAAAAGGGGACCTGGGGGGTGACATTGGCTTTGTCAGACCTCACCATGCTTCACTATTCCTTGAGATTGCTTATATCTTTGCAGTTATTAGTAAAGTTGATACAAGGTAAAATCTCTGACTTTCATAAGTTTGATTTAATTATCAGATCTGTTGTGTTATCTCATCAAGAGAAATAATTCATGGCTACCACTTTTGTACTAAGAGATCTCTGATCCTCTATTATCCATGTGAACTGTTGACATTTTATGATCTTCAACATTCATCCAAATGTTCTGAGATATCTGGACTTTCGCAGACATTTTCAAAAATAAAAAAAATCCCAATTTCTGAATCTTTACTTAGTAAAGCCTGGAAAACATATATTCTTGCACCTTCATGTCAATCCAGCATTTGTTGAGGATTCTGGTTAAGCCAAGGTATTAAATTATGTTTGTTTCAAACAGATATTCTAATTCAGTTATAACAAAGCAGGTAATTGGCATTCAAAACCCCTTTCTGCCTTCGACAGCATACTTACAACGAAAGAATAGTTTTCTGCTCCTACTATTTCCAGTTTTATATTAATATCAGACTTCTGTGCATTAATAACATTCTGATAGTTGCATATAATATTGTAAGCTTAGTAAATCAATACTGTATTACCAATATTTCACAGAGGAGTAAGCACTTTGCTGTTTATTTATCTTTCTCTATTACATACCTTCCTCACGCACCATCATCATCATTTCTTAGCTTTTCTTCTTCCTCTAAACTGTAAGGTCCTCCAGGGCAGAAGCAATGCTCATGCTTTAAACTGAGCACTCATCACAAAATAAGCACATGAGCATCACTTATTTTCTAGTCATTTTTGAATGTTACTAGAATATTGATATAAAAAATTTAGATTCTCAATTATCCATAAGGCATTTATTTTATTCCTACGATGTAGATGTGTTACTATGCTAAAACCTATGATAAATATAAGATACAATCATGATTCTTTCTTGGAAGAGTATTTAATATGCATAGAAAGTAAATCAGGTAACCAGGTAATTAAAGTAAAATGTGACAATGGTTAGATTAAGTGTTGAGTACTGTGGAAACACAGAGAAAGAATTGATGAGCTGGAAGGAGGGGTCAGTAAGATCCCTCCGAATGCGTGACTATTGGTCCGAGTCCTGAAGACTGCATAGGAAGTCAGGTCGTTATGTGCAGGGGGATGAAGGGATGTTTTGCTTAGAGGAAAGAGCAGGCATGCAAGCAGTGCCTGAGTGATGACAGTTCAGAAGCAGGTAAGAGTGCGTGGAATGACTGGAAGGCAAAAGCTGTGCTGGGCTACAAACAGTCTCTGGTAAAATAGCAATTTAGAAGCTATTGCTGTAGCTCTGACTTGAGACTTCGATGGGCCCAATTAAGGCGGTGGCAGAGAATTTTATTAAAACAGGAGAAAAACAGGAGAGAGTCCGTAGGTGTACTGAGTCGACACAACTGAAAAATAAAGGACTAAAGAAGGAGAATTTGCAGGAGCGGCAGGTCTGGAGGCCTTTGGGTTGAACCACTTGGGTGATGACATTAACTTGCTTAAGGATTCCGGGGGGGGGGGGAAGGTGTGTTGAGAGGCAGGCACGGACCGTGGTTTCAACCCACTGAATTCCTCCCAGTTTTCTGAAGAAACTATAACTTTGCATGCCCCTGAGTCTGTCTATGCTATTTCCTCTATCTGGGATCCACCTCCTCAACAAAATTCCACAGGACATTCAGACACAGAGCAAATATTGTATTACCAATATTTCACAAAGGAGTAAGCACTTTGCTGTTTATTTATCTTTCTCTATTACATACCTTCCTCACGCACCATCATCATCATTTCTTAGCTTTTCTTCTTCCTCTAAACTGTAAGGTCCTCCAGGGCAGAAGCAATGCTCATGCTTTAAACTGAGCACTCATCACAAAATAAGCACATGAGCATCACTATTTTCTGTTTTTAGTATTTGTTATGCCTTTTCTAAATTAATACTAATAGTACCAAAATTGATTAGCCTCAAATAAAGCTCAGTGTCAGTAGAAAAACCTGCATACATTACAAGAATCAGATATAGTCATGGTTGTCCACCACTGCCTGTAAATATTGTCAAATGTTTTCTTGTGTGCATGTAAGCATATAGTTAGTACACATACATGTACACTGAATAGCCAGGATGGTAAATAACAATAGTAATAGTAGTAGTACTAATCCTTTGATAGTTCTCTGAGCACTCAAAACATTTGAAAAGACAGTTAGTTACAGTTGTTGTTGGCAAATGATGTCTGAATTTTTATAACCGCATCAGACAGTGAGTCAAGAATCAGTGAATTTGTCACTTTGTATCTTCTAGCTTGGTTGCTTTTTCGCTTCTTTATTCCACCAGTGTAAAGTGTTAATGCAATTGATTGTTAGTGTCTACAAAATAAACTCTCTCTCTCTCTTCTTTTTAATAGACCAAAGTTTCAAGAGCTAAATTGCAAATCTTTTTTATCTAAACAATTCTAATTATCTGGTTTTAAAAATGTGTGTTCCTATAGTTGATTATTACCTTTCTTAGTTATCTCTCTAGGAACTTTACTAGGCAGTTTCTTTCAACTACTTTCCAAATTTTCCAACGATGTATAAAAACCCTATAGTGTGAGAAAACTTGGCAATTTCCACCAGGTTCAATTTCAGTTAACTCAAGTTTTAAGATCAGTACTAAAGCCTGCATGATACATCTTTTAGGACAAACTAATAAGTCTAGCAAAAACATCAACAGCTCACACACCACAAGCCTGGAGAATTATGAATGAGGCACTTTTCCTGAAATACTTATAATCTGAATACGAGCGCTAATGGCCATCTTTGATTAATTTCCAACAGAGATGGCTGCCCGAGCTGGAGTATTTTCCTGCTACTATCTGCTCACAAAGATTTCTGTATTTTGAAACAATACAACCATTAACATTCATAGCTGCTGCTTCTTGCTTTATTTTTCTAGGAAAAAAACTATTTTTGGTGTTTAGTACTCTTCTGTGCTTAGATATTTTTTCAAAAGGGTTTATTCAGAAAATAAATCAATGGATACTGTATGTCATTGCTCCCACACTCATCTGAAAGCTAACAGGGAGTCTGAGGCTTTCATTCACCTTCAAGCACCGATACTGCTGGGCACATTAAACTATATTGCCCTTTTACGTTCATTTTTAAATCGGAAAAAAAAAGAAGAAAAAAAAAACAACCCTGGATTTTAATGTGTGGTGTGCACTTGATACCGGATAATTTTCTTTTTTTAAAAATCACTCAAAATGTCAAAATTATAAATTGCTAAAAAATTGCTTTAACAATGTTGTTTTGAAGCAAGCAAGGATTTCATGGCATACAAATGCTGGAAATTTCCATTATAAAGTCTGGTGTGGTTCAAGTAGTTTCCCCGGTGAAGCAGGATACTCACCGTACTTAGAGGATTTTAATATGATGTGATTTCCTGAGGGATTTCCAGATAATTATAATTATAATTAACCCCAAGCCAAATGCAAATTTCCCAAGGCAGTTGTCTCCCAGATTTAGACCTATCCAATCTGGGTATCAGTCTGGATGTTTGAAGGCCAGTGTCCATCAAGGATGTCATAGCAGGCTTCCCTCCTTAATGGGAGACTCGAGGATGCTACAAGAATGGAAAATTGCATTCTTGAAAAGCTTTTGCTTTTTCCCCTAGCAGTACCAGTCAGTGAGCATTAACTTACTGTTAGACAAGGAACTGGTAAATGGACATACGATTTTACTTATCTAAGATTAAGAAGGAAAATAACATTTAAGAGCCTATAATATACTGGAAACCAAGTAAAGCACTTTATTTAATGTTTCCAAGAATCCTAAGAGGAAGTTATCATTATGTCTACTTTTCATATGAGGATTCCTAATCACAGAAGACAATATCCTAATTATAATAGCTGCTTTCTTTGCGTTCATTTTAGAAATACTCTAAATAGAGAAATCCTTCAAAGAATTTATATTAGTTCACGTCACTCATCTATTTGCAGTCTTTTCCTGGTTTTCATAAAAGAATGAAGACTATACCTTTAATATGGCCCTGAGGCTCTCTATACCATCCCTCTGGTCTCTCAATAGGCCACATGTCTTTCTTCTCTATAATGTTCCAGGTAAACATCTTCTCTCTGATGTTCCTTCTGCTTCCAATTCTCCCAATGTGATGACTCCTTTCTACCCTAGGGAGCATGTGCTGTCCTTTCCAGTCAAGAAGATATTTCTAATCCTCCCTACTCTCAACACATTGAGCTAACTTCTATTAATTTTTGGAATAAAGAGCATTTCCTTGGGGTAGTTAAAAATATTTCTGTAAGATTATTGAAATATATATTTTGGTACTATAAGGGCACATATTAAACCTTGTTATATATAACAAGGTTCCCTATTATATTCCCTCAAAGCATCCTCTATTTGGTCTCTAGAGTATGTATTTCCATTTTGATTAATTAACTTTCTTATTCATACTTTTCATATCACCAATAATTGCAAGATCTAAGAGGGCATGAGCATCCCTGCTTCATTTATGGCTATACCCCCTTGACCTAGAACAGCGTTTAGCACATAGTAGGTGCTTAGTGAATTATTTGCTGAATGAATGAATAAATCACTATTCTACACAATTAACTTCTTTATTTCACTTTAAAAAAATCTTAGATGAGTTTACTCGGAGTTAACATTTCTAAGGATTATTTTTTTCAGTTTTGTTTCAGATCTTAAAAGCACTTAGATACCTTTCTGTGAAACATGTGAATTCACAAGGTTGTAACATGCTAAAAAATAAAATAAGATAAAATAAAACACTGCTTTCACTCTTGAAGCCTCAGATTGCATTTGCATCTGTATATTTTATTATTATGTGATTTAACCTACACCCAACAAAGCATCATTTTGTTTCTTGACACTCTCATTTAAAGTACATTTGTTGATTCTGATAAATATGTACTTTGGAGAGCTTTAAAGGAAATTCAAGAGTGAGTAAAAAGAAATCCATCTATCAAAAACATAGCCTGACATTCATTCTACTACTAACATTTTATTAAATTTAAATAAAAATGAAATACATGTATTTGGGTATCTGTATAAAAGAAGAATAGTACATGCTTAGTTTTACAATTTCTATCTTGAGTGACCCCTTTGCAGCATTAGACACTGTTGACAGGCCTTTTCTTGAATTGCTCCTCTCTGGGTTTCTATGACCCAAGATTTTCCTTCCAGTTGTCCTCCTTTCTCACCACTCCTTTTCTTGGTTTCTCTTGAACTGCGTGTTCCTTAATCAAGTATCTATTGAAAGGTCACTATGTCTCTAGTGCTGAGCTGCAATGATGCTGAAAATACAATGATGAGGAAGACAAATACAGGCCTTATCCTCATAAATCTTACTCTCTTTTCATTTCACTAAATCCCTTTGAAGGGTGTCAACACAATTATTGCTAACATCTATATATCCTAAGAAACCCAAAACACTAATCAGAAAGAACTTATGCACCCCTATGTTCATAGCAGCGCAATTTACAATAGCCAAGATCTGGAAACAGCCCAAGTGCCCATCAGCAGATGAGTGGATAAAAAGGCTGTGGGGCATTCACACCATGGGATACTACGCAGCTGTAAAAAAAAAAAAAGGATCTTTTACCCTTTGGGACAGTGTGAGTGGAACTGGAGAGTATTATGCTAAGTGAAATAAGCCAGGCGGAGAAAGACAAACATCACATGATCTCACTCATATGTGAATCTAATGAACAAAATAAACTGATGAACAAAATAGATCCAGAGACATAAAAGCATGGAACAGACTGAATCTCAGAGGGAAGGTGGGGGTAGGGAGTGGGTGGGGAGAGATTAATCAAAGAACTTAGATGCATAAATGCATAACCCATGGACACAGACAATAGTGGGGGGAGGCCTGGGAGTGAGGCAGATGTGGGGTGGAGGGGATCAATGGGGGAGGACATCTGTAATTATCTTTATTGTTGTAATATATATTATCTTTATTGTTGAATATTATATATATTATATATTATATATATTATACATTTAATATATAATATATGTTAAAGATAATATAATACATATTATCTTTATTGTTCAATAATATGTTATCTATATTATTTATCTTTATCTGTATATATATACACACACACATGATGTATTATACAATTGTATACCTGAAACTTATATAATTTGATTAACCAATGTCACCCCAATAAATACAATAAAAAAGTAAAAAAAAAAAAAAGAAAACTTGCCATTTGTGAAAACATGGATTGACCCTAAGGTTATTATTTTACATGAAATAGGTCAGAAAGAAAAAGACAAATATTGTATAATTTCACTTATAGGTAGAAACTAAAAATAAAACAGAACAAAACCTGACTCATGGACACAGAGGAGAGACTGATGGTTGCCAGGAGGGAGAGAGTTGGGGAGTGTGAGAAACAGTTGAAGGGGATCAAGAGGCACAAACTTCCAGTTGTAAGATAGATAAATTATGAAGATGTAATGTACAGCACAAGTAATATAGACAATAATATTGTATCAACTTTGTATAGTAATGGATGATAACTAGATTTACTGTTGTGATCATTTTGAAATGTATATAAATTTCAAATCACTATGTTTTAACCTGAAACTTATATTTGTCAATTCTACCTCAATTTAAAAAACTAAGTTTCATTATATAAATTCATATTGGGTATACCTTATAATACAGGGTGGGGAAAAAGTAAGTTTACAGTTGTTCAAATGAAAATGATACAATAATTAATAAATAATAATACAAGAATAAACTCATATACTCACAACTGTAAACCTACTTTTGCCCAACCCTGTAAAAAATCAAATCATTCTAATATAAATTCAGCGTATTAAAAAAGTTATAAAAGAAAGTTACTATGCATTCAGGAAGAATCCGAATTTAGTATAAATCTAATGAATTTTTACAACTTTAAATTGCTTGAGTTTATTAATAAAACACTTGAAATCTTCTTTGTAATTCTGCTCTCATTTCTCTAGAGCCCCTAAGAGCTGTCAGGTGCATCCTTGGAAACATCATTGCTTTTGTTTTCATCAGTTCACATACTCCTGGCATTTCCCTATTGCTTGTCAAAATAATTAATATCTGGAGTGGAAGAAATAGGTATACTGCATTTTAATATAAACTTTTTGAGAGAAACATGGTTAAGTGAATAATAGTCCATTAAAAGTGAGCTTTCTGTCTCTGACCTTTGTTGCATTGCAAAAGCATTTTTGATCCACTTTAAAAATCATGGACACAGCTGTCATCTCTGTAGAGTTAATAAAGCGTTCATTTTCAAAAGAATGTCTCTCCAAAGTTTTGAAAAAGTTTGGATATTAATCAACTTCGGGTCCACTTCACAATCAATGAAAATAAATATAACAAATACATTCTATGTAATAAGGCTGAACGCGCATGAGAACTTGAAGAACTTATCACTCTGAGTACATAATTTTTGCCTGTTTATCAAGAAGCATATGTAAGCCAATTGTATATTTTTGCCAGCTCTAATAAACATCACTGTGTGACCATGGAGTGAAAAACCTTAGTAAGTGATCAGATAGAATTATTTTCACAGTCCACTACAAAACATGATGATTCACTTTCCCGGGGTACGACAACTCCCTGCATCTTGCACCCTCGCTCAGGGATGCTGAGCACGGTTAGCATGACATCATCTTCCACAGAACACAGCTGGGGCTTTTAGGTCCTACTGCTTGCTTTGCTTTTACTCTATGGCAGCAATTTTCCACCTTTTTCATCTCATGGCACATATAAACTAATTACTAAAATTCTGTGGCACACAAAAAGAATTTTTTTTTTTTTTTTTTTTTCTGATCTGACAGAGAAAATAGGTATAATTTTGATTCATTGACACCAGGCGGCTATTGTCGTGTTGGCTGTTGTAATCTTTTTATTTGACAATCTAAGGGAAAAGAGGTCAGCGCTCCTGACTAAATAGTCAGGTCTTGCATGTTTTAAAATTTTTTTATTGCTCACCAATTGAAAATCACTGGTCTTATGGTTATATAAACTTTTGTCCTTTTGTGTAAAATCACTCTCTGGAGTTACTTAAATCAACACAGAGTAAGGTTTTCAAAATCCTTAAAAATAATTTATGTGCTATTTAAAAAAAAAAAAGAAGTAATTATCAGAGTAAAAAACTAATTTTTGTGTAAGTGTCTAGGAGAGTGTCTGGCACAGAGCAGACTCGGGAAAATCACTACTCTCATTCCCTATCCCTCTCTTACCAAAAGAATATGGACAATACAGAAGCAGAGACTTCTCAGAGGTGCCAAAATAGCATCTTCTCACAGCAGTCCTCGTACCCTGGATTTATATTTTACTTTATTTTTACTTATTACTGTTCTTTAAAATCCTTAATTGATGCTATAAAAGGCAATTGCATCAAAGCACACTTTTATAAGTTTTCATGAAAGTTTAAGGTAAACCAATGTAGAATTCAAATTACTTTTCTTTTTCAACTATTTAATTTCAAATTGCTGCACAATATCCCAAATAAACTTCCTCCAGTTGCCTGTTGATGCTTAAAAATCCTTTAACAGAAGACAAATCTCTTATTCCACAACTATAGATTATGCTTAAATATGCAAGTATAATTTGGAAAGAGTAGCAATTTAACTTTAACTCACTTCAGAGTTAAAGACTGATTTGTGAGTCCCTTTGCAAGTTAGTTTTTGGTGGAAGAAGAGAAGATTAAAGAGGGCTAGTGATCCCACTTCTGGGAATAGATCCTAAGAATCCTGAAACACTAATTCAGAAGAATCTATGCACCCCTATGTTCACTGCGATGTTATTTACAATAGCCAAGATCTGGAAACAGCCCAAGTGTCTATCAGTAGATACGTGGATAAAAAACTGGGGTACATATACACAATGAAATGCTATGTGGCCATAAAAAGAAGGAAATCTTACCTTTAGCAACAGCATGGATAGACTTGGAGACGATTATGCTGAGTGAAATAAGCCAGTCAGAGAAAGACAAATACCATATGATCTCACTTATATGCAGAATCTGATGAACAAAATAAACTGTTGCACAAAATAGAGACAGAGGCATGGGTACATGGAACAGGCTGACAGCTGTCGGGGGGGGGGGGGGGGAGGCTGGATGAAAGAAGGTGAAGGGATTAACCAAAAAACATATATACACAGCACATAAGCACCAGCAGCAATGTGGTGATAACCAGGGGAAAAGAGTTGGGGAGGGATGTAGGTGGAGGTGGGCAAAGGGGGGGCGAAATGGAAAAGGAAAGAGATTTTGCATGGGGCCATAAGCAAGCAATGCAGCGTGTAAATGATGTTTTATTGAATCGTACACTGAAGACCTGTATGATTTTTCAAACCAATGTCATCCCAAATGAATTAGACTAAAAATAAATAATTAAATAAATAAAATTTGAATTAATAAATAAAAGAGTGCTGTGGGGTAAGGAGAGACCGAAGGTGAGGGGCTGAAAGGGAAATGAGTTAAGGGCCCACTTTGCCTTGCACCAACAAAGACTCCTCTTCTGCCTTTCCATTTTCCTGTTCCTTTCTTTCCCTCTGTCTGATGTCAAACACTCTTTTCTTTGTGAGGGTGACAGCTATGTCCATACCTCCAGGATTGTGAAGGTCAAGTGGAACCATGCATTCTTTTTAGGTGTTCTAGATTAAAGAGTTGGTCCAAGGGTGGGATTTAAAACATGAAAATAAAAGATTCATTGTAATTTCCATTGTGTCGCTTTCCTAGCCCTAAAATTATAGAAGGTGATTCTTCCCTCTCTTTTTTAAAAGAAGCCTTGATACTACGAGAGTAACATGTTAACATCTGGTCTGAATGTATACAAGTCATGAAAAACTGAATTTATGGATATTTTCCAGGACTACAGTATACATTTTTCAAACTTAAAAGTCAATTGCTTTATATAATCCTCATTCACTCCCTTCTCTTATTAAAATAAATGAAAAAATATTAAATCTGTTTCTGTGATTTACAAGGCATGGCCACTACTTTATTTCCTCTGACTTCTCTTGCCCTTCTAACCTTCTTGAGGTTTGCTGAAGGTCAGGCTATATGAATATTTGCTTCTATTGATTAGAATCGAGTAACCAGTGGGTGGTAAAGTTGAGTGAGGTTCAGAAAATTGCAGGGCAGACACACAGGGCAGATGCAAGGTACAATGGATTTGTGGAACAGCATGGGCCTGTGTAATTTAACATGACCTTTCTGGTTTTCTATGCGGGAGTGTACTATTTATTGGCAATTAGGAGAATTTAGTATGAACTGTGTGAGTTTATTGAGCCTGAAGTTTTATATTGAATGTCTTGGCCTGATTTCCTAGCAGCTACAAAGTTTGCTATCAAGAGATACTTGGATTTTTGTCCCTAAGAAAATTACCTAGAACCTCATCTCCTCCTTTACTTTTTCTCCCATTTTCCCCAGCTCTACACTAGAGCCACTTAAGAAATAAATGTCCTGAAGATGAAAACTCCTTCAAGGGCATCTTAGTATTTAAAATTTATAATAAGTAACAAAACTGAGACTTCCCCAAGTACAAACAGCTAATAAATCCAAGTTTCAATCCCTAGTGGTCTGGTACCGGATTTCACAAGGTTAGCATTGACCAGCACTGCCTCCTCTCTTGTTTATTCTCAATCTATCTCTATTTTCTTATTCCTCTTTCTCGCTAAACATGCTCAAGTAGTTTTATCCTAAATCTACCTTTTATCAGTTTTATTTTCCTTCAAACCACCACTTTAGCTTCTTTCACTCCTTTATGATCAAGCTCCATAGAAAAATAAGGTAGTATACCCTTTCTGCCTCCACTTTCTCTTCCCCAACTCATTCATTGACCCTCTATAGTCTACCTTATTGCTTCATCACTCATAAAATTACCATCAATAACTTCCTTGAAAACCAGTAGCCTCTGCTAATCTCATCCTATTCAACTTCTCTGTGGTATTTGATTCTCTCTCATTCTAGAATTTCCTTCTCTTGACTCATATGATTCTCTTTGGCTTTCCTCTTACTTGTTAAGTCTTCTCAGTCTTACTTATTGCTTTATCTTTTTGCTAAAATATTGACCTCCTTGCCCTTCTCTCACATTATCCCTCCCCTACATGCACCTCAATACAAACACTTTAAAGAGTTGCTCACTGTCCTGAAGAATCCTATTAACCAGTTCACTGAGCAGCACTATACATAATGCTGCAAACACATTTATAGAGCTTGAAGTGACCAGATAAAAATTACTATACAAAGCATTATGGTACATTAAGTGTTTGAGAAAGCATATGATAGAAGATTCGATTGTTAAGGTAATTAAGGTAGAGTTATCAGAGGAGCTATGTGTTGAAGAAGCTCTCTCTGATCTACTTAACTTGGGAAAGATGATCATCATTTCCTCTCATTCTCAAAGAGTGCCAAAGAAAACAACTCAGCAAGCTGCTTCAATAATCAGTCCTGTGTGTTTAATGATCCTTCAGCTATTTTAATTCAGTCATCCATGAAATCACAAAAAATATGTCTGATTAAGTTCAAAGTCATAGGCTTTACCATCACTTTGTACATGAGCCACATCATGACCAATTAAATAAAATTTGCTCAGCTTTTATCAAATGCTGGAATGGATATGTTCCATCTTCAAAAGATGGCTGAATATTCTTTTTATAAATGACTTCTCAATGTGCTCAAAATCATCCTATGAGTGGTTTTGCTTCTTCTTTATGCTCCAGAGCCATAGAGTCATAACCATCCAGAGTTGATGTCACACAGAGTTGGTTCAAATCCCTATATGTCCTTTTATTAGCAGTGCAACCTTGTTTATTACTTGAACTAAGTCTTCATTTCCTCATATACATGTTAGAAGCAATTATGTAGACATACAATTAAAATATTGTTGTGAGAATCAATGAGATGATTTGT
Organism: Miniopterus schreibersii; assembly: GCF_964146895.1. Classification (NCBI taxonomy): domain Eukaryota; kingdom Metazoa; phylum Chordata; class Mammalia; order Chiroptera; family Miniopteridae; genus Miniopterus; species Miniopterus schreibersii. The sequence continues at coordinate 63,323,548 of NC_138107.1, forward strand.
GTGAAAGAGCGTGACCTAAAGAGGGTACTCACTAAATGCGAAACCCTCCCCTTCTTTCAAATTGGGACTGTTTTCTTGTTACCTGTTTTACCTTTCATTTATACAGCAAATAAAGCATTGCTTTTAAAAAAACAACAACAGACAAACAACAAAAAAACAACAACTTTAAAATCAAGGTCAAGGCTATCATTGGAAAGTATGGAAGCCTGAGATTTGGCATCCCACCTGAGTCAACACACTTAAAACCTTGAATCCTCACATTCTCTCAACTCTCTGGACTTACAAATGTGACCCACATTTTTTCCCTAAAGATTGCTGAGGCTATTTGGGGTCTTTTTTGGTTCCATATAAATTTTTGGAATATTTGTTTAGATCTGTGAAATATGCTGTTGGTATTTTCATGGTATTCCACTGAATTTGTAGATTGCTTTGGATGTGTGGACATTTTAATGATGTTAATTCTTCCAATCCATGAACACTGTATATGCTTCCACTTGTTTGTATCTTCCTCTATTTTCAATGTCCTATAGTTTTCCAAGAAAAAGTCTTTTACCTCCTTGGTTAAGGTTGTTCCCAGGTATCTTATTTTTTTGTTGCAATGAAAGTTGGAATTGGTTTTTCAGTTGCTCTTTCTGAGAGTTCATTATTGGTGTATAAAAATGCCATCAATTTCAGGATGTTAATTTTGTATCCTGCTACTTTGCCAAATCTATTTATTAAATATAGCAGGTTTTTGGTGGAGTCTTTAGGGTTTTCTATGTACAATAGCATGTAATCTGTGAATAATGACAGTTTTGCTTCCTCCTTTCCAATTTGGATGCCTCTGATTTCTTCTTGTCTGATTGCTGTGGCTAGATCTTCCAGTACTATGTTGAATAAGAATAGTGAAAACGAACACCCCTGTCTTGTTCCTGTTCTTAAGAAAACACTTATTTTTTGCCCATTGAGTATGATGTTGGCTGTATGTTTGTCATATATGGCCATTATGTTGAGGTATGATCCCTCTGTTCCCACTTTGCTCAGAGTTTTTATCATAAATGGGTGCTGGATTTTGTCAAATGCCTTTTCTGTGTCTATTGATATGATCACGTTATTTCTAGCCTTCATTTTGTTTATGTGATGTATCACATTTATTGATTTACAAATATCATACCAGCCTTGCATCCCTGGAATAAATCCCACTTGGTCATGGTGTATGATCTTTTCAATGTATTGCTGGATCCAATTTGCTAATCTTTTGTTGAGGATTTTAGCATCTATGTTCATCAGGGATATTGACCTGTAATTCTCTTTCTTTGTAGTGTCTTTATCTGGTTTTGGAATTGCTTCCAATTTGTTAGCATTATGAATGTACAGCAATATGCCTTGCACCTCGCTTTAGCATATTGTGTCTGACATTCCCAAGAAAACTTAAATACATATGTCTTCTGTTGAAGACATTTTATGCTATCACTGTAAGACTTATGATAGAAATAATTATAAAGATATTGCCAATCTATCACTATGATGGCTCTGCACACTTTCCTGCTGCTTATTCTCTTTCCCTTATTTTACTTTAAAAAATATTACATGGTTCTTTTTACTATAGAGAAGATAATAAAAATTAGAAAACCAAGTAAGGAAATGTGCAAGAAAAATTATACAAATGGGAATTAGATGGACATTAAAATTTAGGGGAAAGGAGAAACAAGATGGCAGCGTAGGTAACAGCTGCCCCCACTGCCTCCCACAACCACATCAAAATTACAACTAAAACACAGAACCACCATCACTCAGAGCCTCCTGAAATCCAGCTGCACAGAAGCCCTACAACCAGGGAGCTGAAGAAGCACCGAGACCGGCAGAAGGGGCAGAGACACGGGCGGATCGGGGCTGAATCATGGAGACGCGGCCGCAGGCCCACACCCAGTGCTGCCAGTTAAACCCGGCAGGGAATCTCAGCAGTGGGTATTTCCCGGAGGAGGGAGGGGTCCCAGCCCCACAGCAGGCCCCCAGCCCAGGGCTCCAGGGCCGGGGAAAGACGTCCCCACAACTCCGGGCTGTGAAACCAGCGGGGACTGTCCCTGAGGGTCGCGGAGGCTGCGGGAGCCGCAGCAGCTCCTCCTAAAGGGCCCGGCACGGACTCACTCGGACGCTCCCTCTGAGCCCAGCGCCGGGCAGCGGCCTGAAAGGACCCGGGACACTCGGGGGGAACTAACCTGCCTGAGATCCGGGCGAGAGGCGGAGGGCGGCTTCCTCCCAGGCAGAAGGGCTGGCGGAGGCCATGGCTCCTTTGGCGAGTCCTCCCCGCACACAGCTGGCAGGCAGGCACCATGTTTGAATCCCAGCACCTGACCCACACCTTTGGCCCCGCCCCGTGATTCCCGGAGGCCCCGCCCCATGATTCCCGGAGGCCCCGCCCCTCCCCACCTGCAGCTCATCCAGGCCATTTCCAGGGGCTTTTCTGTGCAAGTGGCCCCTTGAGCCTCATGCTTAGGACTTTCTTAAAATCTCTCAAACAAGCAGCAGCGGGCCCCATACGTCTTGATAAGTGGCCCCAGGCCTGGCACTAGCGGCAGCTGCATTGGCCCATAGCTTGGCCTCTCCTGGGCACCTCCAAGCCCAGCACAAGGAGCAGCCAACTACGGTTTGCTGTGTAGCTCATGCTGGGTGGCCCTGGGCAAGGCACTGGCACAGGCTGACTTTGCACCTCCCAGGGGGCCCCAGAGACAGTGCACCTGGTGGTTAGACTCGACCATGCTGGATTACAGCCCTACCACATCCACGAGTGACACACTCAAGGGGCCCACTTGGTGAACACCAAAGCCCCACTGAAGTAAATCCTGCTCCATAGGGGTGTCTCCAACACAGAAGCTCTTTGGCTGTAGTTGCAGTTGGTCCTCTCAGCCAATTGGCCTGGGGGGTCAATTCCTCCCAGTGATGCCAACAGCAACCAAGGCTCAACTACAACAGGACAGTGCACACAGCCCACACAGGGGAGCACCTAGAAGGCCCGGCTCAGGTGACTGGGGAGGCTGAGCCACTGGACCCTACAGGACACCTACTACACAAAGCCACTCTACAAATTCCAGGAGAGATAGCACCTCTACGTAATATATAGAAACAAATACCAGGAAGCAGCCAAAATGTGGAGGCAAAGAAATATGTCACAAAGGAGAGAACAGAAGAAATCTCCAGAAAAGAAACTAAATGAAATAGATCCAAGCAAGCTAACAGATACAGAGTTCAGAATTTTGTTTATAAGGATGTTTAAGCAGACTATTAGGGAAATAACTGAGAAAATCAATAACATAATAAAGTACCAATTTGAAATGAAGGCTACACAAACTGAAATGAAGAATAATTTACAGGGAATCAATAGTAGAGTAGAGGACGTTGAGAATCAAATCAGCAATTCGGAACATGAGGAAACAAAAAATACCCAACCAGAAGAGCAAAAAGAATCCAGAAATATGAAGGTAGTATAAGGAGCCTCTGGGACAACTTCAAGAGGCTCAACATTCATATTATTGGGATGCCAGAAGGGGAAGAAAGAGACCAAGAAATTGAAAACCTGTTTGAAAAAATAATTACAGAAAACTTCCCCTACCTGGGGAAAGAAATAGACTCACAAGTCCAGGAAGTACAGAGAGTCCCAAACAAGAGGAACCCAAAGAGGTTCACAGCAAGACACATTATAATTAAAATGCCTAAGGTTAAAGAAAAAGAGAGAATCTTAAAAGCAGCAAGAGAAAAGCAATTAGTTATCTACAAGGGAGCACCCATACGACTGTCAGATGATTTCCCAACAGAAACCTTGCAGGCCAGAAAGGAGTGGCAAGAAATATTCAAAGTGATGAAAAACATGGAACTACAACCAAGATTGCTCTACCCAGCAAAGCTATCACTTAGAACTGAAGGTCAGATAAAGAGCTTCACAGATAAGAAAAAGCTAGAGAAGTTCATCACCACCAGACCAGCACTACAGGAAATGTTGAAGAGTCTTCTTTAAGAAGAAGTTAATGAACAAAAGAATCTGATGAACTAAATAGATCCAGAGACACTGACGCATGTAACAGATGATCATATTTCAGAGGGAAGAGGGAAGGGGGGTGGAGGGTGGGAAGAGGTTAACCAAAGAAATAATATGCATATATGCATAACCCATGGACACAGTCAATAATGGGGTGAAGGCCTGGGGAGGGGGTGGGAGTGAAGTGGAGGGGGTCAATTGGGGGAGAAATGGGACACCTGTAATACTCTCAACAATAAAGTTAAATTAAAAAAAAAAAATTGGAAAAAAAATTGGGGGGAAAAAGTGTTATGGGAGTCCACATAAAATATGGAAAAAAATCTTCATAGATCAAGTAGTTAAGTTACCAGGATGTCTCTAGAACCCAATAAGAATAAGATATTATGGAGAAGGCTTAAAATCAGTAGCCACTGAGGAGCTCTAAGGTAGGCCAAGGTTAATTCAATGATAAAATGTAGTGCTTCCTGGGGAAAGAAATTAATGTACTTTTTTTTGTTCACTAAAAAGTGACTAAATAGAATTTACTTCAAAAATGGAGATGTCCATTTTCCTAGGAGAAGAAAAATTAATAGATTTATAGGAGATCAATATTGCTTGAAGAGCAGAAGAAACATTAACTTGTAAAACCTAGTCCACTTGGGGTTTATTCCAAAGGTGGAATAAAAGTGGCATAGTTAGGGCAAACCTCTGTCAGCTGTATTTCATATCTCCCTGTAAATTAGGACAGGACCTAATCTACAAAGAAATTAATGTAACTCTATATTAAAAAGAACCTTTAAAATTCACAATGAAGATAGTGTTACTTTTATTTCCAGAAAGCATCAGCCTTACAGAAATGTGCTAATTTTTTTTCTGACTCATTTTATCTCACAGTTTTCAGTTATTGGCTCTAACTGCTATGTCTCCTTCAGCAATTTCTAAATTTTTAAAGTTAAGATTGCTTTGCATTTAAGATGTTTTGGCAAGGATTGTAACGAGAATTTTAAATCTGAGCAAAATCTCTTGAAGTTCTAAATGAGGGCATCAAAGAGAACATACACCAGATGGAACCAGTGATTGATCTAAAGCCTACAGTCTTGCTTTTAATCTTTTGTTTCCCAGCAAAGAAAAATTTTATAAAATCTTCTCTCTTCCCAAAGACTTAAACTAAAATACATAGTTAAAATAGAAGCACTACACTTAGGTATTTTGGAAAAGAGAAAATCTTGTGCCACATCCTAATCAAGAGACAGGGCACTTGAAAGAGAATGTGGAGGCATCCAGGTGGGGTTCCTGTTCTGTTACCAGTCCTAGGTTCTAGATGGAAGAGGGTGGTACTCAAAGTTTTCATGCTCCTAGTTGATGACTTGTGTCTGGGCCTAACTTTTGTTCATCAAGATCTATGATTTTCTCTGATTCCTAGATTGCATTTCTTAGCTCCCTTCCACCTAGACAGGGCTACTCCTCACCCTCTTCTTTCCCCATATACCAATAGGAAGGATCTAAGAATGTAGAGGAGGTCAGAGGCACAGCAGTAAAGGGTGTGAGTGTCTGACTTGCCTCGTGGTTAGGTTTTTGTGTACACAATAAATACATGTTTTTTGTGTACACAATAAATACATGTTTATTGTGTTAAGCCAAAAATGTTGGGTTTGTGTATGACTGCAGTTAGCCTAACCTTTTCACACCATATTTCCTTGAGTAGCTCTCACAAACATACAGAGTGAATTCACTGAAGAGGAAATTGTGGAATACAGACAGTAGCTGTATGAGGTAATTTCACAAGTAAAATCTGTTTGATGTGGGGTTAGGTTTTAACATTCCTGGTGAAAACACTGACCAATCTTATCATTAGGGTCTGTGATGGTAAATTTGTGGCCAGATATTTGGTCAAACACATCTGGATATTTCTGTGAAGGTATTTTTAGATGAGGTTACTGATAAAATCTTTGAGTAAAGCAAATTACTCTCCACAATGTGTGTGGGCCTCATCCAATCAGTTAGCGGCCTTAAGAAAAAGAATGACTTACCCCAAATAAAAGCCAATTGTGCCATCAGATTGACTTTGGACTCAATTTGCAGTATCAGCTCTACCCTGGATCTCTAGCCTGCTGGTCAATCTTGCAAATTTTAGAGTTTCCACCCTCCACAATCACATAAGCCAATTCCTTAAAATGTCTCTCTCTCTCTTCCTCTCTTCCTCTCTCTTCCAGTCTCTCTCTCTCCTCTCTCCCTCCCTCTCTCCTTCTCTAATTTCTGTGGGTTTATTTGAAAATAGTCAGGACTAGAGTTCTAATGTGAAAAATCATAACCATTGCCAATTAGCCAATGTCAAGTAAAATTGCATCCTAGGTTCATTTTGGAATTAATACACTTGTCATAGAAATATGCTTAGATGGTCTTCATGAGTCCTATTATTGTTTTTTGTATCCAAAGTATATCTCATTTTTCAATTACAATTATAAACAATGAGTTAAAAATTTAAAAGGCTGCCTCCAGATGGTTAAAATGGAAAAACATATGCATCTGAATTAGAGAAATAAATCTATCTGAAAATTACTTACTGGACATCTGCTAATACTAAGCACTGTGTTGGTCATGGCAGATATATAACTTATGGAAACATAGTTCCTACCTATGGCAAATAATATTTTCCAAAACTAACAGCAACAATACCTCTTAACCCTCATGTTCTTCTTACTATGTGACTTTGGTATTCTTCCCATTGGGAGGTGGAGTCTATATCTCCTCTCCTTGAACCTGGGTGAGCTTTTGCCTCAACAAATAAAGCATGTCAGAAGTGATATAATGTGGTTTTCAAGGCAATGCTATAACAATGCCATGCTCTTCTGCCTTGCTATCTTGAGACATTTACTCTGCAAGAAGCTAGATGCCGTGTGACCAGTCCAACAATCATAAGACTGCTATGCTGAACCCAAACTAGTTCACATGGAGAGACCATATAGTAAGATCCTAAAAATATGGGGATAGAGAGAGACTCAGTTTTCAGTGGCTCCAAGCACCTATGTTTCAGCTCTACCCATTGACTAAAACCACATGAGACACTGTTACAGACTGAATTGTGTCCCTCAAAAGTCATATGTTAAAGCCTAAATCTCCACAGTGACTATATTTGGAGATGGATTTTTTAAGAAGGTAATTCAGGTTAAATAAGTTCATAATATGGGGCCATAATCCAATAGGACTGGTCTCCTTGTAAGAAGAGAGACACCAGAGATCACTCTCTCTTCACATGTGCACAGAGGAAAAGCCATGTGAGAACATAGTGAGAAGTCAGCCGTTGGCAAGCAAGGAAGCAAACAACCCTGCTGGCACCTTGATCTTGGACTTCCTGCTTTGGCAGTCTGATCAGACTAATAGAGATTCTCAGCCAAAACCATACAGCCAAGCCTTCCCCAAATTCTCAACCCACAAAACCCATACAAGGTAATAAAATTGTGATCCTTGTTTCAAGTAAATAAATTTTGGTGTGATTTGTTACACAGCAATAGGTAATTAGGAACCACCCTTGGGGCATCATGTCAGGGTGCATGTATCACTAATTATCCATCGAAGTGCTGTATTGGTTATGTATCAAGTTCTAAGAGCTAGGAAGTAGGCAAAAGGAGGGCTGAAGGTTTTTGAACTGGAAATTAAAAAATATTAAATAATTGACCAGATGTAGACCTAGGATAACAAAAGCCTAGATGGGTTCAAACCTGGAGAAGGGGGGTATGACTGAAGGAGGTATCACTAAGGAATGCTATGGACTAAATTGTCCTCTAACTTTCACATGTTGAAGCCCTAAGCCCCTGTGACTGTATTAGAGACAGGGCCATTTAAAATGTGATTAAGGGTAAATGAGGTCATAAGGGTGAAGCCCTGATCCAATAGAGCTTATACCATTATAAGAGGAGGAAAAGAAACCAGAGCGCTCTGCAAGGGAGGAGATGGCAAGAGGCGCATGTCTGAAAGCCAGGAAGCGGACCCTAGAATCTGGCCATGCTGGCACCCTGACCTCAGGCTTACAGCTTCCAGAACTGTGAGAAAATAAATTTCTTTTGTTGAAGCCACCCATTCTTTGGCATTTTGTTATGGTGAACTGAGCTTACTAATAAGGTGACTTCATACTTTTTCAGGACTTAAGTTGGGCATCAAACCCTTGGGAGATGTGGAGAAAAATAAAAATATGTGTATCATTTGTCTGAGCCACACATTAGTTCATGGTCAACCTCAAGGCAGGAGTTATGTTCGCTAAAGGATCTCCAGCATGTAGATCATGGCCTTTTTCTGAGAGATAATAATTGCTAAAGGAAGGGTGAGAGGATCAGGAAAGAGGGGTTAAAAAACTGAAATGTTTCAATGATATGAAAACTAAAACCATCTAGCAGAATCTCTAAGAGAGCCCAGAGATAGGAACCTTTCAGAGAGAAAAAGTAGAACAGATCAAATAATAAAATAGGACCTGCCAAAATGGAGAAGGCCTCTGTGAATTATTGAGTTAACCAAGTGTCAGCAGTACGCAAAAGGCCAGTTTGACTTTTTGCATGTGCTTTAGGCCACTCGTTCGCAAAACTTTGTTCCCACTCATTATTCCCTAATAATTCAGTGCTCGTATTGCTCTCCAGTCTCCAACTGCTCTCTCTCTGCTGACTGCAGTGTTACTCCATAGGTTTCCCTGTAGTCACTGTTCAATTCTTAAATGTTAATACACACCTAGTTTTGGGCACTATTAAATGCAAAGAGTGTAAATAAATGCACCTCACATAAGTCATTTTAAAAGAGTTTAAAAGTTTTTAAAGGCCAACCACCTGCAAAATAATCATTAATAATAAAAAGGCCATTAATTGTGTACCAAAGAATTCTAAAGGCAATGCAGAGCAGAAAGGGAAAGATAAGCAGAATAAAGTTTAAATCCAACCTCTTCAGTACATGTTCCTTGTCTTTATAATCATAAGCATTCATTTGTAATAAATGGATTCTTTGGTGAACTTAGTCTAAACCCAGTTTTCACTTGGCCTTTTTACTGTAATTATATACCAAGGTGGGAAGACAGACCAGGCCAACTCTTATGTCCATGGTTCTGCTCCTCTAATTCCATAATTCTAGCGAAGATTTGGACTTGTCAGTTTGAGTCTATAGAGTTTTATTGGAGGGCGGGGGGAATTGAACTGGAACTTCAATTTATTTTAAATTGAATATTATTTTGTAGGGGTTTGCTATTTTAATCTTATGTGTAACTTGAGTAGTCATATTCCACAGTTTCCCCCATAGGGAGTTACTTTTTACTGAGTTGGAACTATATTTCTAAATTTACTTTTTATAAAGACACATATTTCCTACTGGATCTCTTATTACATCTCTGCAGCAGTGGAACCTATTGGAATGTGGATTATGTGTGAGGGACAAATACTTCCGAATATGACCCAATTATAAATGTGTGGTAAGAGCTGAGTTCTGCTTGCAGAATAAACTAACATATTGCAGTGTCTTCTCTATAAGCCACGTAATAACTCTGTGGTAGAAACAAACCCCAAGAGAAAATAGGACTGAGTCATGGATCATGAGCTATGAAGACATTATTTTCTAGCTAGAAGGTGAAACGCCTGCGTTAAGATAGGTGACATCTCTCTTATTACACCCTTCATGACTATTTGCAGATACGAGAGGACAGAGCCATCTAACAACAACTCATGCTCAAAACCAACTTCAAATACAACTGAACGACGCAGGCCATAGATATCGACTGACTGGTATAAACGAAAGAGGTGTGTAATTGGATCAAATGAAAAGCATTTTTTCTTGCACAGTTGGATGAGATATAACCATCAGGCAATTTTTAAATTTGTACATATCACTCGCTGAAATCAACACATTGCTTGCAAGTTGTATGTTGTGTCATCTGTTTCATATGCAGTATTTAGGATTTTCTAATACTTAAAGAGTATGAAATGTAGCATAATCTAATGGAAGGAATGATCAATTCAATGTTTAGTCTCTGGCAAATACTTAACATGTAACCTACTCATGTTCTTGGGAAGTCTGAAAATAGAATTGTCTTGAACTTTTGTTTACACCTCTAATGCAGCTATACTTTACCTTCTGGAAGGAATCCGTTTCTGGGCTCTGATGACTCCACATCGATTCAGTTTGTCCCTACAGTACTGACACACTCACCTGTCAGTGGTTCCTCGGTGGGCTTGCAGCCCCAGCCTCTGTTTACCGTGGCTTCAACTCCACCTCACTCTGCATTCCGCTCTCAGGCAGTGGAGCATCTCTCTGCAGCTTACAGGGCAAAGCTGCTCACTCACACTAGATCCTCACTCCTCACCCCGCTCCCTGGCAGCCTGTGAATAACGAGTGACTCTTCACTGGGTGATTGCTTTGTGAAGAGAAATGAATAATTTATCTCATAATCATGGTCATCTATCAGGCTACGAATTTTTCCCTAATAAGTGATTTTGCTATGTTTGCTTAAAGCCTATGCTGAATTTTTCATGAGTTGGATGAGTGCTTTCCAGCATCTGTTTATAATGTCAACTAACATTTTTTTCTGAAATGAAACCTTGGGAGATGAGAACAGAAAGACTGGGTGTTTAGGAAGATACTACCTTTCAGAACGGGGCCTCTCTGTGCCTGAGTGATTTCCCTGTTTTCAAATGTTTCGTTTAAAGGATCACATGCTGTTCAGTGTATTGTGCATCATTTGCACACTTCTTGAAAAACCATTTTGACCTTAGTGCTTTGAAAGATGGGAATATTGAGAGCTGAGTACTTAATTCAAGATGTTACTCATTAAAAATATTCAAGTATTTTCAATGAGGAACATTGAAAGGTTTAAGCACTAAAATCTCCTATTTAAAAGTCAAGCTTCCAACCTTAAGAAACAAGCTAATGTGTCTAAGAATATTAAAGGCATAACAGAATATTTTACTCTCTGAGTGATTACTGAAGAAATGGAAGGTTAAATAGAACACACAGGATAGAGATGGAAATTTTAAATAATTATCTTAAAATAAGATACAATTTATACATTTCTAAGGAAGTTTTAGTATTGTAAAAAATCATCTGCATAATTTGCAGTTTCAAAAGTACTTTTAAATGATTATCATGTCTAATATATTTTTAAGTAATTGGAAATTCATAATTTTAACTTATTTAACAAACATATTCAACCTAAAGTTACATTTAACTTTAAGAAGCTCAGTAGGAACAAAATAAAGATAAATGCACTTAGTTCTTCAGTTCATATGTAAATGAGAATTATATTTGGTAAATGTGTTTTGCTTTTTATGTATAATCATTTTAGCTTCTTTCATTTAAAAAATATAGAATCTAGTGGTACTCAAGTAATTGTATTACAATTGAGTTTTGACTAAAATGTGAAGATATAAACAGAAGAGATAGCATCTTATTTAAATGTGTATCACCAGTGCCTAGCAAAGTGTTTGGCATATGTCAGGCATGTAAACTAACTGTTGCATTCAAGTTTGCTAATGACAAATAAGTAGAAATATATAATTTTTCCACTACCAATGGAACAGTGAAAATGATAACTTAAGAACAAGGTGGCAAGGCCGAGGCCAAAATGGATTGGATTTAGGGAAAATGTGGGTCAAACAGTACAAATGATAATGGCCAGAACCTAAAAATCAGACCCTTGCTTTTAGTAAAAATTTTAGAGTTCAGCTTAGAAAACGATAATATACAAAGTTTGTATAGTGTTTTAGAATTTAGTGAACAACTTCCCGTTCTCTTATTTGTTCCTCCCTCCTGGGATTTGGATATTAATATTTAATTTTATTTACTCTATTTAATTGAAGGATAGCAGAGATACAGGAAAGTGCATAAAGAACTCTCGTCTTTAATGTACAACATAATTTTTTTACATATATATGGGCCTGAGTAAATCACACCATCAGATATAAAATATTTCAGAATCCCATAAGCTTTCCACTCTTCATCTATTATACGTTAGTTCTGTCCATTCTTGTGCTTTATACAGAAAGAATCATAGAATAAATATGTCTGTGTGTGGCTACTATCTGTCAGGATAACATCTATGTTTCACCCACGTAGTCTCATGTAGCAGACTTGGAAATTTTGTAATGCTGCATGGATTCCACTGTATGAATATACCAGTATTTACCTGTTCTGTTGATGTCGTTTGCAGTTTTGTGTTATTACTAATAAAACTGAACATTTTGTATATATGTTTTTGTTGACATATGCACTTTGTCTTTTATTGTAACTGGGAGTGAAATTACTTGGCCATAGGTTGCACATATGCATAGGAGATGCTAAACAGTTTCCAAAGTGGTTGTTCAGTTTTACACTCCTACCAGCAACAACATAGGGTTCATTTCCTCCAGATTCTTGCCAGTCTTTAGATTTTAACTATCAGGTGAATATGTAGTAAAAATTTATTGTAGTTATTGTTTTAAAAATGAGAAAACTAAATGCAGAGCAATTACATGGCTTTCCCATAATTTCATATATGGTAGAAGCTATGCCCCCGATTCTATATGTATTGCTTTGCTTTTCCTATTACACAATGCTAATGTTTTTCCTTTCTTCTCCCCTTTCCTTCTGTCTTGTCTTTGTAATTTTCATTACAAACACTCAGAAAAGTAAAGAGGTGTATAATAAATAGCAGTACACCCATAACTTAGATTTAACAATTATTTACATTTTCCCATATTCATGTATTTTTTTGCTAAAAATTTGAAAGTAAGTTATATACACCATGACATTTCATCCTTAACTATTTCTTTATGCACTTCTAAAGTTGGGGTCAATTACATGCCATCATTAAACAAAAGAACCAGGAATACTGTCTTTTTAAAGTCTAAATATTATAGAGCATGTTATAGCTCAACATTTTCTTATGTATTTACTTAACATTAAAATACTACAATGTGTCTAGACACTGGGCACAGTGCAAGACAGCGGATACTACACCATGATTCCAAAAACTTTATCTTAAAAAATAAAAATACCCCAGAGAAGAGGGGCTCAACAACAATATATAGCTAGATGATAGATGATATAGATGATAGATGATATAGATGATAGATGATATAGATGACAGATGATAGATTCTCCTTGGTGTTCATATATATATATGAAAAATGCACGTGATATCAAGGGGGGAAAAGTAAATTAAAGAACTCATCTTGGTCTTAGTTCTTTAAAAGGATTAGTCTTTTCCTCACATATAGTTTCCATTCTCAGTAGGGACTGATCAGCCTTTTACTGCTACTATTACTACTACTGGGTGGAACACAGATGGAAGGAGCCTGCATTCTCCTGAATAGAAAATCAAACTGAAGCGCACACCACTCTCGGTGCAAACCTGCATGGGATTTTTCTTGTTGCTCCAATTAACATTCGAGTTTGTTTAAATATTCATGGCATAAGTAGAGCTAATATGTGCAATAAAAGCTTACTGTATTTTTTGGCATCTACTTCCTGTAAAAGTTTGGGCCACTGAGTGTGCAGGGCCCAGTGCTACCAAAATAGCACAGAGCTGACAGCTGGTTTGAGAGGGCTTCCATTTTTTCACCCCCCTTGAGTCTTGAAACTATCGACTTCCATGTATTACTGCTCAATGACTTTTGAGTTGCACAACCATTACCTTAAAAAAGAAAAAAATAAGGATTCCTACCTGCTGGATAGGTTTCTTATGAACAGAAGAGAAAAATGGAAATTTCTTCTTAAGAAGAAATTGCTGATGGACATTTAGACCTTCTCTTAATAACTCATCTGCCAGCCATCTCTGTAAAGTATCACCCATCTCAGTTTCCTCAACATTTGCTCTTTTCCAGAGGTTGTACCAGGAGCAGAACAGGGTCTGCCCTGCCAGCCAGAGGAGGTGAGCGCTCGGCGGAAGGCCATGAAGAGTGGGCCCTGACTGTCGGGCAGCAGGTTCTCGGTACCTTACATGAATATGGGTACTGCCAGTGAGACCCCTGCTGGGGATTCTTCCCAGAGCTGGAGACAAGTCCAGAAAGCAACTGTTTTGCTTACGAGAGTAATTGATTCTCCTTGGTGTTCAGCAAGATGGACGAAATGGCTTAGAAAAGGGATGGTACGCATAAAAATGGGAAGATGACACATCTCAGAAAGGGCTTTTTGAACACTTCAAAATATCCACAGAAGAGGGAGCCCTAGAGCCACGAAGCTAGAAGTTTCTCTTGGCCCACAGTTTGCTACTGAGTTCAGGAAAATCAATCTTACTTACACTTCAGTAACAGGAAAGGCAGAACACTTCTGAACAAAGTTATGTAACAAAGTTATGTCTGCCTTTTAAGAAGACTAAAAAAATATTTATTGAACCAGGGCATTTATTAAGTAGTAACAATTTATTGTATATGAGATCATATGACACATGACAAACTAAGATGGCACGTTGTGTGGAGCTTATTAGCATCCACTGTTGTTAAGCCTTGGCACATATATGTGTGTGTGTGTATAATCTACCATAATATACATAAAACTCAGAGAGATGGAATTTTAGCTCGGTGTTTTCTTATAGTTAAAATAAATTGCTGGGTCAGTAAAATATCTGAAAACATTTAAGGACATTTTTATTAATAGTAGAGGAGATAGAAGATGTTTGCACAGTGATGAATAACAACATAAACCTAGCTCTATTAAACTCAGGAGCTTGCATCATTAATGTCAGTAATTATTTCAAGCAATGGCTTTCCAGAGGAAAAGTGGTCTGTGCCACTACAGAAAACAACCTAACAATAGCTTTTGGCCATTGTACCGATTTACAACTTTACAAAAACTCATTACTTTGGGCTTTTCTGTTCTTTCTTAAAACACTTACGGTGAGTACAATGAAATTGGACTAAATAACCAAAATAAATAGGCACATGCCTTTTCAAGTGTCAGTTATAAGTAGCGTTCAGAATCTGATTGAATATGAAGCCTTTGACTATGCTTTCAGCTGGGCCCTGAGTTTCCATGGTTTTAGGTTCAAGTTCTAAAACTTTTAGCTTGCTTTTTCCTTTCCTTTTAAATTTTGTTGGTGGGGGCATCTTTATTGGGGGAAAAAAAATGTATTTCTGTTAATTGTAATCCTGGAGGCACTCATCTCCAGACCCAAAGTTAGAGAAATTTCAACTCCACCACGTCCTGAAATGAAACTGGAAAAATCAGAAAATCCCCAGCGACAACCAATACCAAGGGCTCACATTATCTCAACTCCCATCAATTCACTATTGCTCCTAACCTACTACTCCTCAGCCTCAGCTATTACTGCAATAGTAGTTTATCACTCTCTAGTTACTCCTAAAAATTCAGTGTTGTGGGTGCTACCATCCCTTTCCAACTCATCCCCTGGGAGCTTTAGCTCCCCTCCACCCCCAATAGAGAAATTTCTCTCTGTGTGAACACTGATTTCAGTTACCTTAGAGAATTGGATTTCTAAGTGTTGAACCTTTTGTTCCACCCAAAGTAGCTATATTATTTTAGGAAGTTATATCACAACCCTCAAGAACCAGGCTGGGGTGTTCGAGTGACCCCCCCCCCCGCCCCCGTTTCCCACATTTAGACTCAATAACAATTACCCTGTGTCCTGAGGGGCCACAGGTGCTTGGGGAGTCTACTGAAACTTGAGCTGTAGAGAGTACTCTGCCCTGATCTTGGCCAAACTTCATTAACCAAGACTTTGATATTTGCACACATGATCATCAGTTTTCATCTTTTCTTCATTGTTTCTTAAAACTGCTTAGGAAATCTTATAGACAAAGAACTCCACTGGCTGCTAGGCTGACCCAGATTTCCAGAAATGAATGGGCCTCTAAGGTCAATAGTCATTATAACCATTGTCAAGCTCTTTAGAAGTTTTCCATTTGAGTAGCATTCTAACTGTACTATTTTGTTAATCACTTGAAGTATTTTAGCATTGCAGTTTTATACTCTCCTAAAACAAGTATAATAGTATGAGTATAAAGTTATTAAGACTGTCTATTCACATGCAGAAATCAGTCCCCTTCTTTTTTAGTCATACCATGTTATTTTGACCTCAGTCCCGTCATTGCCTTCAATTGCCTCACTTATTTAATTTTTTTCACCTTGCTCCAAAAGCTAAGGTTTTTCAAGACAAGCTGATATTCTGGTAATTCTCAGTGGTTAAACACTGTTCAGTCAAAACAGGAACTTTCACAGCTTAAAGAGTTGTAAGAATTTCTGATAGGGAAATTTGAGCCAAAAAAATATGAGTTGATGCTGTGAGCTTTGTTTCTTGCCTTTATTCACTCCACTGCTATACTTTATTATTTATTTATTTTTAATTTTCCCTTCATGCATATCAGAATCCTGCATTCTCCACTACATTTATGCTAACAAACTAGTTTGTATTTTACCATATTTTTCTTTGTGCACATATAACAATTTACTCTGACTCATACACAAATACATATATACACATACAGGCTTTAACAAAAATTGGCTCATATGCATATTTTTGCATTCAAGAATACTTCAAGGAAATCCTTCAGGTTAGCTGATAGAGCTCTGGATGTACCATGATGTAGTCAGCCCTTTTCCTATGAACAGGCATCTGCTTTGTTTCTGGTTTTTCATCACTAGGAACAATGCAGCCACACACATCATTGTACCAAGGTCTCTCATGTGGGCGACTTTAGTCTGTGGGAATCACCTCCTAGGAGAGGGATTGCTGGGTCAAAAAGTATATGTATTTAATTTTAATAGGTGTTTCCAGATTGCTTTCCAACACTTTGCTTATCTGCCAACTATACATAAAAGTATTGTTCTAGAGGTTTCCTTTTTGAAGTACAAAATTTTAAATTTCTATCTTAATAATTTTCAAATATTCAATATTTTAAAAAGATGACTTATTACTGATACTATTGCTTTCCATTAAACACTGTTCAACACAAATTTTATGAATCTAAGCACTATAGTTTCTCTTCATTTTCCAACCTTATCTGTACTAGCAATTTTGCCATCAAAAAGAAAAAAAGGGACCTAAACAGATGGCTTTTTCTACTCTTTTCCGGAGCGCTTAATATCCTTAAAACTCAATTCACTGATAAAGTTACTGTAATGTCTTCAAATCTTGCCTTGCGGCATTCATGTAAAGAATTAGCTTCCCCTATATCTCTATGCTAAAAATGGTTTTACTGTCGATTAGGGATTTTATTTAAATTGAAATTAAAGAGAATGGGAATAAGATGAAGCTACATCATGTCTAAGTCATGATGGACTCTCACTATGTATAAGGGGTTCTAAAAGGCAGCAATTTTTCAGTTTTCTATATCCAAAGGCAAATTATTTTAAGACAGCCTTCCTTAATTAATACTTGAGTATCATTTTTGAAGTGTCAAAAAACCATTAAGTAATGGTTAGTTATGATTATAAACCAGACTCAAAAAGAGCTCAGACTTGTTTTACTGATATATCTGTAGAAAAAGAGCATCTCAGGGCTACCACATTCTCTCGAATTAGCTTAAAATAATGTTTTATTCTAGCCTATGTGCTGCCAAAATGAGCACAAAAATAATGTTTTATTTGAACTAAAGTGCATGTGTGTTTATACAATGCTAAGTTTCCACTGACTTTACAATAAATGTATCACTGAGCAATCAGTGATAACTGACATAACTCTCACCAATAGTCCTTTTAATGAGAAATGCATATTTTAGTGCCTAGTATGCCCACAGCACTTGCTGCTTTATAATCTCATTTAATGTTTATTTTGAAAACGTCAATGGAATCTGGGAAGGGGATCACCTGAAACTTTATCAGCCATCTGTGCCTCGTGGTGAATTAAGCTTCGGTAAGATGACACAGAATATCAGAACCAAAAGCTAGTCTAGGACAATCCCAAGGGTCATATCACTCAGCACCCTTGTTGGACACGGGGAGAAATGAGGTCACAACCATGCAGGTGTTGAGATGTCATGGTCAGTCGCTCACGGTACAAGAACTAGAATACGTGCTTCTTGACATTTTGCCCTAGTGTCCCTCACTGCACTATGTGATATGATTAAACGTGAAGAAATTAAAGTTAGGTAAAGCTCTAGCCCATGGAATAGAGAACAGGGATGGCCTGGAAGGAGACGAGAAAGGGTCAAAGCACTTGGCTCCCCAGGGAGAATTAATGTAAATAAACAGGTGGGAGGGCTGGCGGGTGATGGAGAAGAGGTACTGATAACACATTTCCCAAGCAGCAGCTTTATCCAAGGCCAATGCTATTAAAACAGCATTGTAAAACAGCACTAAGCCTATTGTCAAGACCTTCTCACAAAGTAAAAATAGTAAAGATGGTGGCCTTTCAAGGTTACACCTTTTCATCTGCTCTATGGTTGTTTTATACAGTCAAGAAGAGGCTGAACAGTGCTTTATTTTAGCTTCACTCTCATAAACGTAATTACTTAATATTTCTTAAGAAACACAGCTTGAAATAATTACTTCATTAGAAAAATTTAGCAGTGTTCATTCTCTCTTGAATAGATTCTTGTTCTAAAGTTGCTGAATGTTTTAGTTCTTTTATGAGAAACACGTTTTATGATGTTTTGCGCATCAGATGAGATGTGCATACAGGTACTTCAAAAAAGATAAATCACTATACAAAATACAGGGTATTTTTGATAATTTTCCTTGGAGTTATTGTCTTTTCGGTAATGATATTAGGCATACTCTGTACTCAGCTAGACCTGTGATTTCTATTTCTCTCTGTTTTTGTTTTGTTGTGTTTGTTTTCTGCATTTAACTCTTTGGGGAGAGTTGGGCTTTCTGGTACCCTGGTGAGCCCAGGGCTGAGGCACTCCTCATGGACACCTGAGCCCCAGTTCAGCTTTCTCCCCAGGGTGGGGATGTCGTCTCAATGTGAAGTTTGGGTCAAGGACCAGCAGGACCAAAGTTAGTAAACATTTATTCAACCAGAGGAACATGAATAGTTTGAACAAGCTCTTTTTGAATAATGATATAAGCTCAAAACATAAAATAATGGGAACGAGAGGTTTTTTTAATCTTACACCACACTGCAGATGCACTGGCAGATGAGCTCCCTTATCACTGACTTAGGGGCCAAGAGAACCTACGCTCCATATGCTGCATCTACTCCGGTTCAGCACGGCCTCCTCGCTCCCGGTAACTTTCTACATCCTTGGCTAAATATATCAGGAATTTAATTTAACCTTATCTTACCCGCGTGTGTGTTGGTGTAGTCTTCCTGCCAATCCTGAGCCCAACTGAAATACCCTCCCATTTGCACTCTCAACTGCCTTTTCTGATTCCTGTTAACTTTCCAGTCGGCAGTGGTTTTACATTTATTGTAGACTATATAACTTGGGAATATTTTTCAGTGTACAAATGACTCTGTCAAAATAAAGAAAGTGGAATTAGGTTACATATGTTAAAAATTATCATGTAGAATAATATCCAAAGTATATAACTGTGATCAAATTTAAGTTCACTGATGAGATTGCTACCCTAATGGCTCTCTTTAGATGTCCTAGCCTTCATCTACAGAAACAAGACTTCCATGACAGTACACATATCTGGCTAGTCAAATGGTATCCATTATATCCACAAAACTGTTTGCTAATTGGTAAAAACATCAATGAAGGATATAAAGAAACTCTCTTAATTGTAATTACTAGATAATACACTTAGATTCTCAATATGGAATCTAATAAAACACTATGAAATTAAGAACATGCCCATCTAGACGCATCAAAATTTATCCAAAAAGGGGGGGCAGGAATGGGGAGACTCCAAGAAATTGACAGGGTATTTAATGCTAGACAATAATAAACAACCATATGATTTCAGCCACTTATTGCAAGATTGATTTCTTCATCAGGTTACTGTCCAGTGTGGTTTGGTAGGAGATTTTGCTCTTCACAAATTCAAGCATCCAGGCTCCAGGGGCACCAAGAAAGAGAAAAGAAAGCTCACAGAGAAGGCACACCTGCTATTTATGCTTTGGTTTGCTCATTAACATTGGTTAAGTTGATCAGATGCCCTGCAATATACTTAGCCCAGGAAGTGGAAATGGACTGGTGAACATCACCAGTCTGTGCCATACCCCTCATCCATTCTAATGAATACATTTTTCAAGTCAAAATAATTTCATGATATTAAGCAAAATATTAATTTGAAAATTTTGCTTTGAAAGAAGTTAAAAGTGTAGAAAGAAGAAAAATATGGGCAGTTATGGACACAATACGGGATCATATGACCAAAAAAGCATTTTGTTTTCCTTTATCTGATGATCTCCAGTGAAACTATAGTTAATTATATTTGATGTTGTAAAAAAAAGGATTATATTTTAGAGATGCTCTATAAGAGACGAACTTTAGCATTTTAACAAAGGGCTAAATAAAAATGTGTTATTCAATAAAAAATGGCAGATAACATATTCTGATAATAGCAGTTCAACATTTAAATCCTGGATTAGATGATCAAACTTTAACAGCCAACATTTTAATAACTGTCTCCCCCAATGTCTCTCAAGTGCACTCTATTAGCAGACATGACAGTCTAATTATTTCCATGGTACTTAGAATTTCATAGTGTCCTATTGCCAAGAGAAGAATATGGGATGGGAAACACACCAAAGAAGTTAACTAATTTTAAAAGCTAAAATATTGTTAGTGCTAAAAATTTAGGGTTTACAAGAGGCTAACTGCACTGACCTTGTTTAAACTCATCAGATAAGTAAATATATTGGCACTGACAATAACTCTCCTAATATCCTGCTGGAAAAAAGTCTTTGTCAATTCTGTTACAAAGAACATTAGTAAAATTCTATGTCACATAAAAGGAAATATTATTTTATCGCTTGAAAATATAAAACAATTCAACATTACACTGATGATCTACTATATATCAATCTGGTCTCCATCACTAAATGTAGAATATGAACAATTAACTTTTCAAAATAGGAAGATGGAAAAATTGGATAAACTACAAAAATATGCCTAATATTGGACTGTACAGGGCTTTCATTTGTTTTCTGTAATTTTATAACTAGTAAGGAAAACATAAGTAGAAAAATATAATCTGTTACTCCCAGAAAAACCTGAAGGGAAAAGATTAGAACCATAGGTAACCAAGTGCCTGATCCACAGTAGGAGTTTAATTAAGGTATATTAGGTGACTAAAGGAATAAATAATACATTTGAAAGAGGACTGAACTTGAAGGTTCCAGGCCATGCTGCTACCAACTAGCCACATAATGGCAAATAGTAATAGACATAATTTACCGAATACTTAGAAGCGCAAATTAGAGCACCCCATAATTTAATAATCATAAATTTAGGTAGAATTTTGTTGGGAAGTTAACATGAATTTCTGAGGCTTACTTTACCTTCCCATATACTTTAGATGCTTACATAGCATGAGAAGGTTATATAACTATAAAGATTAAGTTTTGAAAACAGGTATTCAAAGATTTATACATATGTACTTAAATTTTTCACAAATTTTTTTACATTGTATCATAAAATAGTTTATTATAAATTCTTTAAAATGTATAAGATCCTTCAAAATTAGAAATAGATATGCCCTATGGACTTATACTTTAAATAATTGGAAACAAAACTGAGAAGCAAGATAGGAATGTATTTATTTCTATTCTAAAGAGTATTCTTAAAATAAAATAAGTGCAAAAATAAATCACAGTGTTAGCAATATAATAGCTAACATGTTAATAGCTATTGCTGGCATTTATTTCACCAAATTGCTCATTGTTTATGTCACTGTTCATAAGACATTTATTTATCAAATGAAAATCAAAGCCTTCTGGCTCCAGCTGAAGTCACTTTTCCAAAATGTAATTATTATTATCTCGATCTTACTTCAGTTTCCAGTCAAAATCACCAATGGATATTACAAAATAAGTTACAGCTGCTTCTCCATTCGTATTTCCAATTCCCATACAAGAGATTTTAAAAAGAAATAAAGTTGTAGGTTTCTTAGGACCAATAACAATAACTCCGGAACAGAATGGAAGGAAATGGATCCATAAACATGTAATACAGGTTCCGTGGAAAAGCTTTTCAAAATTAAGTTTGAAAGTACACTAAGCGTGGTGTTTTGGGTCACCTAGGCCTCTCTTACTTAACTCATATCAGCCAGAGGTAAGGTGAGCAATATGTCAAGTTAACTTGCTCAATTTTCTTTTCTCAACTTTTTCAATGCCCTTTAGGAACACCATGCCTGAGAAGCTATTGTTGGCATTTACAGCATAAAACCTGATTTTGGACGGTTGATATTGTAATAGCCTAAATACCACAAAATTGAAAACTGTACAGTACCAGTTGTTTCATCAGACTAAAAGGAAAATGAGTTTGTGGATGACTCATTTTTGGTTGAAAAGGGAAAAAGAGCTTCAGAATGGTTATAATGGTTGACTTAAAAGCTTGTTGAAATTGCTGGCTGAAAAATTAACAATTTAATATTCTATGTATTATCTTTCATATATTAAATGTGACAGTTAAAATATAAAAAAAATCGACCCTCACATATTATATTAATCCCATTGAAGCAGAGACTTCTATTTAAATAAAACATAGTGTTGGTAATTTAAAATAATTTAGAAATCTATTCTCCTTAATGTTTTCAATTCAGTACAAATCAAATCTATCACCAAGGAAAATGCATAACTAATGAGAATCAAATGCTTATCAGTATGAAATAACTAATCTATCTTTTAAATGAACCATGTAGAGACTAGATTTCATATGGAAAATTATAAATTGATATAGGTATCAAAAGCAATTCCTAGAAAAACAATTATGTCTGATGACATTTTTCCTACAACTTGCCATGATAAATATCATTTGTTCCTCCACGTCAAATAATCAGTTGTGGTGTCTATTTTCCTTATATGTGCAGACAAAAAAATAATAATAAATAAAACAACTGTCTTTTCCTTGTCTCTATGGACTCTTTCTGGCTAGTCAAACAATTATTTACAATATTGCTGCTTCTTTCCAAACTCATTGGAAAATTTTTTTAAACATATGGTGAAGCAGGAGATCTAGATAAGGAATACCTGTTAGACATAAAGAACCATAAGTTAGCTAGATCTGGTTCTAAAACAACCATACAAAAAACCAATCTTATAAAAATGCATTCATTTCATGTCAAAAAACTGAGTAAATGCTTACTTGACTACATTATTATATTAATAAACTCTCAATACTGATTTATAATATGTGTATTCACAAAGTATATGTTGTTATGGACATAGGAAACAATCATATCCCTTTGTTTCCTTTTAAAATAAATAAAACAAAATTAAATTGTGCACTTCATGATCTATGTGCTTTGCACTCTAATGTTCCGCATGTCTCTCAGCAACACTGGTCGGTAGTTTTGTTCCAAAATTTGCATGTATTCAAAGTAATCACTCACTCGAAACCCATGCAGTGCTTCTTCCTGTCAAAAAAATATATAGGGAACAGTTCATTAGCTCAGATAAAGACACACAATTCTAAGTTTATAAATTTTAAATAGTTGATGTATCACTTTTTTCATCTACAGACTAGGAGTTTCATGTTGCTAGTAAATGTGTAACTGTTTTTTATTTAGTAGGCTGTGTATGTATATGATAGCAAGAAATTATGTCCATAAAAAACAAGGTTGTCTGTTTTCAAAACCAAAAATGCTTTACAGCTAACAAAAAATAAAACAAACTCTTAGATAATGAAATCTTCCTAATATTTTAGATATAATAAAGTTTCAATTATAGAATGATTGTTCGTATTTGTAATTAGTAAAAACCCTAAAGCTTTTTTTATCAAAGGATACTGTAATACTGCAAGAAATATCTGTTTATAGCAATTGTTCATAAAATCTTCAATAGTCTCTAACTCATAATGTTAGTACTGTGTATGTGTATACTAATTTCAAATTTAATGGTTAGTGTTCCAAATGAGGCACTCAAAAATACAGACAGTAGGGACATCCATTAAAAATAATAATACATCAAGATCAAATGGGGTTCATTCCAGGGGCGCAAGGATCATTCAGCATACTCAAATCGATAAATGCAATACACCACATTAACTAACAATGGATAAAAACCATATGTTCTTATCAGCAGATGCAGAAAAAGGATTTGATAAGATACAACATTCATTTATGATTAAAATATTCAATAAAATGGGTATAAAAGGAAAGTACCTCAATGTAATAAAGGCTATATATGACAAACCTTCAGCTAATATCATACTCAATGGTGAAAAACTGAAAGCTTTTCTGCTAAAATCAGGAACATGACAAGGATGTCCACTCTCAGCATTCTTATTAAACACAGTCTGGAAGTCTTAGCCAAAGCAATCAGGAAAAAGAAAGAAAGAAATAGCATCCAAACTGGGAATGAAGAAGTAAAAGTGTCACTTTTTGCAGATGACATGATTCTGTATGTAGAAAACCCTAAAGACTTCACCAAAAAACTATTAGGAACAATAAACAAATACAGTAAAGTTGTAGGATACAAAATCAATGTACAAAAATACACTGTTTTCGTATATATAACAATGAAACTACAGAGGAAAAATGGAAAAAAAAAATTCCTTTTTCAATTGCAACAAAAAATTAAAATACCTCAGAAAAAAATTAACAAAAGATAGGAAGGACCTATATACTGAAAACTACAATGAATTATTAAAAGAGACTGAAAAAGACACAAATGAAATAGAGATAGCCCATGTTCGTGGATTAGAAGAATCAACATAGTTAAAATGTCCCTATTACCCAAAGCAAGATATAGATTTAATGCAATCCCCATCAAATTTCCAATGACATATTTTAAAGAAATAGAACAAAAAATCATCATATTTGTATGGAACCACAAAGACCACAAACAGCCAAAACCAATCCTGAGAAAAGAGAACAAAGCCAGAGGTATCACACTCCCTGACTTTAAATTATACTACCAAGTGAGGATACTCAAATGAGCACGGTATCGGCGGAAAAACACACACAGACCAATGGAGCAGAACTGAGAGCCCACAAATAAAACCACGTGTACGTGGGCAAGTAATTTTTGACAAAGGAGCCAAAATTGTACAATGGAAAAAAGAAAGCCTCTTTAAATGGTGCTGGAAAAATTGGAAAGCCACATGCAAAAGAATGAAACTAGACTACATTTTGTCCCCATGTACAAAAATTAATTCAAAATGGATCATAGACCTAAATACAAGATCTGAAATAATAAATTACACACAAGAAAACATAGGTACTAAATTTATGGACCCTGGTTGTAGAGAACATTTCATGAATTTGACCCAAAAACAAGGAAAAAAAATGCACAAATAAACAAATGGAACTATATCAAACTAAAAAGCTTCTGCACAGCAAAATAAACCACCAACAAAACAGAAAGGCAACCAACTGAATGGGAGAATATATTTGCAAACAACAGCTCCGACAAAGGGTTAATATCCAAAATAACATGCCAGGTACTACTATGATGTGATATACTAGACATCTTGGGGCTGGAGGGGAAAAAAGGGAGCAAAAGTATATAGTCTAGCTAAGGACTCGGTAGAAAACCCTGTTTCTTTTGCTGTATTCTCTACACATCTCTTCCTTAAATAGGAAGAACGAGGCAGGAGAGGTATGGAACAAGAATGTAGAAACTCAAATGTTTTTCTTAAGAACTTCCAATGTGTCAGACAATATTTTAGAAGTACTTGACAGCTATTATTTCATTCCCCAACAACCTAATATAATAGGCATTACTCCACATCCAATTATACAAATGAAGAAACTGAGGCACAGAGAGGTTAAGCAATGTGCCCCAGTTTATAGTTAGTGGCAGAGCCAGAATTTTAATTCAGGTGACCTCAAGTGATAGAAGGACAATGCAGGAAACATCTATAAACCACAGATGACATGATACTGAACATGTTATATCTATTCCTTCAGCTAGTGAATTATTTTTAATATTATGTATACTTTTGTCTTTTAAAACTCAGCATTCAATTGGTTTTTCTCAGTCTAATCCCCATTTCTTACCCTGTCAACATGTCCTGGAACAACAGCTGCAATAGCAACACACACAAAAATCGCTCTTGACAATTAACTGATTGGGATAAAATTAATCAGATATTTCATAATTTAAAACTGATTTTGCCATAATATGCAAGATTTAGTTGAAGCATTTTAATTAAGTATTTTGAGCCTTCATAGCCTAGTTTTCACTGGAAGGCAATCTTTTCTTAGCCTGGCATTTCAGTGACGTTTGTTCCCCAGGTTGATTTCACAAACTAAAATCAAGATCACTGCCAGCCTACTAGCCTGCTAGAGAGGAATGCAATACAGCCAGTGACCTAAAACAGAAGGTCTTCTGAAGCACTACTAAACTAACTCTCAATAAACCTGTGTCGGTATCTGTGTCTTGTGTGTGGGGGGTGGAGGGGGCGAGGGAGAGGGGATGACTGCATGAACAAAAAACAACTCTAGGCTTTCAAGCTTGCTGAAATATTTGAGAATATTTATTTTGTTAGATGATGGTTTTCTCTCTGGAAGTGTGATGCCTCCAGATTTCCTAAACCATCATCTGTCACAGATAAAAATGTTTAGGAATCCACGTCTAAGGATTAAGCTCTTTAGCATACCTTCAGAAGTTGTCATCTAGCTCAGCATTAATCTATTAATCAGCATAGTGTGGGAATAATGCACTTAGATGATCTATCGTCCAACCCATATTTCTGTTGAGTCTGCAAGGATATTGTGAAAAAGACAATACCTTGCTGATATCAACTTATACTCACGATATTCATCTAATCTAATATTTAATGGTTTAATCAAAAGAGGAAAAATAAACAGGTTTTTTGTTTTGTTTTTTAAGTAACTCTGGGTTGCCTAGTAGTGTTCACAACCTTCTGGTCTATGAAGCCAAAATGAATACAAATGGGTTGGTATTCTCTTTAGGCTTCTACATGTCACTTTCTGTCAATACATGAAACGTAAACCAGGAAAAAAATTGCATATTTTCAATCTTCTGGAACCACCTCATTATCTGAAGTTTCTCATAACTGATAATAGTGGAAAACATAACATGTTTGTGGTTTTTCAATATACTGGAAACTAATTCATTTGGGCCCAATTATTTGAACTTATTTACAACAGTCAGATGTTTGTTTTATCAACTTTTATATAATGAGTCAATTTCCTTTTAAAAAGTAGTTTTATTATAAAAGAAGTATGAGCCCATTCTTTGAAAATAAAAAACGTCAATATAAACACATACAAACATATATAACAACAAGTAAAAGTCTATTCTACTTCAGATCCTTTCCTCTCAGAAACAATCATTACTAAATATGTAGAGTCAGAAAATAAAGTAATTAAAAAATATATTATCATGGCTGTGACAAGAACATGGAGAATTGTTAAGGTTTTTTTCTCCCTTAGTACTAGGCTGAGATTTTTTTTTTTTAAATATCTTTATTGATTTCAGAAGAGAGGAAGGGAGAGAGAGAGAAACATCAATGATGAGTCACTGATCAGCTGCCTCCTGCACGCCCCCCACTGGGGATCAGCCCGAAACCTGGACTCGTGCCCTGACAGGGAACTGAACTGTGATCTCCTGGATCATAGGTCGAGGCTCAACCGCTGAGCCATGCCCAGCCAGGCAGTGCTGAGATTTTAGATCAGAAAGTATAAAGCATAATTTCCAAGGTTTAATCCCTATTACTATAGTTAAATGAGGAATTTTTTAATCATATAGTTATTCCTGACCTAAGGGATCTGCCGAAAGACGTATAAAAATCACTTCCTTAATCAAAATTTCATTATTGGCTAATATGTCAGTAAGTGAAAAATGGTATACAGAAGTTTATGTGGTTTGCAAACAAGGGGTATATAAATGCATATTTAAATAAACTACATTGGAATTGATCTCACTAGAAAAATAACTGCCTACCAAAAGAGACTAGTGAAGCTGAGACCTACCTGCTGAAAATAACACAAAAAGTGAAGTGAAGTTGGTATCTGACAGGCATTTTTTCTAATCCCTCAGACGACTGCAAGCAGCAGGAGTAAGAAGTAAGGTTCGTTCCAGGACAAGTACTAACAATTAATTCTTTGCCAGCATGTCCTTAATTTGGATCTAAACCAATTCAATTAAAATTTTAGTAATTCAAATACGACTTAGTAAAGATAATTTTCTCCTCTCATTTAAAATTTCTTCCACTTTAAATTGATACCATTATGAGAAGATCACAACAGAGTTTGGTACACATTTAAAGAGGTCACCATTTGCAAACAATTTTCCTGGCAGTAGTCAAGACAGAGATGAAATTGCAATAATCACTACCGTTACTCAGATTTAAAGATGATGAAAGGTAAAGACGCACTTCTGGCAGGAAGGAAGGTAAGTGACAATCATTTGAAAAATTTGGTAATGTTTGTTATTCAATGTGAATAAAACTAAATGCATTCATCTTTCCCTTTATATTTATTTACAATCTGTATTTATTCTACCAACAAGTATTTATTTAGCACCTACTAGGTACTAGGTACTGTTCCAGGCATTGATAATACATTAGTAAACAACAGACAAAATCAAAGCTCTTGTGGAGCTTACCCATTACATTGGGGAAGAGTGACAAAAACAGATATAAAATAATTTCAGCTAGTGACAAACACTGTCAGAAAAACTAAAGTAGGATAAGAGGACAGAGAACTATAGGTTCGGGGATACACAAGTATCAAAGTTCGGGAAAATTTCAGAAACTGAAGCTCCTATAACTGATGATGTAGCTGATGAAAACATCCCTTACGGAAAAGGAATTCACGTTTTGTCCTCAATATAACTCCCATCTGCTTAACCACCCCTGTACTCCAGATTACCTCTTGCAGGTCCTTTTTTTCTTTTTCTACCTAAGTTTTCCTCCTACGTGTACAACCAGTGTCTCAGTATACTTTTTCATTAAGAATGTTTCTGAGATCATAATTCTAGTGATATATGTAGGAAATTTGAGACCTTTGAGTTCAGTACTTCTAAAATAAAAATATTTGGTATTTTGGCAATTTTAAATGATCAATGACATTTATTTACAGAAAAATCATCATTAAATGGAAAATAGCTCAGACAAATATGTACTGGTAAAAAATAAAAATAAAATCAACTTACACAGAAATCAGTCACTGACCTAGAGGAAAACTAGCAAATGATAAATATTGGTTTTGGCATGTGTGTCAGTGCGTGCCTATGGGATCATGAAGGTAACAGGTGGAGGGAAACATACCTGAAATTCAAGAAAATATTTTAACTTAAACAGAGTTGGGCGGCCATCAAGAATTGCACACAGGGTCATATATATATATGTATCATGTATTTCCTAAAGTCCAGAGCTTTAAAAGTCACATTACTGTAAACTAGAAAGGAAGCAACTATGTAGTTTTAAAATATTAATTTATATATGGTAATGACTTTTTAAAAAGGGGTTTTAGAATAATCTTTCAAGAAAACCTTTTACAAAGATTAGCTGGAAGTTTAGAAAAATACAGAATATGAACATAAGAAATTATATTAAATGTTTTTTAAAAGTATTAAACCTCTGTATTAACACAGTAACTTGAACTTTAATTGACTAAAATATAGAAATATAAAAACAGCATGTCTTTTGACATGCACAGTAGTTAAAAGCAAGGTTTTGGATCCAGACAACTTAACTTCACATCGCAGCTCCATCACCACCTGCATAATCTTGGGCAATTTACTTAATTCAGTGGCTCAGTTTCCTCATCTCTAAAATGAGGATGATAATAGTACCTGCTTCAAAAGACTGTTTTTAGGATTAGATGAGTCTAGAAAAGCATCTGACATTAAGCACCCTGTAAAAGTTAGCTATTAACTCTTAATTATTTTCCCTTTAGATATGAAGACACTTACTTTTAGGAAAACCTGCAGATCTTGGGTCTGAGTATGCTGTAGAATGTCTTGTTGTAGATGTTTGAATATAGCTATACAGATATACACTTGATAATCAGGACCAAGGAAAATACAAGTAGCAATATAATGACAGATTTCTATCCAGTCTAAATAATTCCAAAAACACTGAGTTATCCATTGCAGACAAATCTAGAAAAAAAGAAATCAGTTTATCAGAAAGTTTGTAAGACCATATCTGACTTTCAAAAACCAATACCCAGCCCAGCTGGTGTAGCTCAGTGGCTGAGCATCAACCTATGATCCAGATTGCGGTTTGATTCCCAGTCAGGACACATACCAGGGTTGCAGGCTGGATCCCCAGTAGGGGGCATGCAGGAGGCGGCCGATCAATGACTCTGAACACTGATGTTTCTATCTCTCTCTCCCCCTCTCTCTTCCTCTCTCTGAAATCAATAAAGCCATATTAAAAAAAAAAAAAAAGCAATAACCAATAACTCACATAAAACCAATGAAGAGCTTAGCATTTAATCAAAATAGAAAGACATTCTGCACATAAGCCTAACAAGTATGTTCCACCTATTTGTTTATGCATGAGAAAACTTTCATGGCCTTGGGACTCAGGACTTGGGGGCAACTGATGGTGTTCACACTGTTCCAATGCCTGTTGCTAACTGCCTTCTTTACTCATCTTGTCCCCCTCTTATCCATAGCACCAGTCTGCTCTGTACAGATAACAAATGCTGAGAGACTATTTTAATTCAGAGTGGAAATTTTTTCTATCCTACCTATAATCACAGATGTATAATTATGCAGATAGCAGATTGCTAAATGTTACATTAATGCAAATGGACTCTTGCTGAATCAGAAAACAATTTAAAACCAAACAGAGTTATATAACAAAAACTGAGAGCTAATGTAGAGAATAATTTAAAAATGAGACTTTTTAAAAGAATCATTTCTCTTACTTTTTGAATAACATTTGCTCAGATTATAAAAGAAATACATGTCCATTGTGGAAAAACAGAAAAGTTTAAGAAAGAAAAAAAACAATCACACAGAAATTAACATTGTTAACATTTTGGTACCTTAATGTTATGGATGGAATTGTGTATTCCTGCAAAAATTATGTCCAAGTCCTAACTCCAGTATCTGTTAAGGTGACATTATTTGGAAAAAAGGTCTTTACAGAAGTAATCAAGTTAAAATGAGGTCATAGGGTGTACCCTATTCCAGTATGACTGGCACCCATAGAAAAAGGGGAAATTTGGACAAAGGGACACACACAGAGGGAAGATTTGGAAAGTCATGCATAGAGAATGTCACGCATGAAGACAGATGACTGCTGCATCTACAAGCCAAGAAACATCTAAGGCTACTAGAAGCTAGGAAAGAAGCACCAAACAGTTCTCCTCCTAATATGTTCAGAGGCAACATAGCCTTGCCAATCCTTGGATTTTGATTTCTGGTCTCCAAAATTGTGAGACAAAAAAATTGTGTTGTTTTAAGCAGCCCAGTTGATAACACTTTGATACTGCAGTCTTGGGATATTAAGACAACCAATTACTTTCTGGTATTTTAGTTTTCATTAATGATCAACAAATTACCACTGAGGGAAGATTTCCTTTATTGAACCTGTCTTCTCCTATACTTTTGTCTTAGGGGGCAGGAGGAGGGAATGGGAACAGATATGGTGGCTTGTCTCAATTTATCACAGATACAAAATATAGAGAGACACAAATTTTCTTTTGCTCTATCATTTTGTCCTTTTAAAATTAGTTTTTATACCCTTACTGTATCAATTTGGTATCTATTATTCCCCTTGTTTTTATTCACTCCTCCCACCCTCTAAGACAAAGCTATAGGAGAAGACAGGTTCAATAAAGGAAATCTTCCCTCAGTGGTAATGCCCTTGATTCAATTTTTTGGGATGCTGATTCCACTTTTAACTGCCTTTAACATGTTATATTAGTTTACTAGGGCTACCATAGGAAAGTACCAGAGACTGGGTGACTTAAACAACAGAAATTAATCTTCTCCCAATTCTGGAGAAGTCCAAAATCCAGGTATCAGAAGAGTTGGTTTCTTCCTCTGCCTTGTAGATGGCAGCCTTTTCTCATATTTACACAGTCTTCCCTCCATACATGTCTGTGTCTAAATTTGTTATTCTTATAAGGACACCACTCATACTGGATTGGGGCACACCCTAATGAGGTTTATCCATGTTAGCCCACTTGCTGACATAGTACAGTATAATACTCAATGATATGCCATATGATGTCCCAAAGAAAATATGAGAGGTAAATCTTAAAGATATGTTACAGTTAAGCCAG
This sequence comes from Miniopterus schreibersii, assembly GCF_964146895.1. Lineage (NCBI taxonomy): Eukaryota > Metazoa > Chordata > Mammalia > Chiroptera > Miniopteridae > Miniopterus > Miniopterus schreibersii. The sequence continues at coordinate 63,355,769 of NC_138107.1, forward strand.
GAAAGTTAATAATTCAATAAGGAAAGTTTTTTAACAAAAGTAAATTTGGTCAAAAAGTTAACTAGAACATGTGATTTTATGTTCACTTAAAAGGAAAGAATATATATTTGAATTTCTATTTCCTTTCCACACTCAGTTACTCTTAAAAGGAATTCTAATCAACAAATATATATTTTAAACTATATTTAACTTTTTTTGTATTCTAGTTGAACTTATTATTTTTACTCTAGAGAACTGCATATTTTATTTAGCAACCTGCCCACAAATCTTTCATTAATCAACCAATCCCAAACCCATAGTGTCTATAAATTAACTTCAAAAAGCACTGCTTCTAATTAGGTCAAAATGAATAAGCTTTTAAGTACAAAATTTGTATCCAAATAATTACTTAACCACATATACCCATTTAGTTACTTACAAGTAGTTTTCACATTCTATATTATAATAAAATGGAAAATACTATCAACAAAACAATGATATATACTTTAGACAAAATGATTAGCTCACAAAGCGAGCCATTAAAAAGGCATTTTTAAATTAGATAATTTAAGAAACATAATATTACTGCTGAGAAATAATGCAGTATTTTTATTAGATAGTAATAACGTAGTTTTTATCTGCTTGCTACATGTAAGCAGTTTCAAATTGATAAAAATTTATCAAATTGATAAAGAGATGCCAAAATAATAGATGCCAAATTGATACAGTTAGGACCTGAGGCACTGCAAGTTTTTCCCAGTCTTTGGTAATCTATTTGTAAAATAAAGATATATGTTAGGAACTAGTAAATGACTGGAGGTATTAGATAATACACATTGTATTAATCAAGACTAAAATGGCAAAAAGAAAATCTCAAGAACCTACTGCTCCCTGGCTTAGTTTTTTAGAATTGAAAGAATGGATTATTGAGCTTGTAGTAAATATTTAAGTAACTACTTTCAAACAGAATTAAACATTTTGTGATTCAAAATTCCCAGAAATGCTTTAGGTACATATACAGTAAGAGCTAGAATTGGCTGAGGAAGAGTATTTCTTTCCAAGACATGAAATTCCTTGCTATTTTTAGACTTCTTATTAATTGTTAGGAAATTTAAAACTCAGCAGGTGTAGTAACCTGATAAAAGTAAATGTAATAAATGACATAAGGGCTCTTCAAAATAAGTATAAAAGCACATGTCATATTAAGAAAACTACCGTCTAATTAAGAGCAAAAGGTTTCCAGTAGGACAAATACAAGGGAATGAAGGATAGTATACTATTAAGAAACCTATCAAGTATGTCACATAAACAGGTCAAATAAGCTCCAAGATCAAGATAACCTTAACCATAAAACATCTGTGGCTACTGTCATGAGACCACATATACAATTCCAGGCCCTGGAAAAATCATTAAAATGCCTCTGATCCCAAAAGCAAAAACACAGCTTTAGGTTTTCTTGTTAGACAAGACACAGTGTCTCCCATCCCAGATACTCAGTGTTGATAAGAATTACTGACCTCAGTTACCTAACCCATAAATTAGCCTTCTGACGCAGATATTATCTCCATTACAAAGCCTACACATCATAGACTTTCAGAATGTCTATATTTTAGAATAGCTGAACTTGAACTCAAATTCTGCGAATGCCAGATATCTACTATAAAGTAAACCTATACACTGTAACAAACCCAAGGAGAAGCCCATTTAGGGATTTAAACACAAAGGTATAAATACTTACAAAAAAGGTTTTATTAATTTAAATGTGTTTCCTATATCTGATGAGAATGTAATTTTCTTTAAGGACCCTGAAATCTGGAAGTTGAAGAAACGCTACTCCCTTACGGATTACCTGTGATGGTGCAAAACCAGACATGTGAAAAGCTGAAAACACAAGTGGCACCTCCGCCTTCAGTAGCATTTCAATATAATGAGTGCTGCAAAAATATATTGGATGAATGCCAGATTCTACAGTGTCAACAGGTAGGTACCTCTGTATAAGAGAGAAATTGAGAATTAATAAACATGCAGCTAATTTAATCAAACATCTAAATCTTTTGCTTTGAATTGCTACTTCAAAATTAAGGTGGTAGCCTAACAAGTTATGCAAATATTATAATATTATAAATGTAAAAGAATGTTAAACTCTGTAGAAAGCACAAATCTCAATAAAGGCGATATGATATACCTTCCAAGACCCAGAAATAAAGTTGACACTTTGTAATTTTGGCAACTTCAATCCCTTGTGGAACGATGAGGGTGAGTGTTGTATGAAAGAATAAATATATGAGTACAGGAATAATAAATGCATCACTTTTTAATACTTTTCAATAGACTTGCTATCCTTGGCTTTGGCCAATGATTCCATAATGTTAAAAAGTTTTAGTCTGTCAATTCTTAAGAGATATTTGCCTAATCCCCTTTTTCTAAGAAATTAATGTTAACCCAAACACAAACTTGTGTTACTAATAACTGAAATTGGGTACTTGATAAGAAATTCATCTCTAAAACTGGGGGAAAAAGTACATAATACATTCACATCAAAGTTCTCAGGCCAAGTATTTTATAAATACAATTTATATGTATTTTATATTTTATATTTATTTATATGTCCATGTACTATATGTGTGGATATGTAAACATAAATATTTATAAACCTGTATTTTTCAGCAATATCTTCATAAAGTTGGTTATTTTTTAAATTTAGCACTTAGATACAATTTATTATCTTGAATGTTCTATAATGTTTCAGTGAGTGTTACTATAAATCCAACATTTAACCACAATAACTTCTTTCAAGAGCAAAGAATAAACTTGAAGATATAAGTTTATGTCAATAAAAACTCTTATACAGCGATTATATCCTATAGACTTATAATAAAAATTGATACTCAGATTAGATCTGAAGAATGCATACTTAAGAAAGTTTCAGAAAGGCATTTCATGTTCTTGCCTTTACGTGGCAACTCTTATTTTTAAACCTAGTAATAAAAGAAAGTTAATACTTTTAAATTAAAACAAATGAAACCCACATAAAACAATTACATAAGAGTTAAAATAAGGAGGATTTCCTTTCAACTTTATTACTAAGCTGCTTTTAAAGATTTAGGTTTGAGTTATATACCAAAATTTCTGAAATCAGTGAGTTAATTTATTAGTGGTTTTCCTGTATTATCATTCATCACAAATAATGACTTAGCACTTCACATGCAAAAATACATAGTTGTAGGAAAATACATGTTGTAGAAAAACATATTTTATGATAGGCTCTCAGGAAGATACCTCACAGTACACACAAAAACATTAATTCTCTATATTGATGACAATACATACATAGCACATTAAATGGACATCTTGTAGTCAATTGCAAATGAATGTCTAGGACAAAAAAAATAACCTTTCTATTGAGTAAAAAATAATAATATAAAATGCATGAGAATTAGTATCCTTCATTTTCCTTTACACAATGTGTTTCACTAATAAGTACTCATACAGTAAAATTAAGGAAATAAACATATATAAAAACAAAAGTCAACTTATACATACATAATATTTTAATTTTCAATACAAACTTAGGTAGCACTTTTCTGAATATGTGTATAGTAATAGTGTAAGAATTGTATGCATAAGAAATAATTCTTATATAGTATCTGTCTATGTTGTATTGAAACAACATATTTAGAGCTAGCCTGCTAAGAGATGGTGGCAATAAACTAATTAATTACATTCTCAAAGAAAACAAGCCATTATTATGTAATGGATTCCCAAAGATAAGGCAAGAGTTCTACTGTTACATATTATACTCTGTTGGAAGAAATTATGCCATACTTTTTAGTAACTAAAACAAGTGCTTAGCACCAAACCTTGCATAGAATAGCTACTCAACAAATTACTGACTGAATGACAACAAAATATTCTAATAATTGCACACAATAATCACAGTAAATTCACTTATAATAATTTTATTAATTGCTCCATTAATTGCCATAACTCTAATTCAAAGTAAGTGGTGTTCACAAAGCCAGATCAATGACAGCTCTGAGTCACACGAATACAACAAAGAGTATTCTGAATCATCAAATTATAAATTCTGTGTTATCCGTTTAGTGTTTTGATGTATTTTGCTTAGTCACAATGCTCTAAAAGGATGGTAACTCTTGTTAAAGGTAACTCTAAATAATATCCAGAATATCAGGTTGAGCGGAACACAAGTAGGATAACAATAACGTACTATGTCATCTAAGCAACATATAAACTGATATATAAACTATCTAAAATCATGAAAAAAACTACCAGCAAAAACTTTTGGCTTGGGTCCGGCCGGGTGTGGCTCAGCAGTTGAGCGTCGGCCTGGGATCCAAGCGATCAGGGTTCGATTCCCGGTCAGGGCACATGCCCGGGTTGCGGGCTGCAGCCGATCAATGACCCTCTCATCATTGATGTTTCTCTCTCTCTCTCCCCCTCTCCTTTCCTCTCTCTGAAATCAATAAAGATATTTAAAAACAAAAAACAAAAAAAACTTTTGGCTTGGAATATACTAGAAAGTGGCATAATATGAAAGAAGGACTTTATAAAATAACTAACAGAGTATTTTACTTCAGAAATTAAAAATAAAAGATAGGTGCTTTAAAAAAATCAAACATAAGCAGATCTTAGTTCTTTCCTTCCACTGTCGGTAGCTCTGATGAGTTATTTTATTCCTGACGCTAAGAAAAATCTAGTTCTGTGCGGTTATGGAAATTAAACGGAAAGACCCTGTTAGAAAGACAACTGCTCCAAACCAGCCCAAGCTGATGCAATCCTGCCCCGCCCAGCCGTGCTCCGCTCGGGTCTGGGGACAGAGCGGCGCCCTGCTTTGTCAGCGATGCTGCAGTCATTTGCGTGGCATGTGCATCACCACGCAGAAGCAGGAAGAGAAAACGTTGATATTTTTTAAAATTTTGATACTATAGCTCTATAAAACATAAATTTTTCTCCTCTCAGGAAAAATAAAACACATGAGAAAATGGAATCTTCAAATATAAACATGATTTAAAGTCTCATATAAGAAAGGGAAGGGGTTTTGCGGCTGGTCCTTTCTTACAAGTGATTGCTCACATGACTTACTGTTGCTAATGCCCTGCAAGTGGGTTACAAGTGGCCATGACATGCCGATGGCTGTGAAGTTTAAATCTAAACGTACAGGGGACAACAGCAGCACAGCTTTGGAAACTGGAAAGCAGAAAGACTCGGCAGACCTGACTCTAAGCTAACAGCAGAGAAAGCTGAGAAGCAACCAAATTTACCCTGAAGCATCTTCAAAAGCCTCAAAAAGTGATGGCCAGGACTCTCTGAAAGTGCGAATAAGAGGAAGGCGTGAAAATGAGGACTGAATGAACCTTTGAGCATGTGACCTTTCCTGTTGCCTGGGCAGAAGTCTAACATTGTTTTCTGGAGAGGATAACACAGAGGGCCTGGCTATCTGTCTGAAAGGGCGCCGAGAAATCGTTAAGGACAGTGGTGCCACACCAAAAGCACGGGAATTGTACAAAAAAAGTTTTAAAAAAATCTAAATGTGTATTTAAATTCTATTAGAATTTTTAACTCTAAACTTCCTGTGTTGGATAATTATTATTTTGTGAGGAGTGAGAGAGAACTGTGTGAGTGTATACACACACACACACACGCACATATATATGTGTGTGTATATATGTATATGTGTGTATATACATACATACATATATATGTGTGTGTGTGTATATATATATATATATGATTTTATATATGATCTGTCCCATGACCTTCCTGTTGAACTACACTAATTTATTCAAGTATTACTTTAGCCTGGTTTTTCATTAATGGAATGTTGTGTGTATATGAATATGAAATACTTCAGTTTTTAATCTCAATTTAATTTGTTCTCCTTTTCATGTTATTACTAACAGAGAAGGCATATATGATTGTTACTTTTGTTATAATTATTATTTGGGATTAGGTTAGAAAAAAACTAATCTCTTGATGTGTTTTAATCTTTCATTTTATTTATTTATTTATTTATTTATTTATTTATTTATTTATTTATTTATTTATTTATTTTTATTGTTGAGAGTATTACAGATGCCCCCATTCTCCCACCCCGATCTTTCATTTTATTAACAACTTTGGTGTTAACAATTAGCCAAGCTCTGATTATTGATGAAATTCCATAGAGAATGATTTTTGAGAACTTCAAATAATATTTATTTCTTATACTACTTTTCATATGCCAAGTTTTTAAACTGTTTTTGATGCAATTTGTTTACTATATTCTTAAGAATGCAGAGGATCCAATATCTTTTAAATACACTTTCTAAAGTAACGTAAGCCTAGTGTCCTTACATATTTCTAGCTAAATATTAATTCACACATTCAACACATATGTATTAATTAATATGGGCAATAATTTGGGACATATCAGTAAACAGAAAACCATTCCCTCTAGGGCTTAATTTATGTATTTATTTATTATTAATACACTTGAATTTATAATAAATAAATATATAGATTAAGCAACATATTAAGAATTGATGTAGGTTATGGGACAAAAGGACAAAACAGAACAGGGTAATGAGGTTGGGGAATATGAGACCTGGAACAGATTGAAGCTTTTTTGAGACTGATTACAATAATGTGAGATAGAGCTAAAGAAGGTGGATAAGTCTGTGGTATTAATAGCCGAAGTTAAAGTGTTTCGCCACACTGCAGACTTGCTTACTGTATCAACCTGCATAAAAACTGTCAGTGCTATGTTTCAAACCAATGGATCAAACAAATAGAAAATAGACCACCTTTTAAATAATATATTAAGACTTACCAAATGCATTAGCAAGTCAAGTGGCACAGAAAAAAACACCAATCCAAAAGATTATTAAATAAATAAAAAATTTTATACTGTGGAGAGGTGAGTGTGCAGACATTGGTAACTACACTTAACAGTTCTAGACAGATCCCTGAAGAATCTTAGCAGAATGTTATTGTTTTATAGAGAAGCACTAAAACACACTACTCAATGGAATATTCAACTTAGTATATTTGTACTTATATGTGGAATCTAATAAACAAAATAAACTGATGAACAAAACAAAGGCACAGATACATTAGAACAGACTGACAGCTATCCGAGGAGAGCTGGGTTGGAGGGGCTGGATAGAAGAAAGAGAAGGGATTAAGCAAAATACTACATAGCCCAGATGACTTACTTCTACTACCTCTATAACTTCCTAAATAAACTTTCTCTTTAAAAAAAGAAAGGGCCCGGCCGGGCATGGCTCAGCGGTTGAGCGTCAACCTGGGATCCAGGCGATCGGGGTTCGATTCCCGGTCAGGGCACATGCCCGGGTTGCGGGCTCGATCAATGACTCTCTCATCATTGATGTTTCTCTCTCTCTCTCTCCTTCTCCTTTCCTCTCTCTGAAATCAATAAAGATATATTTTAAAAAATAAAATAAAATAAAAATAAAAAAAGAAAGGGAGGGAGGGAGGGAAAGAGGGAAGGGAGGAAGGAAAGGAAGGGGGAAAAATGATACTCTGGAAGGCACTGCATAAGTTTTCATGGATGTTACAGCTGCACCAGCTGACTGTGTCAAGGTGTTATTCTAAAACCCTGAGTTACCTGTCCCTCCCTGCCATTCGCAGATCTATAGTTCATATTAAATAATGGTATCAAAATGGTAAATCTAATAAAATCCAAGCCGCTAGAGTTGTGCCTGGTTTCAGTTTTATAAGAAGAAATGTTATTAGAACACAACATCACTGCTGTTATGTTAAAAGATAAAATAACGTGTCATGAAAAAGTTTTAGATTCAAAGCAGAAATGTAAAAAATTACAGTTAAAAACAGTTCATTGGAGATGCTTCACAGTGCCACAATCAGAACACTAAAGTAGAACAGTTAAGACTAGTGGAATGTAGGTGTCATTTAAGAACACTTGATATGAAAATGTGTGTAAATGGAATCAAAACCCGTATTATCAAAATCATTTTCAACATTGCATTTGTAAATGGAAGAGTGAAAAATCTGTGAGATTTCAAAAATGTTTACGTACAATTTAAAGAACTGCTCGAATTCTGGTTATCGAAGAAAAATGGTTTCATTGGTTGGGAAGCCTTATCCAGGAATTGCACAGAGCTACTTCAAGCATAAAATCATAAATTTCAATATTTAATGTATTCCTTGATGCTCTGCATTTATTTTCCTTATAACTAATATATATTATAAAAACATATAATAAATGTTTTCATTTAATTTTATATATAGATACTCTCCAGTCCCCTTAACCTATCCTTGGGTGCTACATGATTCCACTGTCCATATGCAACGTCATGGAAAATGTCTGGGGAGCATTAACATAGTTTATATAGTACAGTCTCCCCAAGTTGGAGATCTTAAATGGCAGTAAGTAAAAGAAAACACAAAAACATTACTTGAAGGATGCTTTACCTCCAAACGACTCTATCAGATCTCATAGGACCAGTAAAATCTTTAAAGATACACTATAATACCTTGATTAAAACGCACCTTAGATTTCAAAAATATATTTTAAAAATGTGTTTTTCTCTATAGAATATGGTTACAATTTCAACTTAATATTTTCTTGTACTGTAATTTCACCAAGAAATTCTCAGAAAGTAACAAAAGATATTCATTCAATAGCTCTTTGCATATCAAATTTTACAATTTACTAAATGACAAGTTTAAAATTTAATAATACATCTACTACCATTAATCATTTATTCAAATATCTTTAGGTAAGACACCAAGTATTTGAGAAAATGTCAAATCTGTATCTTCAAAGAGAATCAGTCAAAAGCATTCACACAGAAAATGAATATAAATAGAGGCCTCTACAATTAAAATAAGATCCCAATGAATTAAATAGGATTTGCCTTAAAATTTGTTATTTTCTTTTAAAAACAGGCTAAAAAGTCTTACAGAAATATGTAGTCTTGGCAACCAAAGGAAAGCAGAGGTCAGAAGTCTGGAGAACTGCTGAAGAAACTGAAATGTTTTCTCTGGGTCCCCCAACATGATCATGAACAGAGAAGACACAAACCAGTCATGGCCAGCATAACTCCCCTGCAGGCAGACTGCAGAGCACAGTTAAGGAACTGTTACAATATTTTGTCTTACAAAATGAAATATAACGCCTCCAAACACACTCATTGCCAGGATCTCTATAAGGAGAGATACATTAATGATACTTAGTCCTCATTTTGTCAGTAACCAATTTACAAGGTACTGATGTAAAATTAAGTTTAAATTTTATTAATAAAAAACTACATATTTTATAATGTACTATTATAATGTACTACTTGCTTAAATATCTAGTGCAGGCCAATGGCACTAGCAACTGGAGAGAAAACTATCTGTTCTGTAGAAACACACTTGTTCAAGTCATGAACACAACAGTGGCATCCTTTTCTAGTTCAGGTTATCTGCTAAATTATTAGCATAATCAAGTATTTTTAAAAATCCACACCTTTGAAGTTTCAGTAATGCAAATAGTTTACTTTTTTGTTTCCTTCAAGTAAAATCCTATTTCTGAAATATAACCAATTCAAGTAAAATAATAAATGGATTTTTTATTCTTATTCTAGATTTGTTAACTCTAGAATAGTCTTTTTCTAGATTAACTATATCTACTTTTAAAACTTTCTTATGTATGTCTAAAAATATATTCTAATAACTTCAATTATTCAGTTGCAGATTCAATGAATAAAACAATTTCATAATCACTACTCAAGTTAATAAAATGCATATTTAAAATACAGAATAAACTTAAGTCTTTTATCTATTTTGAATTTATTTTCGTGTATGGTGTAAGTTGGTGGTCTAGTTTCACTTTTTACACGCACCTGTCCAATTTTCCCAACACCATTTATTGCTGGCTACCATCAACAAATCAAGAGACAACAAGTGCTGGCGAGGGTGTGGAGAAAAGGGCACCCTAGTCCACTAGTGGGAATGCAGACTGGTGCAGCCACTATGGAAAGCAGTATCGAGTTTCCTCAAAAAATTAAAAATTGAACTGCCATTTGACCCAGTGATCCCACTTCTAGGAACAACATATCCTAAGAAACCCAAAACACCAATTAGAGAGAACTAATGCACCTCAATGTTCATAGCAGCACAATTTACAATAGCTGAAATCTGGAAACAGCCCAAGAGCCCATCAGCAGATGAGTGGATAAAAAAGCTGTGGGACATTCACACCATGGGATACTATGTAGCTGTAAAGAAGAAGAATCTCTTATCCTTTGGGACAGCATGGAGGGAACTGCAGAGCATTATGCTAAATGAAATAAGCCAGTCAGAGAAAGACAAGTACCACATGATCTCACTCAAATGTGGAATGCAATAAACAAAATAAACTGATGAACAAAATAGACCCAGAGATATAGAAGCATGGAACAGACTGAGGGATCTCAGAAGGAAGGTGGGGATGGGGGAGTGGTTGGGAAGAGATTAATCAAAGAGCTTATATTTTAATAAGCATAACCCATGCACAAAGACATTGGTATGGGGAATGTGGGGTGGAGGGGATGAATGGATGTGGGGTGGAGGGGATGAATGGGGGGAAAAGGGGACATCTGTAATACTTTTAACAATAAAGATTAAAAAATAAACAAAATACAGAATAAAAAAATTTAAAAGAATAAAATACCATGAACAGATATAACAAATAAATCACAAATATAAGTTAAAGTATATTTTACTATAAAAGTATTAAGAAACCCCATCAAAAATTATGAAAAGTATATGAAGAAAGTTGAACTGTGAATCCACTCAAAAAAGGATATGAAGAGAAGACTTTACATGAGCTTGCTGCTGTTTCAGGAATCTCTCACAGTGCTTTAACACCCAGGTAAGATCATTTTCTGCACCATCTTTTAACAGGTTGAGGAACTTGCCATACCTACATTAAAAACCCACAAAACATTCAAAATGATGGTGGCCAGGCCCCATATTGTAAATTCATTTGTAGAAATCTATCAAAGTGTTAGTCCTCTTGAAATCTCAAGGTTTTAAGTTTTTAAGTTCCTACTTTGGGCATAACTATGCTGTACAGTTACTGATAATTATGATATATTTGGATTAGCAGTATTCATCTGGTAAATACTGATAACTTTAATGGAAAATAAAACAATAATAAGAGAACAAAATGTAGATACAGATCTACAAGTACAATATAAGCATTTTTCCTGAACTTAAGCTAAAACACGAAATGGGGACAGATTAGTATGTTATATCTACGAAGCAATTTTAGAGTTCATCTATTCCAATAATTCTAAATGAGAGTGGCATTTACCCTAGGGGCCACTTTGGAGACTTATGGGGGCATTTTTTATTGTCATAGTGACTGGGGGCACTGCTGGTTGCCTGTAAGAGCCAGGAGATCAGACATGGGACAGCATGGTAACAACTCTGTCATGCCCTGCCTGCTATTTGTATGGATTAAAAAGCTACTTATAATAATCTGAAAATGTTTTATATAAAATCATAAAATATTTTTCCTGTATTTTTATATATTTTGAATGCAAGCATGTGTAAATCAGGGAAAGATAGCACTTGGTTTTATTTGAAGCCTTCCTAAGCCTTGTTCATCATTTTGGAGTCACTTTGCCTGTGGCAACTCTCTTGCAGTATTTGAAGCACTAATAAAATTAGTCCCTATTTGCAGCTGCCAGAGTCATGATGATTTTATATGAGTGCCAGCTATGTCATACACTGAAGTTGTACACAAATATTTCATGAAATCATTTTCCATTTATTTCTTACTAATAAGACATTATATTGAATTTTAAAAATATGTGACTAGTCTGCTTACATCACCTATGGATTCCATTTCACACCAGAAATAGGGCATGTAAAATAATAAGCAGGTTGCAGAGATAATCAATGTGTTATGTGCCCTATGTAATAAAGGCGGGTGTGGGTCAGTTAGTACTAGTACCATAGTTTTATTATAATGCTATGAATTTATAAAAACACTCAGTCTTTTTAACATCTTTCACATGTATCTTTCCAAGACCATTCTGACTATCAAGATCCCCATTCAACAAGCAAGAATGGGAGGGAGGGGTGGTCAAGGACTCAGTCCTTAATTCCCAGTCTGTTGTTTAGTTTGCCCATTTCCTTTGAAAATTACAATTTGAGTGCTAAAAGTTGAAACTACTATAATTGGTTTGATTTTAACTTCTGCATCTATCCTTAAGGTACTTTTGTACTCATCACCATAGCTTGATAATTTAAACTAGAAAATGGCATGATTATGCTACCAATGTGCTGAATTTTACTATGTTATTTTTTGAAAAAACCTGATATTCATAAAGGCTTAAGTACACTAGAATTAAACTCTGAAATAATAATGAATCATAACTGCTTTATCTACAGAGGTAATTTAATCATGTGGCAATATCCTTAAAATAAAGTTATTATTTTCTGAATGATAAATTCTGCATTTATAATATATAAAACAGTTGGTTGTTAAATTAAATACTATTAAGTACATACCAGGTGGATAAAAATAATAATAATTCTAGAAATACACAAGGGAGAAATTTCCCTGTAATATACCTGACAGTCATTTTAATGCCAAGCTGCTGCACTGAAGAAAGACTTTCATTCTTCACATTTGCATCAGTTGCTAAAAACAACAAAAAAATGGGTTATAAAAATGTATAAAAGTCTGCATAATAATTACATTTTAATTGAAAATTGATGAAAGAAATATTTTTACATATTTTAACGTGGATTTTGAAAACACTGATGGATTTGTTCCTTTAAGAACTGTTATATTTTCAAAGAAATTAATAGGAATCTTTTTACAAATAACTTTTATCCTATAAAAACATTTTAAAAAGTATATTAAATATAAAACAACTAATGGTTTTAAATCAATCTATTTTTACTTGGTTCTCAGAACACAAAAGCTATTAACCCTAAACAGTTTGGAATATTGCACTTTCTTTAAGCAATGCATATATAACATTCTGAATTACGTGTGTGTGTGTGGCTGTTTACTTCTTAAAGATTTAAACATGAGTGTCAGGAAGGAATAGTCAGTATTCTACTTATAATGTACAACAATATCAGAGGGTGGAGTGAACTAGTTTCTTCCTGCAGGAGAATTCTCTGTGAAGTAGGAATTCTGACCATCTACCAAACATGAAGAAAAGGTTCCCTTTTCTCCACAGCCTTGCCAACGCTTGTTGTTTGTTGATCTACGATGATAGCTAAGAGAAATAAGCCAGTCAGAGAGAAACAAATAGCATATGATTTCACTTACATGTGGAATCTAATGAACAAAATTAATTAACAAATAAAATAGAGACAGATCATAGATACAGAGAACAGACTGACAGCTGTCAGAGGGTAGGGGGTAGAGAGGCTGGGTGGAAAAGGTAAAGGGGGAAAAAAACCCATCATAGACAGATAACAGTGTGGTGATCACCAGAGGGAAAGATGGGCGGGGTGAGGCAAGAGAGAGTAAAGGGGGGATAAATGGTGATGGAAGGAGACTTGACTTGGGGTGGTGAACACACAGTACAATATATAGATGATGTATTATAGGACTGTATCCCTGAAACCCATGTAATGTTATTAATTGTTGTCACCTCAATAAATTCAATTAAAGGGGAAAAAAGCTCCTGGAAAGTTTTGCATATTAATAAAAGTATAAAGACATATTTTAAAAAGTGAAGGGGTTTTTCAGTACGGAGAACTATAGGAGAGGGTGAAAGTTTACACTAGTCCTTGAGAACATTGGATGACCAAACTAACAGTAAACACTAAAAAGCATCACTAGATAGCACTGAAGGTCTAGCTGAAACTTTGTTTTTGGCTGAAGAAACGGTAGTGTGCATACGCACAAACATATAATATTAAGGGAATTGTCCAAAATCACATACTATCTAGTGGTAGAGAGGACCAAAGGCTAGGTTTTCTGAATCTCATATCACAAGTTTTCTTTCCCTCCTATTATATATTACTTCATCTCATACTATCAATATAATCTACTTAACTCATGGACTCATTCATTCCTTGTAATAAACCTTTCTGATAAAGTAAGTGTAGCACACCATGCTAGAAGCCATGGAGGAGAAAAGATAAATAATATTTCATGTACTAAAAGAACTTTCCATGTAGTGTCAGAGATAAAATTCGTATATAGATAGCTCTAATTTTTTAAAGTGCTAAGAGGAATAAGAATGGTACAGATAAAGTGTTATGTGAATTCAGAAGAAGGAGAGATTAGGAAGACATGGCATTTAAACTGAACCTTAAAGTATGGGTAGACTCGAGATCTACAGAGATAGGGAAGAACAAATTAAACATCTCCATTATCAAACATCTACTCTTTGGGCCAGGAATAATTCATCTTTTAGCACTCCTAGAGTTAAGGTAACCTACTTCTCCTAGTTTTCCTAGGACTTTCATGGTTTTAACAGTGAAAGTCTCATGCCCAGGAATTCCTCACAGGACCAGACAAACTAAAATGGCTGGCCACCTACCTAGAGCGAATATTTTTTTAAAGAAAAAATATAGGTAGACAAACAGATACATATAAATAAAAGTGAGTTAACTTCTAGATAAACTACATCTGAATTTTATTTATTTAGATCTGAATATTATCAACAGCCTTAGCAATATCGTTACATTTTGCTTCTAATGACAATAGTTAAACTATATTTATTTAGCTTAGAATTCCTTGCTATGTATAACTCTTACTGTGCTAACAGATGTACCTTCTGTCCCTACAGGAGAATGATACCACGTCTGCACTTCTAGCAACAGGTGAGCAGGGGAGACTACTCAATGTCTTCTCCAGATTTTTCAGACTGGAGTGAAGTAGGAATTTCCCCCCCTATTAATTGTGGGGCTATGAGGTGCCCTAGCTCTCCAGTACAGAGGAATAAAGCCAACATCCGAGGAGAGGGAGAGAGAGAGGAAGGAGACAGGTTGCTCAGGATAGCTTTGCCCCATTTATATAAACCAATGATTCTGCTTCATTTTCTGCTTAGACCAAAAAAAAAAATTTTGATTTGATTTTCCATCACTTGATACAAAAAACATGTATGTCACAAATTGTTCTCTCCCTCACAAAATAATGGCCAGTTTTAAAAACTATTAATCATCATTCATATGTTCGCCATAATTTCAAGTTCTTAGTCTTAGCAAAAGCATTTTTTTTAATTCACCCATAATTTAAACACAGATTTGGCCAATGTCCACTACAATCCAACCAGGTAAAATTCATTTAGGTGATGCCCGGTAAATTCTCTTTGTTTCAGTACCAGAATCTGTTCCTGATGAGCCTCTATTTTATGATTGATTACATTTTAGTTTCCCAAGTTTAAATATGTAAAAGTTTAGTGCTATAGTGTTGGTGACATTGGCTGGTTTTGCAAAATTTAAATAGTTTCAATATGATAAACACTCTGACTTTATATATTCCTGTAGCCATGGAATAGACCTACCTCCTATCAACAATCATAATGTGATACGATAAGACTGATTTTTATAAACAATTGCCAGAACAAATTTAAGTTAAATTAGATAATATTTAGAATTCCAATACATATAAAACCGGATTATTAAGCATGAAAAATATTTATCTTCATTAATATATAGACTTTTGTGCTTGCAATAATACTAATGCTGAGAATGAATACAAGTAGATGAATGAAGAAGTAAATCAACAAATATCCACTGAACAGCAGCAAAATAAATTGTGTTTCATTTATCAAACTAGAAGCAAGGTGGACACAGATAGATTTAGACTTAAAAATATTCTCTGTATATTGAAATCAACTAACAAATGGATAATATAACTCCCTAATCCCTGGAGACACTATAAAAAGCTTAACAAAATAAGTTGTTGGAAAAAAGTCAAACAATGACACCTGTAGTGTCCATTGTTAGGCTACTTAACAATGCCTAATTCAATCTCAGTATTAATAATCAACCATTTGAAATAACCAGTCATTTTAATTACAAATGTAATAGTCTCAGAACAAAATGACTTGAAAAAAATTGACTTAATATTCACTGATATCACTCTGCTCATGCTATCTGTTCTGTTTTTTGGGTTGCAGAGCCAGCAGAGTAGCAGTAGAGGAAATCACATCTATTCTGCCTGGCACTTGGCTAATGGTGTGGAAAAAAATAAATTTTCAGAAGAGTAAAGAACTTCTCCACTCAAAGATGAATTCATGGTTGAAAAAGCAGTGACTGCCAGACTGCTCACTGACTCTCCGGAAGCCCTGCTGTGTCTGCTGCAAAGTGAGAGGACTCCCAATCACCCCAAGATACTAGCCGTCAGCATACTTCCTCCTAAATCCTTCCGTCCCCAAGCAGTCTGCAGATTCTGCCGCTGCTTTTTCAACACGTGGCTCTATCCATTTTATTCCATTCTTAATGACTTAAAATTCAATTCCTGGTGACAAAACTACTCTAGGAGCCCATCTCCTAACTGGCACAGTCAGTGTTATTTGGTAAAAAGCATTTCTCTCTCCATGTCTTCAATTATGCAAATATCCTTGCTTTCAAGAGTCTTCCCTCTCCGGTTTTCTTCATCGGCAATAGCTCGGGAGGCGGTACTAGTGCCATTGGTCCTCCTCTATTATCACTCCCTCCTCTTATTTTCCATGATGGCACACTAGTCAACAGTGATCACTCTTTCCACTAAACACCTGTGGCACTCACAACAAAACCCCTCATTTGATAATAACCCAGTGCAAATAGGATACTTAAAGGCTCTAGCAGACTGCCTGAAACAAAGTAGCCAGCTAAAAATTATCAGTTTTCCTTCATTTCTTTATTTTCTGACTATATGCTGCAATTTACTTAATTCATCATTTTAGGTGCTTGCTCCATCTTCCCTCCTTGAGGAGAAGTACATTCATACTACATACCTAGTTGCAATTACAGAGCATACTCACAAACATGCTCCATAAATGTAAAGCAGAAAAGAGCATATTTGCTGAATACCCAAAGAAAGAATAAGAGGTGTTTAACTGTATATATTAAGTTTAAAACTATTTTAGTAGTCAAAAGACAAAACTGCAATTTTTAATATATTTTTTCAATCTCTTGATGAGCAACATAAAGAGAAAAGTAATAAAATTAAAATATTTACTACCCTGAAAGAACTATTTAATTTATCATTTCAAAGAAGCAATTAGAGTAGTAGAAAATCCCCAACTTGTTCCAAGAAATTGAGCCAACGAAATATTAACGTCTGTTAATATTTGGAAAGATACCTGTATGGGTTTGCAAACTGCAAATGTGCAGAACTTTCTGTGTTTGTTCTTTCCTCTTTCTTCAAGGGGATAAACAGCCAAACTAATTTGATTTTTTTCAGATTTGCAAACTTTATAATAGATTGAAATCCTGAGGGAGCTAACAACAGATGGATGACTATGTTATTCTAATTTCAGCTACCTTAGGGTTTAGCAAGCTGTCATTTTAAAAAAGACAATCAATTTCTCATTTCCAGAAACATGAAAAAAATCTGAATATATTTATCCAGCATTTGCTTTTAAACATCCTTTATATCAAAACATTTTATGTTTATTTAAAGTAAATAAAGTGAAATTTTGTAATAGCAAACCATTGTTCCACTACCAAAAAATAAATGATAAGAAATGAGGATAGCTAAGGCCATGGGAAGAAACCAGTACTACCAACAAGCTTAGCTTACCATGTCATCATAATAAATACTAAACAATCAATCAATAGGAAGCCACTTTGTTCTTGGCTGGTCCATAAAATTCCAGTGGTCAGTTATTCAACTGGAGCCTTTAAAGAATTTAAATTCACATTCAGGGTTTATCTGCCTAGATACTAAATTAAAAAACAACAACAACACAGCACATGAGATTTCCCTCAGCATAATTTTGAAGTATAACAGAGGGCAGTAAATACATGGACACTGAACAATCAGGTTGTTGAGTATTTGAATAACACTACAACATAATGTTAATTTTAGAATATGTATAGAAAATGTAATCCAAAAGAACACTGCGGAGGAAAGCTGTAGAAATTGGGATTATTGTGCTGAAGGCTGGAGATCCCCGCTCTGACCATGCGAATCTCCATGATTACCAGTGCTTACTGATTCCCTCTCGCTCACAGACTTCATCATTATTCCCGGTATATTTTTCACATACATTTTAGGTTCATTCATAAAGTCATATTTTTTTCACAATTGCTTTTCTTTAAAATTATCTTCAAAATTTCTGTCTTCTTTCCTATTTACCTCAATTTTCTGATTTTAAATGTAATGATTATGCCTACTTCAGAGAGTAGTTATAAGGTTGAACGATACAATGAGCATCGAGTACCCCAGCACACTATTTAACCCACAAGAAGTGCTCAACAGATGTCAACTCCCTTCACTTACCGTAACTTCTGATTAACGCTACCTTATAGTTTCCTCTCATTTCTTTGTTTTCATTTTCTTATGTTCTCTTTCATCCTTTTCCCAAATCTACGTAAGATGTCACTATGTGTAAGTAATTAGGTACATATTCATGTGTGTATTTGCAAATATCAATATGTTTAGAATTGTTATATAAATGTATCTGTGTGAATATAGATGCTTATGTAACAGTATGTATATGTAATTCAATAAAAATATGTCAAATGCTATATTAAAGACACAAAGGAGTTTTGAGACCTAATGGAAAATTTAAAATAGTCATATACAATATAATGGATATCAACATAGTAAAGTGAATGTAACTGGTGCACAGAGGGGGGACTTCTGCTTGGGAGTAGGAAGGAAGATGACATTGTAGCTGCAACTTTACAATTGAGTTGGACATTATCATATGGGTGTCATGGGGAGGGAAAAGTTTATCCAGAAAGAATGGCAGGAGCAAAAGTTCAGGGACAAGAATGCATGGAAAGTTTGGGCAGCGGTGGCTCATAGGGCTAGAAAGATAGGCTGGGCCAGATTGGGGGGAAAAATATATATATACATATATATATAAAATCTTAATTCTTCTGGAGATATGATATAGAGTGCCTAACTTGAATAAATGATACATATTTGAATGATGGCTTCTTCAGCAGAGAAGTTATGCCACTCTTATGAGAAGAAATGCAATAGCCCTTGATGGTTTCTTATCATGAGTGTGTGTTACCTCTCTGCTTTCTTCACCATCTCTTTGTTTACCAACCCCCAAGTAAGTACTGGATGTTCACCTTTGGCAAATTTCAGTTCTGCACTGGACTTCATCCTTTACAGAGTTACTAAAACAATCTCCTTAAGGTACAAAGCAAGTTAAGCTTCTACTCAGAAATCTTAAATGGTTTACTCCATTGACTATTAAAATTAAGATAAACTAATTGACACAGTATATAAAATCTCCCTCCTTCATTCTTTTATCCATTCTTTCGTTTTTCCAACATACATTGACACTGTTACTCTAGGTGCAGAGGATCCATACAACAGGTAAGCCATGGAAACTACCTTAGTATTGGAGTTTACGGTCATGAAAAAAATTAGACATTAAGTCAGAATATGACAAAGAGATGCAAATTGGCTTTATATACTAAGCTGATGATTTATTAATTTGTATTTCCACCCCATAACTTTCCCCTAAATTCTAGCGATTCAAATATCTAGCATGTACTAAGCATGTCTAGTAAATGTGTAACAAGTATTCAAAACATAAAAGCAAGCTCTTAAATCACGTTTCTCAAACCTATTCCTCTCCCATTCTTCTCCATCTCAGTGTGTGATAATCCCATCCTTCCAGTGAGTCAGATCAATGTTTAAAATGTACCTGTATATTCTACTGAGGGGAAGTAGCATTCCGATGGAATTTCAGAGAGATGAAGCACAAATTTTTCAAGTAACTCTACTAAAGCTGTAATAAACAAGAGAGTAATTAGAATATCAAAGGACAAGAATGATACATGATACTGCATCTCTAAATCACAGGCTGGTACATAAAAGTCATCTAAATGTCTTTAGTTACACCCTTAAGGGGGTCCAATTCAAAACACATACCATTTTAATATTCTTAACAATGTTTCTGATATAAATTAAATTCTAATAGCTTCACTGAGAACCTATGAATGTAAAACTGGGAAAGAATCATCTATTATCTTTAGATCCTTTAAGGATTACTTCAGAATTTGCTAAATTATTTCAATACAGAAAGAAAATTATCACTAATTGGACTACAATATCTTATAATTATTCACACATACAGAAAAAGAAATTATGTGAACACCAAGACCAAGATCAATCAATAGCTCATGTCCCTTTCAAAACCAGTACATATCATGTGTTCTATATACTTTCCAACCTATGGTGTTGTTGTTCAAGGCAACTGGATCAAAAGTAAGCTTTGCAGATTACTAAAGATTTTGATCTCCTTACTGTATCTTGAAATGAAATGTGATAATCTTCACTGGCTTGGGTACCAGGAGGTCAACTGAGATAAAGAAAGTATTATAAGGAATCAGATCTATAGGATCAAAGAAGTAGACTTTAAAATTACATTGTGGAAGTTTGTTTACTGACATGAAAAAATCTATACAATATTGCATTGAGTGAAAAGAAAATAGTATGATAGGTATTAACTCATTGGAGCTAAAAATAAAAACTTAATGCTAGTATCTGAAAGATAAAATTATAGTTTAATTTCAGTTTCTTCATTTTGCTTATTTATAATTTCTACTTTTCCTAAAATGATAAAGTATTAGACAATATCAGTCCAATTGCTGGATAGCTAGTACTTGAATTTAAATAGTGGCAGAGCCCGGCCAGGCGTGGCTCAGCGGTTGAGCGTTGACCTGGGATCCAGGCGATCAGGGTTCGATTCCCAGTCAGGGCACATGCCCAGGTTGCGGGCTCGATCAATGACTCTCTCATCATTGATGTTTCTATCTCTCTCTCTCCCTCTTCTTTCCTCTCTCTGAAATCAATAAAGATATATTTTAAACAAAAAATAGTGGCAGAGAATATGATAGAGAAAGAACAGATAGAAGACATATTTAGGAATAAACTCTATAAAAATGGGTAATTGAAGGATGGGAGTCAGAGTACAAAAGGGAGAAATCAAACAGAACTCGATTGTTCCTTTCAGTTACTGGGTACATGCCAGTAACAGCAATCAGAAAGGACAATGCAAAAGGAAAACTATACTTTATTTGATATTCTCCATAGTATCTCACATAGAGATAAAATCTGAAATTTGAGAATAACACTAAAATTTAAACAAATGGTAGGTCAAATGGGAAAACTGGATTAAACTGAAGTAAATTAGAAATAACAAAACTATATTTTTATTTTTTTTAGGAATGCTCTTGGCTCATGTCCTCTTGTTGTCTTAATTATGTAGAGCAATCTAATGTGCACTGTTGGAGCCCAAATGTATCCCCTAATATTATACTCCACTGAAAGGAACCAGAATCTCTTGGACTCTGTGTTTAAGAGCAAGAAAAATGAGTCTGGACAACTTCACTGTTGTTACTAAGCCAGGATTCTTTCAGAGGTAAAAAGAAAAAAAAAAAAGAGTTTAAAAGGACAAAGAGTATAAGCTGTGATAATTTGGGAATCTGAAGGTTATGGTTACACAAAATGGATTATACTTAAAAAGTATACCACAGTTTCCAGTACTGTCTATCAGACATGTTGTGCATGTTAACTGGTGACCAACGCAAATTATAGGACTCCTACACCAGCATTCTGGTTATAAACTATGTTATCAATCTTAGTGAACAAAAACAGAAAGGACATACTTAGAACATATTTAAAATTATAAATGTAATTATTAGGTCTCAAATAAAAAATTAATGAGAAATATTGATCAGGAGATAATGTAAAAAAAATGCAGAGGCTTCTTTTTATAGGGAGGAGAATGTAGAACAGGTAGGTGTAAAGGTTAGCAAATATTAAATATGCAACTGACTATGAAATCTACTGTTTAGGATGAAGAGACACCAAAGGGTAGGTTGGCAGATTCCGGAGAAACTAGAGGTCAATCAGACCTACAGGGACCTTTCAGACAACAAGGGGGAAAAAGTAGAACTGTGGGATGATCTGTATTTTAAAGAATAAAAAGAGGTAGCCCATGAACACATTTGAAATTCAACCTAATGGAGTAGAGCATCTAACTATGTTCTCTCCCATAAATGCATAAAAATGAGAGAAATTAATTAGAGGTTCAGCAAACATGTTCTAGTTATTTCTATCTTAGAAAAAAGGGCCTGGGATATAATGGGATGGGGTGGTGTGCAGGGAAGACACACACGGACCAAAATAAGGTCTTAAGAAGAATGAATCCGACTTATTTTATTAACTTGAGCCTGTGAGCTCTGGGTGATCTAACCTATTGCTTCCCCCAGTGACTCATTACAAGAACAGGAATATCATGCAGTTGTACCTCCACACTGTCTCACCTGTTCTTATAAGCTGAAAGCCTAAAAGGAAAACTCCAGAAATAACAAAAACCAAGTCTCAGAAAGTTGAAAATTTTCTCTCCTGGTAGCTGTTTAGATGGCCTGGGTTGAAATCAACTTGGCTACAATGTGGAAAGACTACTGATGGATTGTTCCTACCACCACCATTAGCACAAAGGTTAGTGGCTGCCCACAGTGGGGAGCAAGACGGAGTCAACAGGTAAGTTCTCAAGAAGTTCTTATTAATTGAACTTCCTTTTGTCTACCTCCTTTTGGATTTATAGAGAGATAATTTAGAGAGAAATTAATTGAATTTATAATTTATAGAGATATTAAGACTAATTTATTCACTCATTATTATAATTATGAAAAACTATTAATGAATGTATATGGTGTTTACTGTGCATTGCAGAGCCGTAAACAGAGATTTTAGGGAGAAACTGCAGAATAGGTGATGATAATCTAAACATCTTTGGTTTGTTGAACCAGATTACAGAGCCAGACCGTACATGCACATGCACATAAATAAGAAAGCCTGCCTCACTAAAGCATAAATCTGTTTAATATTTATGTATTTAGCTTACCCGCAAAATTAGTTCATCTTAATTTACAGACAGGAAACCCGTATGTTATAGGATACTAGAGACATTAAAATTTTTATCATAATTTACCTAAACCAGTATTATGCTTCCCTGTGTTATTTAAGAAATGTTATTTGTCTCAGATATGTGAAACATTAGGCACTAAAGAAGAGGGAAAAGAGGTAGTATAGCAAAGTGATACAAAGCATGGATTTCGGTGTCAGGTTGCCTGGGATCATTTCATGACTCTGCCACTGTGAACCCGGATAGATACCTAAAACTCCCAGGCCTTAGTTTCCTATAAAATGTAGACTACCTTATAAAGTTTCTGTGTAAAGCAACAGAATTAGGTGTAAACTACTAGACTATGCTGGGCATACAGGTCTAGATCGGTTACTGAAAGGAGCTTACAATCTAACACTGGGCACTGCTATCAGGGTAATGAATAACAGGTCAAGGCTTGTGGGAAGTACCACACGATTCCAATGGAACATAGTTTTAATGGCAAAGTTCTACTAGTTTATCCTGTTTCATAGTCATGAAAAATGGTTGAACAGTTAATATTTCTTTGTCTCATCACTATCCCTGTTGAGAGGGAACTCAGGACTACACATATACTTATGTTTAAAATGAACACTATACCAAGCTGCTGCTTTCTCAATTTGTTCTGTACCTTTTGATATGTGTAGAACTCAATGATAATCTATTATGTAACCAATGATAAATATATATTTATGATAAATAATTTACATATTTTTTGGTAAAACATAGTTTAACTGCTGACTTTATACTAAAATTTGAGAATAATGTTTGATTTCTTGCCCTAGATATATATCATATTCTCTAGAATATAATTTCTCCAACAAAATATAAACTTAGTTTTATTTCCCATTTCACAAATATAGCAGTATGGTGCATGCTGGTGAAAGCTGGTAAAACCAAGTAAAACCAAACTTATCTTTACCTGAGCAAAGATAAATCAGTGTTTCAGTTTTGCTTACTAGGACCTCTTAGACAGTTTTCTAAAAAAGCTTAGTAGTCTCAGATTTTAATTTTAGTTCCCCAGAAATCAGTGGACTTCTGGAATTAGTATTATGTATTCTAGACATGCCAGTACTAATCTTTAGGAAACACAGCTTCTATTAATATAATTTTCATACCAAAAAAAAAAAACCTCAGAAAAATTAAACAATGAACTTACCACCTCCACTGATCATATCAGGCTTGGCCTTCATCATTTTGCAAAACTGTCTTCGGCAGTTTTCTATCCACTCAGTCTGTTTATCAGAAATCTTGAAGTGTAATAAAATTTTGCCAAGATCAATGTCTAATAAGAAAGAGAGCATGTATTATTATTATAAGACAAGCTAGATACACTGAAAAATAAGTATTAATGTTAAGCATGTAAAGCTACAAATTCTATAAAAAATGCAGAATATATATGGCTTTCAAAGGAAAATATTTTTCTGTAATTACATCTTATACCATCAATTCCTATTTACCACACTTATTAAAAACTCATAAAGTAGATTATTGATTTATTCAAAACTCATAAAATGGATTTATTTATAACCATAATTCCTGAATATTCTTGTTTT
Organism: Miniopterus schreibersii; assembly: GCF_964146895.1. Lineage (NCBI taxonomy): Eukaryota > Metazoa > Chordata > Mammalia > Chiroptera > Miniopteridae > Miniopterus > Miniopterus schreibersii. Next base: position 63,380,364 of record NC_138107.1, read on the forward strand.
TATACATGACTCAATACTGAGTATTTGATTGAGTAAACAGTGTGTACCTTAAGACTTCACTAGACTGATATGAACATTATGCTCATTCTTCATGTACATTCAGGTGCAGTTTTATCTATTTCTTTAAAAGCAAAAACAAAGCATAAGTGTAGACATTCTCTAGTAAGTCATTTATTTCCTCTTCTTGAAAAAAAATTATAATAAAACAATGGTGCTGAAGGAGTATGGCTAAAATATAACTTTTCCTTCTAAGTAATTTCATGACTGCATGGCAGCTTTTGTCTAATTTTTTTTTTTATTGATTTTTGAGAGGGAGGAAGGGATGGAGGGAAGGGAGGGAAAGAGAGAGAAACATTGATGTGAAAGAGACACATCAATGGGTTGCCTCCCATTAGGTGCCCTGACTGGGGTCAAACCCCAAACCTAGGTATGTGCCCCGATGGGGAATCCAGCCCACAACCTTCTGGTACGTGAGACAATGCTTCAAGCAAGTGAGCCACACCAGCAAGGGCGCTTTCGACTAATTTTAATTTTATTTTTCCATTTTAATTTTAATTGTATTCCTGTGAGATTTTTCCACCTTCTCTTTTAATTTTATTCCCTTAAGATTATGTATTAGAAATCATCTATAAATAACACAGTAAAAGAGGATTTAGGTGTTATTAAAACAGGATATATGTGTACATATACAGATATATATGTAGTATCCCACATACATAGGTAAAAATTCAAAGGGGAGAAAAAGCAGCAAAGATATTCTCTTATTTTCTACAGGAGCATGGGGGGCACTGGTAGTCATGAATTCATACCACTTTCACTGAAGGAGATTTTAGGGGGAAAAGGGAAGAATCTTTTGAAAATATAGGGTCAAAGGACTGATTTGCTTCTTCCCAAAGATGTGGTCTGGGAACACCAACACTACAAAATACATCCACTTAAGCTACACTTTGAGCTGATGTGTCTACAAGAAAATTACCAGCTGTCAACTTGATACTAGAGAAGATTTCAATCAACTATACCTCATTCTTAAAATGAATAAAATTATAACAAAACAAAAATAAGTCCTTATTCTTACAAGTTTAAAAAGTTAATCTTTCTACCATAAAAAACTATTTTTATTTCAGTTTCCTATTCAGTCTTTGTAAAACTACATTCAATAAGTACATATGGAGTTCCTCCTATGTGAATATAATAATCAAGACAGACAAGATCACTTGCCCTCACGAAACTGACATGTCATGAAACATATGTGTGTGTGTGTGTATCCACGCATGTGTATTCACACACATATACACACAGATTACAGTAGTGTAATCAAGATATACATATCATTCCCGTGATCTAAACTGGTTATACTTAACCCTAAAAAAGCAGCTATGTATCCCTAGTCTTTATGCTTATCATATGTAAAATTATATGATTAAGTATATAAATCATAATTTATGAAATACTTCCCTATTTGACATTTAGGTCACACAAAAAGCTGGCTCATATCAAAGCTCTTCTGTACAAACACATGAGTATACAAATAAATATACCAAATATATGCTTACTTACACAAATATACACATAAACCAGAAGGTATTTTGCTGAAAGAATATGCAATTCCAATATTTAGTACTAATCTATTTTCTATGAATAGCAGGACCAGAATGATCCTGTAACATTCCATAAATAGTTTTAATCAGAAGCAATAACTACAGAAAGAAAAAAATTGATTAAATCAGAGGAGGAAATTATTGTTTTTAATAAGTATTCTCAAAACCTTTCATCTAAATCCAAGAAATATCAAAGCTTATAACTTTGTTGAAAATTATGACAACTATTAATAAAAAAGTTTTAATGTTAAATATACCTTGATATGAATTAGGTAAAAGATTTAACTGAACTGCTTAAAATGGAATTTTTATAGTTTCCATTTACAACATGTACATTACTTATTTCCTAAGAATAAACTACCTAAGTAAGAACAATATGCCTAATAAGAATCACTACGGGCACACGATTGCAAGGACAAACGCAGTTTGCTTGTTTTCCATCTTTATTTCCTTCTCTGTCATCTTTTCTATCCACGTGTTACCCTATCGTTTATAACCACTACTATGATCTTCAAATAGTCAATGTCCATACAGCTCTTTCAAAAATTACCTGCTACTTAAATACCCCACGGTATTCCTTCCCTCTCCCCTCCTGCTCTGCACCCTCCTCTTGCTCTCACCTCTTCTTTCACATTTGCTTTTTTTTTTTTTGCTTTTTCATCACCTGATCCTAAGGAAAAGAGCACAAGGCATTCTGGACACAGCAAGTAGATTAGTGGTTGCTTCCGGCTGGGTACTGGGTTTCTTTTTGAGGTGATAGAATATTCTAATATTGTCTGTGGTGATGGCTGCACATACCTGTGAATATACTAAAAACCATAAAATTGCACACTTTAAATGGGTGAAGTGTATGGTGTGTCAATGTTATCTCAATACAGCTGTTTTCAAAAAAGTAAAAATTAAGACCCACATCGTTGATACAAAATTTGTAGGATAATTACCATAGAAAGAGAAAGGACATGAGATGAAGTAAAGGACAAGGGAAGTGAAATAATGGGAAAGTAACACATTTGTTTATATAGGTGGCTTACAATAACTGTCACTCTTTTTACTTCTTAGAAATCAATCCCATGAAGTAAACTTGTAAGAAGGGCCTCTGGAGGGATATACGGATAAAGAGCGACTATTAAGGAGTTCCCAGGAACATTGGGGAGTTCACTTGCACTATGAGTTACTAATACGGTTGAGACTTATAATGAGTAACCATTTGAATTTCTAAGATCCAAGAAAGGTAATCAACACCAAGTGTCCTGGCTGTCAGTGGCCCTGTGAATTAGTACTCTGCTTCTGCTATTCTATTGGTGCTGTTAAGAGTAAGAGAAACATACAGGCAAAGACCAAAAAAAAAAAAAAAAAATTACTCTCCACTGCTCTCCACTTTGAAGATAACAACCCCAACTGAGTAAATATAAATCCAAATGGTTTCTTGATAAAGACAGAAATTTCACAGTACAGTCAGCCCTCTGTATCTGCATATATGGAACTCACAGCTACAGAGGACTGACTAACAGACTTGAGTATCTGCAGATTTTGGTATCCATGGGAGTCTTGGAACCACTTCCCCGCAGATATCCAGGGATGTCTGCAGTAAATTATATAGGAGACAGGCGTAATCTAAATTGCAGATTATTTTCTAATTCAGGCTGTATAAACATTATAAAAGTAATAAATAAAATGAATGTAGGATGGCAGAAAGAGAAATAAAATAAGCAAATGTCTCATATTATTGAGGTATGTCACCAATAATCAGAGTATGCTATCCAACCCCTCGAGCCATTTTTATTTCTCAGTATGGAAGTACTGGATTTCCCTTCCTCCTAAGAGAAAGAAATCCCCATCCAGAACACACCAAAACAGAATGCAGTGGAGCAGAGCAGACTGGTCAATTAGGGGTATAACAACTCCTAGGAGATCTAATTTTGGCTTACGAACATAAAAATAAAACAAAACAGACAGCTACCTATCTCACAATCTTCCTGTTTCATATAGGAAAGGCGTCATGAGTCAGTCTCCAGTAGTTCACTTTAACACATCCTGACAAGCCACCAGTACTTGCCTTAACCAGTGCACAGCCCTTGCCTCTGTCCCCCTTGCCTCTTTCTTATCTTCTGCACAGGTAACAATAAGTTACTGCACTAACACATTTCCTCTTACTTATCTAAACTCTTATGTAAGAGAAATGATACTCTGAGAAGTTATTTCTACCACATGAAAGAGAATGTTTTCATGTGTGTAGGAGGGTTTATACATGATTTTATATGTATATATGATTTTATATGTTCACATATTACATATACATAAAGGCATGTGTGTGTACATATATACATATGTATACTTATACTTGCATACACATATATGCACAAATATACACAGAAAATATTAATCAGTAACTTTTAAAGGGTGTTTACATTTTAATGTGGTAACTAAAATGTACACAGAGAAAAATAACTGAACCAGATGATCTCTCAAGATTCTTATTTACAGATGGAGATAAATCATCTGATAGTTAACACTCAGGCCAATGAGCTAACAAAAGGCAATTTAACAGATGAGGAGATGCTAACTGTAGGAAGGAGGGTAAATCTAGGAGCTGGAAACAAACGAGAAAGATGTCACCATGCGCACACAAGGGAAGTGATGTTTTCCCACAACAATGAAATGACATTACAAAATGTTGCAGTGTAAATGACACCTAAAACAGCACCTCACAGAATCAGTGAGTCATCACTTCCAGATCAAAAAAGCAAAATGAAACGTATGTGAACACTTGACTTTAAAATAGCAATTTGTATCTTAAAATAGTACTAGGTTAAACATAATTTTTTTGAAAGTACACAATGTTTAATTTACTGCCCTGTATTTAAACAGAGACATTACTTTCAAATTGGTTTTATACCTGTTAGAAATGCATTTGGCTCCATCTTTCTCATTGAGTTCATAGAGACATCATCACTGTGTTCTCTTAGGAACAATGAAAAGCCAGACATGATTCTGATTTCCTCTCTCATTTTCTGCCATCCTACTATGAGTACAGGATCAGTGACACATCAATATCAGAAAGATATATATTTTATTAATATTTGATTTAAAATGTAACTATGTAAAATCTCTTCCTGAGGTGCCTCCTGGGCTATCCATTGGGACCTGGATCATTCTCTCCTGCTTAACAGTAATCATAGTAAATGCAGAACCACTATTATTAGGAGAAATTATTAGGTATTTATGTTAAATTGAGAAAAAAATTGTTGTATGCAAACAACAGAAGTTGCTGTCCAATACACTGAAAAAATATGAAAGGCAACAGAAGTTGCTATCCAATACATTGAGAAAATATGAAATTAAAGAGGCTTGAAATTAAACTAAAACAGAGCATATGATAAGAAGAAAGCCAAAAATATGTAGGACCTTGTAAGCTACAGGGAAGCCATTAGAGGGTTTCAATTAGAGGGATAACAGGATCCAATCCACATTTCAGCAGCATTACACTGGCTGCTGTGTTGAGAACATTCTGAATACTCAGCAGGTTACTGCAACACTACACATGCAAGATGACATGGTAGTGGATAGGCGAATGTAGTTTATTTCAGATGAGCAGAGTCAAGCACATATGCTGACAGATAGATGTAGGGTCTGAAGACAGAGAGTCAAATAATGCCTTCAGGTTTACTGCCTAAAGAACCTGGAACACAAAGTTGCCATTTCTGAAATGAGCAAGAATATCAAAGGGATAGATCTGGAGGGAGTATCAGAAGTGTATCTCAAGCTTAAGTTTGATATGATTTTTAACCTTCCTAGCAGAGATATCAAGTAGACAGATAGGAGTACAGGGTTCAGGGTTAAGATGGGGTTTAGAAATATAAATCTGAGAACCATCAGCGTGGTGGACAGTATTTTAGTTGTAAGACTAGATGAGGTCTTCCCAAGATAAGTACAACTAGAAAAAAAGACAACTGAGAACTGAGGCCTGAGGTACTCCAAAGTTTAGAGGTTGGAGAGACGTGAAAGATCCAACAAAGGAGACAGAAGAATTTGCAAAAACTGCAGGAGGAAAATCGCATAATGTATGTTCTGAAAGCCAAGGGAAGAAAATGTTTCAAAAAAAGAGGGAGGCACAGAAAATGTTCCGTGACAAAGCTAGGTCGAGTAGGACAAGGACTGAGGTCTGACCAGTAGATTTCATCATGGTGGAAGGGTGGGGGTGAGAACCCAATCAGCTTTCAAGTGGCTTCAAGATAGAATGGAAAAAGAGTAACTGGAATACCAAGATTAGACAATTCCTTCAGGGAATTTTGCAGTAAAAGGACAGAAATGGGATTGTAGTGAAGGAGGAATGGGTTCAAAATAAGATATTTTAAATATGGAAGAATTAACCCCATTCTTGTTGGCTTATGGAAAAGCTACAGTGGAGATTCTCCCTGGTCCCCTAAAAAAATAATAATAATAAAAGGAGATAACTGGTAGAAGTAATATCTTTGAGAAGAAAGGAAGGAAGGTAGAGCACAAATGGAGAAGCCGGCTTTTGTAAGTAACATAGGCAGTTTATAAATAGTAATAAAAAAAATGGCACAGATGCAACCAAGTGAGTTCATATGTATCAGAGCACATGGAAAATTTTTCTATTTCTTTTTCAACAGTAAAATAGCAAACAAAGTTATCATCCAACAGGACTGATGGGGACAAGTTGAGGAAGGTTTGATGAAAGATGTGAAAACAGTCCTCTAGGAGACTGGGAGAGTAAATGGACCTGGTGTACACTGTATGGCTGCCAGGCAGCATTATGGGCCCTCTGAGGTTAATAACCATTTTGCAGTTATATTCTACACTAGACAGAGAAACTATTATTACTCCCTTTTCTAAATCACTTCTAAGAGCAGAGCAGGGAGTAAAACTATAGTCCTCTGAGCACTGATTTCCAGGAATTGTTGACATATTATTTTCTACTCTGGGAAGTGTCCATTTACTCTTACTTTCTGATTTCTGTCTGACTTGTTCAATTTAAAATAAGGCAAATTTTTACCAAACTGTTTTGGGGGGAAAATTGTCAAATGTGGCAGTCACACAATAAAACTGATTATAAATTTGGTGTTTAAAAAAAACTGATAAAAATATAAATTTGTTTCTGAGAGAAGCTAGCAAAGATCACAATGTTATATCATAACAATGAAGAAAAGATCAGGAAAAGAGCTCAGGCACTGAGAATGGACCATGTCGATACATCATCTTATCTCCAATGCCTAGAGAAGCACCTGATAATCAGCACCCAAGAAACATGTCAAATAAAGGAATGAGTGGGAGAATAAATGATGAAACCTAAAACAAGAATGAAAAAATATAAAGACTGATTAAAAAGACTAAAGGCAAGATTGGAAAACATGAGAGTAACAAGGAACAGTTTGGATTCATTGAAAGATATGTCAGTAGGAAGAGTCCAAATGATACCCTCTCAAGGGTCTGTTCTTGAAAAATACTTATCACTCCCACATCTCCGGAAGCTATAGATTAGGTCACACAAGAGGAAAACACAATGGCAACATTTGTAAAGTGAGTTATAAAGACAAATATTAAAAACTTTAAAAGCTCCCTCATGCTCTTTCTCTTTCCCTAACCTCTAAGTAAATAGAAAAAAAATAGAATTTTTGTTTCTATGCAATTGTGAGACACATAATGTATATTACAAACATTGGATAGAAATAAAAACAATGTATATCAATTGATGTCCTCTATTGATTGTTTAAAGCAAATAAATGTAGGGAAAGGTTAACAGCATATAAAGCCTCACAAAGAAGAAAAAATTCTTATTTTTCAACAATCACTCCATAGAATCTAACCTAGGGAAATCAATATTATATTATTTCTTTCTAATATAAGTTTGATGGCATTATAAAGGAATTTGTGTTGATATAAGATTAAACTCAAATTAATGGTTTGTTCATATATATTTATATTTTATCTTAGAATTCTCTAGTCTAAAAGCTGCTTGAATTTTCATTGCTCTTATGAAGCTCTAAACACTGAACTTGAGTCTTATGTCTGAACTTAGCTTACCTGTCTAGACATATCTCTGGACCCTTACCCTCACATTACAAATCTCAGCCATCCTTAAACTACTCATAGTTCTTTGAATTTGCTCCTTCTAGCCTCTGTGATTTCCACTGTCAAAAATTTCCTTCTATTAACCAGAAAACACATATTTATACTTCATGCCTTGCTTTAACATTATTTTCTTATTGTCTATTTAGCTCCTATCAACAGTATTACCATTCAAATATCTGATTATTTGACTGTTCTCTAAAACTTCATGAACTTCTCTAAAGTAGTTAGTTACCTGAATTTTTATTTTATTAGATTTATATAATTTATATACTTATATTTCAAGTCTTGAGCACACGGGACATGTGTAAGGCACACAGATACTAAAAAATATTACTCTGTTGCCCTGGCCAGTGTGGCTCCATGGACAGAGTGTTGGCCCATGCACTGGAGGGTCATAGGTTTGATTTCTCATCACGGGCACATACCTGGGTTGTAGGTTCAGTATCTGGCCCCAGTTGGGGCCCCTGTGGGAGGCAACCAACTGATGTGTCTCTCTCACATTGATGCTTCTCTCTCTCTCTTTCCTGTTCCCTTCCTCCCTTCCACTCATTGGAAAAGAGGATTAACCAAAAAAATAAAAATAAAAAATAAAAATATTACCGTATTGAATAAAGTTCTACATACCTAAAACTAATTAATCAAAAAATTAATTACTTTTTTAAACCAAAATAATGTTCTGATAAAAACTATTTGGCATCATACAAATATTAATTTCATAAGAAACTTGAAAAAAATGAAAACGTACAAAGAAATAGGCAAAAATGTATGTATCCACAAGCAGAATGAAAATAATATTAATCTCCCTTCTCAATACTTTTTCAAATTATAACAAAAGCACCAAAATAACATGACACTTGATAGCAAATATTTTACCTTGTTTTTGATCAGCATTTCTTATTCCTTCTGACAGATAGCAGTTTGGTAAAGGAAATGATGAAAACATTGGCCAAGGATATGGATCATCACCCTAAAAATGAAGCAAGATAGATGACTTTAGAAAGCAGTTTAAAATAATACTGAATTTAAGGCTTTCTGAAATATCATTCATTGAAATTGACTTTGTTTCATAAATATTCTAGAGTTGTAGCCTAACTAACCAAAAGTTACTTGACATTACAGTTCAATGCTCTAATGAATAACTAAAATGAAATATAATAGAAACAACATTAAATAAGCAATGAAGACAAATATATGGTGACTTGTTCTAGCAAGTAGGACTGAGAATGATGGCTTTAGTATATTTTTTCATGAAAGGAAAATTATGGTCTTCAAAAGAAACCTGTATTTCCTATGTTGTTCACAAAAGGGTTTCTCTTGTACTGTGAATCATTTCTATCTCATCTGTGCCACAGTGACAGCCAAAGCAAAATGTACTTAATAACAATAACAGTAAAAACCCAAAACCTTGCCCTAGTCAGGTAGCTCAGTTGGTTAGTTTTGTCCCAATACACTAAGGTTGCAAGTTCCATTTCCGTTCAGGGCACATACAATTAGCAACCAATGAATGCATAAATAAGTGGAACAACAAAAACTGATGTTTCCTCTCTCCTCTCTCTCTTCTCTTCCCTTCTCTCCCTCTCAAGTCAATCAATAATTTTTTTTAAACCCTCAAGAGAAAACCAAACTATTAATATTGATAGGAGAGGTACATGGTATTGCCAATTAAATACAAAAAATTAAGTGTTATAAAAGAGAAAGAAATAAAAAATAAGAAATTCAAAGACATACAAGGAAGATGACAACTTTTTAATAACATAATACACACAAACTAGCATTCATGACCCCTTGTCACGAAGAATATTTTTATTTGAAAGTGTCTGTTTTCATCCTAAAGTTTTTCTAGTAATAAAAGTTCACCTCTGTGATGCAGACATTTGATAGTTGTTTAGTGCCACCTGAGTTGGCTACCTTGCTTCAAAATATGTCAGAAAAACATTTCCCCCTCCTCTTACCCCACTCACCTTCTCCAGTATCCTGGGAGGCAAAATTCGTTCCATTGGCCCACCAATAAGATTTATTCTAACAAGAACATGATTTCTCTCTACTGATAAGCCATCGATTACAAAATCGCTGAAAAATAAACATATTAATTTTGTTATCTAATTTAATATAATTTAGTTTTCAAATCAAGTCACTGGAATGTAAAGAAAAAAGGTAGCCCAATTTCTGTAGAAAAGTCTGGAAAATCGATTATTTGTTGTTTTACTTAGAAATACAGGTAGGGCAAAAGTAGGTTTACAGCTGTGAGTACACAAAACATAGTTTTTTCTTGTATTATTATTTATTAATTATTGTATTACCTTCCATATGAACAACTGTCACCTGTAAACCTACTTTTGCCCACCATGTAAATTCATTTCCTTTTTTTTTCTTTTGAGGGTTGTATTTTGCTGTTTTTCACATTAGTGGCACCCATGACATCCTTTCTCAAGTTCTTTCCCTATTTTGCCTATTGTGACTGTTCTCCACGGCCCTTCAACTCATTTGTGGCTTAAAGTATTGCTGATACTTTATTCCCCTACCAGCACTCAATCCTCGGGGTTACCTCTAGGGTGAGAAAGGGGAAGTGCCAATTCACACCACCATATTTAACCTGGAACGTCTAAGCATTGTTCTGTTTGGACTCCATTTCATTGTGTCCAGCAAAATGTTTTTACTTTTATAAACTAAGTCTGGAATATTTCTCTAAATTAATGGTAGATTTTCCCTTAGTTTTATATGCATTTGGTTATTTTTGTCAGGTTCTGGGGAATAATATTGAATTACCACTTTTGACTCTTAAAGGCATCCAGCAAACATTTTTTTTCTCTCTATTTACTAATGCTTTAAGTAGCTAAACATCCAATTGTACCAAAATCCAAAAAACTATAAAAGATATACAGTGCAATGTTTCCTTTCAGTCTTGGATTCCCCTCTAAATCCTACAGAATAATTGTTACAAGTTTTTTTTGTCCTTGGAGAGAGATTCTGTGTAAAAACAATATATGTTTATGTATATATTCAAATGTTTCTCCATTTTTATTCAAATGATACTACTGAACATAATGCTTGTGCCTCTCCTTTTTCACTTAACTTTATCTTGGAGATAATTCCTTATCAAAATATATATAGCTGTTCTGCTCTAGTATCTGCATAATATACCACCTGTACAAATGTACCCCAAACATTTAAACTCCCTGCTATGGATGGATATTAAAAATTTTTTGTGTGCTCTTATAACCATTCCATAATAAGTATCCTTATATATAGGCTATTGTGCTTGTTTGAATATATCTCTAAGATTATCACTGTATCACTTAAAAAAAGCTAAATTCACTCTTCATCTTATAGCTTTCTTTGCCAGAGAGCAAAGAATTGATGGAGATATAATTGTTATAATAAAAGGAGTGAGATTAATAAAAGAATATCTCCTTGACAAATATTGCTGCATTTAAAGAAATTCATTATTTTCACAATGACTTTATCACATTTTAGTCAAGTTTCCCTTAAGTTCTAGACCCAGTGCCTTAAATTCAAAATCTGAATGTTGCTTTTAAGCAGCCTTCACACTTCCTGCAGCTGTCAATACTATCTTTTATGTCAAACCTAGAGTACCCAGTAAAGTGCCTGATCTTCTATAATTTTCCAAGATCTAGCTAGGATAGAGGCATACTTTTTTGAAAATTACAGACACAAAAACAATGCCAGCTATTGAATGTGCATTTACTAAATGTCAACCAAACTGAGGTAATGGCAAGTGTGATATATTAATAGAAAAAAATATCAAGACATGATCATAACCTCATTTTGCAATAATCAGAATTTATGACTATGAACTAACATAATTAAGAAAATGGAGAAAGGAGTTCTACAAGGGGCACAAAATCAAATGTTTTGTTTAATGGTTCATCTTACACATGCAGACTGAATTTAAAGGTGATACAGCTTCATGGAACCACAAAAAAAGTTAACACTTAACTAGTTTACAAAAATAAAAATGAAACAAAAAACTAAGCTAAAGGAAAACTTAGAAAGTAGTACTCTGCAGGCTGTCTCCAAGAATATCTATCCCAATCTTTCTGTGACTTTTTAATGTTTTCATTGCTTTTTTACTCTGTTATTTAAATGTGTTGAATTCAGAGAGTGGACCAACATTAAACAAATTGTACAGAAAATTACTGTCTTAACAAAGCATCTGTAAAGAAAACTTGTTATTATTATATCTTAATAAGCTGTATGCATTTCCTTTTATTTTACCTGTGGCTCTCGGAGGTCTCTAAGATATTTTCTTCTTGAGCATTTAGTAATATCTCAGATACTTGATACTGAGCCTCTAATAGAATGAGAGTGTCTAGATCACAGCATACCACACTTAATAACCTATGTAAAGAGAAACAATAAGAAGTAGATTTTTAAAACTACATCCTAAAAGTTTAGAGGCTTTCTTGGTGTCTTGAATATCAACATATACAATTACAAATATTAAGAAAGATCACATAATTATTTCAGATATATTTTAATCAATTTGAATAGTAATCAACTTCAAAAGTTTTTCTTATGAAAATACTATTTAAAGACCATGGGTAACTTATAATCAAGTGTTTAAAAAAATTTAAATATAAAAATAGTACATTTTTTTCCTCAACTGCTAGTTAATTTAAAATTAGGGAACATCAGCAAATTCATAAAAACTGCAAAACTGCCACCACTTTTGTTTCCACAATTAATTACAAAAGAAATGACAGAATCATTTTGCTACCAATCCAGGAAATGTTCATTAGGTGAAATGTCAATGGCAAATTTCAGAATTTTCAGGTATATCTGAGAACACCTAAACACACTGACCTACCTTAGCATTCATTACTAAAAAAGAGACAAGAAGAAATCATGTGGCTCCTACTGCATTGTGAGAGTATGTACACTGCACCATCTATGAAACACTCTTGCCAAGAACACTGAACTTGAACTAACCAATCCTAGGAGGATGCTCAGATGGAAAGCCTAACCCTCTTTTGCACCAGTGGAAACACAGCACAGCAGCAGGAGGATCCCTGGTCCTACTATAGTTCTTAGTAGTAGAAGGAGCAAGGTGGAACAAGGAGTCACAGACAACCCAACTATTAATTACTGGTTACAGACTACAGAGACAGTTATTAATAAATAAAACTGACGACCTCTATGGTAAGGTCAGCGGAGACAGCTCAGGAAGGGGGCAAAACACACACACAAAACTTAGGCCTACAGAAAAGTTCCAGCTAACCGGGAACATACACCCTAACTTCTTTTCAACATGAAGGTTTAGCGATCGGGGTTCGATTCCTGGTCAGGGCACATGCCCGGGTTGCAGGCTGGAGCCGATCAATGACTCTCTCATCATTGATGTTTCCATCTCTCTCTCTCCCTCTCCTTTCCTCTCTCTGAAATCAATAAAGATATATTTAAAAAAAACAAAAAACCATGAAGGTTTAGGGACAACCTAGTGACCTTTCTCCTTTCTTTAGGCTACGAATTCAGTGAACATGTAATGAAAATCATCCTCAATGTCCTCTACTTTATTATTTGAAAGAAGGGTTCCACAGGATCTAGATGGACAATGAGATGATACTGGATGAGCTGGAGAAACTCAGAAAGTAAATAAATAATTGAGCCAAATTTTCCTCATTACACAAAGAGTAAGTAGAAACTTTAGCAAATGATGTAAGACTTTTAAGATTTGATAAGTACTAGGAATAATGTAAAGCTTAGCAAATGTGATCCAGCAGTAAATTAAAAGAATAGCATACTGTAACCAAGTATAGTTCCTTCCAGGAAGAAAAGGACAGTTTAGTATGAAAACATCTCCTAATGTAATTCATGACATCAGTATGCAATAGGAAAGAACCATATAATCATCTGACCAGATGCTTAAAAGCTACTTGATTTAAGATTCAACATCCACTCTCTCTATTCCCTGTCCTTCAAACAAATTCTAAGTAAATTAAAGAAAAGTTACTTCTTTACTTTGGTTTACAAAACAAATTTATCTCAAGGCAAGAGCTAAAAGCATAAACAGGAAAAGCATTCCCATTGAGGTCATGGGGAAGGCAAAGTCTTCCACTATTATTTAACAGTGTTCTAAAAGTTTAAGCCAATGCAAAGAAGATGAAAAGAAAAAAAAAAAAAGAGAGAGAGGCATGCTTTCTGAAAGGAGATAATGATATTCATTACTAGAAGATGATAAAACTGTTTATTTGGAAACTACTCCGCCAATGACATAAAATTCAATTTACTTAATTTTAAGAAATATTGGTTGAATACTTTCTAAGTATCTGCCACTGTTATAAGTACATCACTGAACACACATGCACAAAAATCACAGTCTGTACGGGATGCAAACTACTAGAGGAGGGGAAGAGACAATGAACAAAATAAAAAGTTAAAAACCAAAACAAAAAACAGCATAGATACAACTAAACCAGAAAAGTGAGTATAAAGTTCTAAAAGGGGGCAGTGTGCATGAATACCTGTATGCAATTTTTAATAAGATGATTAGGAAAGTCCTCACCAAGATGATGCTTCGTAAAGATCTAAAAGAAATAAGGAAGCAAGTCCGGCAGTGACCTGGGAAAAAAGTGTTCCAGACACAACAGGCAGCCTGAGCAAAGGACCTAAGGTGACAGTATATGTGGCATGTTTTAAGAACAGTAAGGGGGCCCATGTAGCTGAAGTGGAATAAATAAAGAAGAAGTATTAGGAGATGAGGCCAAAGTAGAATTAGGGGTCCAGATCACACAGGACTCTGTAAGGCCATTGCCAAGCTTTTCTTTGATGACATGAGAAACGAGTGGAGTTTGTTTTTTTTATTCCTAATGAAATGAAAAACCTTGTGATTATAGGAAGGAGATTATCTTATTTGTGTTTTAATAGGTTCACTTTGGCCACTGTGAACAGAATAGGCTAATTTTAGGCAAGGACAGAGGTACAGATACCTTGAGACATAATTGGAAATAATGATTGTAAGGCACTTTGGCATTTATCTTGTAAAGCAGTATAATGTATGAGTCAGATATTACATTCCATAGTATTTAGGTTCAAACACCAGCTTCACCATTTACTAGCTATGTCACCTTAAGCAAATAAATGGTTTAATGTCTCTGGCTCAGGTTAGTCCACTTGTAAAAGTGGAGATAAGAAGAATACCTATATCATAGGACTATTCTGAAATTAAGTGACTTAAAAGTAAAAATAATACCAGTTCCTCAGAAATAAGCACTATGTAAGTAGCAGAGGTGGCAGTATATTTAAGATAAAGTTTAAGAATATATGAGTAGATACACAGATAATAAAGCAAATGGACAAAATCATGCAATTATTAATTTCAGAAAAAAACAAAGTAGGAAAAAGGAAATATACTCATAGTATACTACTTCTCCCATAAATGAATAATGTTTACATAGGTAAAATACTGCAAACTTTCAATAGGGATTTAATCAAGATTGTGATAAACTACGCAGCAGAGGATATCTAAATCCCAAGCTTCTAAATCTCTAAAGACAAGAGATAAAGCTTAAAAATCAAGACTGATAGCACAAGCATGTTATTTAAAATCCTGGAGGTGAATACCAAAAAAATTTGAGGAGTTGAAAGTGGCAGCCTCTGAGGAGTGGGACTTGGAAGTGGGAAAGGATAGGTAGAGGATAATTCTTCATTCCTAAAAGCCATCATGCTATTTAGCTTTTTGAACTCTGTACATTTATTACTTTAATAAGAATAAATTAAAATAGTGTTTGGTAGATGTCACATAAACCATGAAATAATATCTTGTCTAGCTGTTCTGCTATAAAAAAGATAAATATAGACTGTGCTGGAAGTGAAAAGCAAATTTAAGCCACACAGAATCTGGACCTTTACTTAGTTCTTTGCTTTTGCTCAAATAGGTAAAACAAATATTAGTTTCCTAAGCTCTAAATTGTCTTTAAAAGGTTCTTTTCAATTAAATATGTCTGATCTAGTGTGTCATTTAGGAGTCAGCATGTTGGGACCTGTAGGGTATCATGTTAAGCGAAATAAACCAGTCAGAGAAAGACAAGTATCACATGATCTCACTCATATGTGGAACCTAATGAACAAAATAAACCGATGAACAAAATACATCCAGAGACACAGAAGCATGGAACAGACTGACGAATCTCAGAGGGAAGGCAGGGGTGGGGGGTAGGGAGATTAATCTAAGAACTTATATGCATATATACATAAACCATGGACACAGACAATAGTGGGGTAAAGGCCTGGGGGGGGGGTAGGGTGGAGGGGATCAATGGGGGGAAAGGGGGACATTTGTAAATACTTTCAACAATAAAGATAAATTAAAACCAAAAAAAAGAAAAAATATTTTCACCTAATTAAACTTTACCTGTAATAAAATAAAAATGAATCAATATGATTTAATTTCTGTTATAAAGAAAATAATTCTGGGTAAAGGAGTTATGAAAAAATATTAAATGCCAACTGGATATGCCAAATGAGTTTATTGTGTTTACATTAGAGACCTGAAATAAATCCCTCTAGGTAAAGGATTTAGGTTTAACCATAGGAAACTGGCATTACTGACCTGTAAAAACAGAAGTATTCTGGGTGGAAAATAATCAAAAGAAACACAGGACAAAGAGTTGTTAACTAAGATACCAGACTACTAAGATTTGCGGGATTTTGTGCTAAACATTAAGACTCAAATTGGTTACTGTTCTTATAGTATAATATATTACATGCATATCAAGAATATAACATTAATATTAAATTATACTGACCCCATAAACTTATGATACAGTGATATGTTTCATATATATTATAAAACATACATATATACTAATTAAGGGCCTCATATGCACTGGGAAAATGCTCTTAACATGTTTAATTGTATAACCCCAAATAATTTACAAACATCCAATTTATCACTGTATCACCAGACAGCTGCATAAATTGTTGATACTCCCAGCAGACATCAATATATCTTTGAGTGTGCACCAACAAGCCTAACTAGCATAATCTAGTTACAAGCAAAAGTACAATCAGGGGCCAGATTGTTTTTATCACCAATTGGCCAGAATATGAGGTACACCAGCTCACATCAACCATGTTGTGAGCCCTCCATGAGGTTCCGTGCCAGTGCTGACTTGAGGAGAGCCCACTGTGCCCCAAGTGAGCCAGGATGCTGAAAGTTCTGCAGTTGACCCTTAGGTCCAGATATCAACAGGAAGATACAGGCATTGTTTTGCCTCAGATGCAAAGGGAACCTCCCAGTCTTGTCTGGAAATGGGCATTTTACATCGCTGCAAAGCTAGATTTTGAAATACAACACACTGTATAATTGATTTATTTCCCCTCCACCCTCCCAACTCCTTACCCCAAGGTGACTTAAAAACTGTAAAGTCATGATGTAAAGGTTGATAATTACTTATCTATAAATCTGAGGACAAAGAATTTAGAATTGTTAAGCTTTCAGCAACAAAATACAATACACACAGATTCTGGAGCAATATCTCATAATCAAGCACATTAATATTTCTTTAGTAAAATATATTTACATTCAAATTTGTCAGGTTAAATAAAAACTATAAAATCTCGCATTATCTCAGGTAAGATTAGGTGCAGATAGAAAATATTATTTAAAAGTTTATTTTTAAAAAATCATTTTCTGAATTTTAGAATTTCAAATCACAGATTGTGGCACTTGAACCAGATAATGCCAAGTTAATATCCATTTAAATATTCATCAACTTAAAAGAATTTGTGTCTTTAATGCATGGTATATGGAAATTTATTCTTAAAATCCAACCAAACACCTCTGAATTTCAATTAATTTCTGGAAATGAAAATCAGTGTCTCTCAGTAGCCACCCTGGTTATCAGAATGACTGTCTTGGTATCTCAGTGCTTTTGTTCAAGCAACCTTTATTTTCCTTACTCATGGCTCCAAAGTGCATGTGCAGTGATGCTGGCTTGTGGATATGCCAAAGAGAAGCTGTACAGTGTATGTATGTATAAGAAAAATAGTATAGACAGAGTTCGGTACTATCTGTAGTTTCAGACATCTGCCAGGGATCTGTTGTCGATAAGGGGGGACTATTGTAGAGACAGGAAGTGGGCCTGGGACCAATCCTAAGTAGTCGAATGTTCAGAGCTTGCTTAGGAGTGTGTGGTGTCACAGAAGCAAAGAGATGAGAACTTTCACACAAAAGAAATGGTCCACTATATCATATGCTACTGATAGTTATAATAAAATGAGAATTAAAAAGAGAAGAATCCACTAGATTCATCATTATAAAAGTTACAAGTAATCTTAAAATGAGCAGGATGTGCAGTTCTGACAGTTGTAGAGTCAATGTCAAATCTAAATGGGCTGAGACACAAACAGAGCTGAGCAAGTGGGGACAGTTTGTACAGATTACATTTTGCTATGGTGAGAGGCAGAGAAATAGGGCAGTGGCTGCAGAGAGATGTGCAGTCAAAGGAAGTTGCTTTTAGTACGTGTTCTGATGTGTGTCGCAAGATGGGACATGTGACAGCATGTCTGCACACTGACAAATAGTGGAAAGGATAGGTTTACCATATGATATCTGTAAGGAGATACTGGCAAATAAAAATTCAGAGATTTACCTAGAATGTGATGGTGCTGAAAAGTGAAAATCCACATTTTCCCAAGTCCCATATACCCTCATCTAAGTGCTGTGATAAACCTAACAGAGTCATATCAAATTTACCTTTATGTTATTTCTAAATTTTTGAAGGCGGGGGGGGAATTAAGTAAATGGAACAAGGAATGCTAAATGTAGAAGTCAAACACATTAATGAAACGATCTACTGAAGGGAACAGTATCATGAATGTACAATTAGAAACAAACAAAAACACTATGGGTGGGAGCAAGATACAGGTATGAATCTAAAACACAGAAAAATACAAGGTTTGTATAATATAAAGCTATGATCTAAATTTTCACTCCATTGGGTCTCAATCACCAATGCTAGACTGAAATTAGTAAAAAACTAAAGTAAATAACTTTAAAATATGACTTAAAAATATTTAAGAATGAACTTTAAAATACCATGAAATAAATTTGTTGTCAATGAAAAACTTGTTAAAAAGCATATAAAATACAAACGTCCTCAGAAAGTGATTCTGTCATTTTCTTTGTCTGAATACTAATGTTATAAACATAGCAAACTATTTGGAAGCATGTGGAAAACTAATGAGAGACTGAAAAAATGAAGGCAAAATTTAAATAAAAATCAACACTGGAAGTACTATACTGTTACATTTATTACTAACATTTTTATAGTGCTTGCTACAGAGACACTGATATAAGCCCTTTATATTTTCCATATGTAATTCTTACAATAACTCTGAAAAAATATATAATTTTCTCCATTTTACAGAGGAGTAACTGAGATCTCACCTCACACAACTAGTAAACAACACGCAGTCTGACTCCAGAGTCCCTGTTGCTAACTACTCTGCCACACAACTCAATTATATGTATCAACAATGGGATGGCAAATTTTCTAGTGTAGGATAGATTGACTCCATGTGGATATTATAAGAAAGCACACACTATGAAAATGAATGTATTTTATTCTCAGGAGCATGTTACTTCTTGGATTGCTTTGTACATGACTTAAAATCCTATTGTTAAATTTTTTGCCAGAAGACTATAGAAAAACACTATTCTTTATAAAAAATACAGAAAAAAGGAAGAAATTCATTCAATACATCAATAATAAGAGGCCAAAATCTATGGTCTATAATTACAAAACTCAGAAACATACTTCTTATGCAAAAGGAGGTTCTACTGAATGGATTTTTCCTAATATTCCTCATTACTGCTTGCTATATGATGTATCTGATGTCATACACAGAAAGTTAAAATTTAATGTGAAATTCATTTAGAGGTAAAGGGCACATCATCCAACGAACTATAACAGCTGCAGTTTTTTCTATTTTCATTGAACTATTAATGAATGGTTAAATGAAGCTCAGCTACTAATGAATGGTTTTTAAAAGTTTCCATGCAAGATCTAATATATACTACTATCAGAGAATTCTAATTTTAGAAAAGTGATTGCTTTATTTCTTAGGTAGAGCATTCTCCCTGACCCCCTCCCTCATGCCTCAAAAAGTTATTTTGATAGTAGAAAGAAGGGAAAAAAATCACGAACCTAGGAAATTTTAAGTCAGCTGCTTTTAAGGGTAGTAATTTGTAGATAAGGAAGCAAGTTATGTGTCTAAATATGACCAAAAGATTAGGAATTGTATGAGTCTCTATAGTCCAAACACCTTTACCCTTCCCCACCCCAGCCATTTGAACATGCTAAATAAAATCTTAATATACACTCAACTAGAAAGATTAAAAAACTTGGGAAATCAAAGTTAAATAATATGATTAACAAAAAGGAGCAAAATTTGGGCCTCAAGATAAATCAGCCTTTTCTAGGCCTCTTTTGAGACTATATTGTGGCAGGAGTTCAATCTAATACCAACCCAGGAAGCCCTATTTGACTCCCAAGTAAACTGTATAGTCTGCAAAATGCCTCTAGTAAATCTAACAAAAGTGAAAGACACTGTAATAAGACTGAACCTAAACGTAGACAATGGCCATAATATAAAAACCCAATGGCTATAATTTACTTTGTGTGTAATATTACAAGACAAATTACCTTTAAATATCCTTTAAAATTAGTTTATTTTAAATACTTTTTGAAAGTATATAGATCATATGTTTTTTGCATGTTTTTGCAACATCAAAATCTAACTCAAGTAAAATGTAGCACCTTACCTTAGACCAAAGATGTGTGATTGTTCATAGTTGAATAAAGAGCGAATCTTAGCTTCAGAATTCAAAATTATAAGTCTATCAATAATATCCTGAAAAAGAAAGCCTTAGAGTGAGACTGTGCTTGACAGAAACCATTTAAAGAAAAACAAATCAACAAATATTTACTTAGATTTGTGGTTCTCAAACTTGGCTTTACATTTGGATCACCTAGGAAGCTGTTAAAAAAAAAAAAATTAATGCCTGAGTCTCATCCCTAAAGATTCTGAATTTACTGGTTTTGATATGACCTGGGCATTAAGGTTTATGAAAGTTCCTGAAATAAATTATCTAATGTTCAGCCAAAGTGGAGAATTACTAATTTATATCCCATTCTGGTACTGTGTGAACAGCTTATACAGTCAGTTAAATACTGATTAAACCAATAAAAATGTAAATTGAAAACAAATATGAAATCTACAGATGTGAAGCATGAAGAGATTTAAATAGTTTCATCTAGTAATTATTTGATATTCTGTTAATATATATTCTCTCTTCATGTAAATCAGTGGTTTCCAACATTGAACATTGGAATCACCAAGGAAACTGGATGGATGGTTGGTTGGTTGGTTGGTTGGATGGATGGATGGATGGATGGATGGATGGATGGATGGATGGATGGAAGGAAGGATGGGAAAGATGGATGTCCAGGCTCTATCTCGGAACAACTAAGTCATTATCAGTGGGCTTATGATTCTGGCATTAAAATCCTTTTAATAGCTCTCCCAAGTTGTTGCAATTGGTGGCCAGGCACAAACATCACTGATGCAAGTGCAGGGAAAACCTGATGACCCAAGTACCACACAGTTGTCTCAAACACTGAGAATTCCAGCCTACCACACAATTCTGAGCACTCTACGAAAGCCTTTCTTTCTATAATGCCCTGCTTTTTTGTATATCCTTGGGTTCAGGCCTAAAAATTTATTCATAGACTAACGCTTGTCTCTCATATTGCTCATTTTCCTGACCAAGAAACTTGCTTCCCTCCAGTGAGTTTAACATTTACTGATATCTACGTGAATGGCAGAGCAAATGTCGCATCATCAAATAAGAGGCCAGGGGACGGGTTTGTGAGGAGGAGGACATTATAGATATCTCAAAATCACAGTTAAAAATCCTGGTCAAAACAGTGAAAGCCAGATGGTACGTAAACTTCCCCAGTGAAAGTTTATACCCAACACTTAGTATGCATTTACCATTCTACAGATAGCTTGTAAAAATGTGTAAATGATATTAGCACAGAACTTACAGTCAGCAAATATTAAATAAACTGCCTAGTAATCAAGAATAAAAAGATTGAGATCTTAAAATAATCTGTCACTGCTGTCTGCTGCTTAGCTGGGCACTCCGTTTCAAACGTTATGACAGAATACAACTCATTCATATTCCCAGTATCATAGTTCTAGTCTCATGAATTGTCCCACTTCTTTCTTCCTCTCCTCACTAATTTCTCCACTCTGACAGTCCTGATTTAGTTCAGGTGACAGAGCCACAGAGCTCTCCTTGACTTTACCCAGGCACCTGGATACTATTAAGTAGGTAGTCTTTGTAGTAGACATACACCAAAACTTGTTTGCTATGTAGTTCTTCTTCAAATAGGCATTTGTTCAAACAGGTACAAATTTTTAGTGTTTAATATTGTAATACTTATAATATTAAAATAATGATCTATTATCACTTTTTACTGTAGTAAGTCTTCACAGATTGATCTGGAATTGATCACGTGTCACTAGCTTTCTCTTACCTGAGAGGAGGGAGACTGCCAATTAGTTCTGTGCCTAGCAGCTTCTGAAAGGGTTATTATAGATTTCTCTTCATTCATAGGCTACTAATGTATGTGACTGACACTGGAACAGCTAGCTATCTGATTACTAAGTTAAGACTATTTGATAGCCAATGATATCTTGGGACTCTAAAGTTCTAGCTCTGAATTTAAGTACTAGATACTGTAAGAATAAAAAAAGATAGAATGTATTACCAACAAGCTAATGGAAGAGTAGATTACAGCCATCTATCAATGATAATGCATTTTCAGAGAACAACTGCTACAGTAAATAATTTCTTCTTCAAAGGGGATTACATTGATGGATCACCACTTAGGGAACAAAACAAAACTCCCGGGAAGCCTGCCTTACGGAGAACTTCAATTTCTAAGCACTGCAGCGCGTGCAAGACAGTTTCCTAAATCAACAGCTTCCCAGCAACAAGCTAGTACAAGAAAGACTTGGGGCTCACAAAAAGTAGTCTGAAACTTTGTCTTATTTAAAGGATATTATCCAGCTTGAGAATATGTTCAATAATCCAGTAGACCAGAATGAGACCAAGACTGGAAAAACAAAGAGGAATATCTGTTCTATATAAACATTTGAGGGCCTACTCTGTTTACACTGTCTCAATGACCATGTTTATGCTATCTGAGCCCTTTCACTTAAGAAAGGGCCAAGTGAATGGCGAGAGCTGGTCACTCATAGTGCCAATATCCCAGCAGCTGCACTACTAGGAGTGGCTTGTGACTGGTTAGGCCCTTAACATTCATAAACAAAATTCAGTCTGTTAAAGAAGGTGCTTCCTTGGGATTGTTCAAAGCTTTGAACAGAGTGACTTTGTCCATTCTGGCTACTGTAACATAATACCATAGACTGGGTGGATTATAAACAATAGAAATCTTATTTCTCACAGTTCTGGAGGCAGGGAAGTCAAAGATCAAGGTGCCAGAAGATTCTGTGTCTGGTGAGGTCCTACTTCCTGGTTCATAGACAGTCATGTTTTCACTGTGCCCTCACATGGCAGAAGGGGCAAGGGACTCCTCTGGAGTCTCTTTTTATAAAGCACTAATCACCTTCTAAAGGTCCCACCTCAAAATATCATCACATTGGGAATTAGGTTTCAACATAAGAATTCAACATTCAGTCTAGAGCAGAGCGGTGGAGGAAAATGCCACTCCTGTTCTGTGCTACAGTGAGTTAAATTGTGACACTGTTCTGCCCCCAAAAAGAGATGTCTATGTTCTAATTCCCACAACCTATGGTTGTTACCCTATTTGGCAAAAGGGTCTTTGCAGAGGTAATTAAGTTAAATTAAAATAAGATCATCCTGGATTATAAGAGAAAGACAAAGATTTAAGGCTGAGGGGAGAAGGCCTTGTGGAAATGGAGGCAGAAAGTAGAGTCATGCAGCAACAAGTCACGAAACACCTGCAACACCCAGAATGGAAGAGGCAGAAATGCTTCTCCCTGGAGCCTTTGGAGGGAATGAGGCCCTGTTGACACCTTGATTTTAGACTTCTGGCATCCAAAACTGTGAGAATAAATTTCTGTTGTCTTAAGCAACCTGGTTTGTGGTAATTTCTTATGGAATCCCTAGGAAACTAATACAAGGGGAGATGGTGAAGATGTCAATACGGAGTAACAGGTAGTCCCATGTCCTCTCCTACAGAGAATGCCATATGGAGAAGAACACACTAATGATAATTATAGCAAACAATTATTTAGAACTTATCTGCCAGGCAGTGATTCAATCTTTTATGTTTCATTTAATTCAATTCATTTAATTGTCACAACAAACCTGAGATTGGAAAGTTATTGCCCTCTTTTAACAGAGAAGAAAACTAAGATCTAATTTGTCCAAAGTCACACAGCTTGTAAGAGGCAGAATCAGAAATCTAAACCAAGCAATCTGGCTTCAGAAAGCAAACTCGTAACAACAACTACACTATGTATATGTCTTTCAATAAAGCCAGACAGAGAGCAATAATAGGAAAGGGTGCAGGGTGGGTGGAGAGGGGAAACCAACAGAGGGACAGACAGATATTAACCTGACTGCATTCAAAGTTCTATTTCCACTTGTCCCTGATTTTCCTACAAGTTGGTTATGAAAGTCAATAGATTTCTTCTTTTGCCCAAACTAACTCAAACTGAGTTTCTTCAATAACCAAAGGTGTCCTACCTAAAACTCCACTTACATAATTGAAATTGAAAATTGTATCTGTTAGAGAGAAATAATACTCTTATCATTCACCTTTAATGTACTAAAGTGCAACTAGAGAGTTGTTCACAGGGCCTAGAGTTTTTGTAGATGCCTGATGCAAAACCATGAAAAGTTAAGGCCAAACATCCCTAAAATATAAAGAATTCCCTAAAATTGGGAAGAAAAGAAGTAATGCAAATAGAAAAACAGCAAAAATAAACTGAAAGACCATAAAGAGGAAATGTCAATGGCCATTAAACCTCTGAAAAGATGTTCAGTTCGTAATGAGAAAAATATAAATTAACACTTCTCTCCTGTCAGACAGACAAATATCTAAATCTCTGAACACATGTAATCTTCTTAATGAGCCTGCCAGGAAACAAGCACTATAATATCTTATTCATGAGAATGCAGAAGGATTATTCCCTGTAGATAAAAATCTAGCAATATATACCAAAATTACATGTGCATTTATCTTTCAACCCAAAGATACTGTGGTAAGCAGAAGTCTAAGATGGCCCCAAGATTCTCAGGTCTTAAACATTAATACAGGTATTGTATAAGTGAAAAAGACTTTGGCAGATATAATTAGTCCCTAATTAATTGTATTTAAAATAGATTATCAGGATGGCCCCGATCTCATCACATAAGTCACCTACAAGCAAAGTCGGTCCTGAGGCTGATCACAGAAGAGGAAGTCAGAGAGATTCAAAGCATGAGAGGGATTTGATATGAAGGAGGTTTTTCATTGCTGACACTGAGGGGGCCACAGGACAAAGCCCTGAAGGCAGCTCCTGGTTGGCAGCCAGCAGGAAACCAAGTACATCAATCCTACAACTGTAAGAAACTAAACAAGAGTGAATTTGGAAGTGAATTTTTTCCCCAGAGCCTCCAGACAAGCACTTAGCCTGACCAACACCTTGATTTCAGACTTATAATGATACTCTGAGCAGAAAACATAGGCACACACACAGTGCTGGATTTCTGACCTACAAAACTGTGAACTAATAAATGGGTGTTGTTTTAATTTGCTAATTTGGTAGTGATATATTATGCAGCAATAGGAAAAAAAATACACACTCACTGGTAAATACAATATAGTATAAGGCAAGGCTTTTAATCTTGGCATAATTTACAAAATGCAAAAGACAAAGAAAGCAAGTGCCCGGCCGGGCGTGGCTTAGCGGTTGAGCGTCGACCTAGGATCCAGGCGATCAGGGTTCGATTCCCGGTCAGGGCACATGCCTGGGTTGTGGGCTCGATCAATGACCCTCTCATCATTGCTGTTTCTATCTCTCTCTCTCTCCCTCTGAAATCAATAAAGCTATATTTAAAAAAAAAAAAAGAAAAAGCAAGTTTCCATCAATAGACAACTGGGTGAATAAACTATAGCACAACCACACAATAAAGTACTATGCAAAAGGATGTACTACAGTACTAAGTACTATAAAAAAGGATGGGGAAGGGCTCTGTATACTGCTATGAAGTAATCTCAAAGATAATATAATTTTAAAAATGCAAAGGGCAGGTTAGTATTCATAGCATACTATCTCTTGCTTAAGAAATCTGGGGGGCCAGGAGAAAAAATATATATACATTCTTTTTCAAAGGGACAAAGGATAAATCAAAAACTAATAAAAACTGTACAGAGCAGTGCTGTACAATAAAACTCTCTGCAGTGATGGAAATGTACACTCTCTGTGCTGTCTGATGTGGTAGCCATTAGCCACATATGGCTTAGTGGGCACTTGAAAACTTGAAATGCGGATAATAATGAATGAAAATGAATTTCTAACTTTATTTGTAATTAATCTAAAGTTAAATATCTACATGTGGCTAGTAGCTATTATACTGAAAATCAAATTCTGTGGGAAGAGAAAAAATTAATATGTAAGAACATTCTGTGAATAGGCCTTGTTAAATATGGAAATCACAGACTTTTCTATAACTTAAAAGACAAAATTAAGACAAAAAAAGGAAAACAACCTCTCTAAATTTAAAACATTATGAAACAAATCTATCAAGTTAGAGGCATTACCAGGCCAAATAAAGAACTTACTTCAAATGACTTTAAAACACAATATTTTGATTGTAAATCCCCAGTGGCATGTATTCTAAGGACAAAGCTAACTGAAATGTCAGTATGCATTCACTAGTCTTATTTTGAAACTATTATATGTATATTATACAATAAAACAAGTATTGAATTAAATCCTTCTGAATAAAGCCTAAGAAGGACCCAAGTCATTAAGAGTCTAGCCAATAACAAATAATAAAACAGTAATGTTACTGAGAACCTACATGCTCATAGTAGCAAAAAAAAAAACAAACACAAAACAAACAAACAAAAAATCCCCACACTTGCTAGACATTCAGGGCAAAGGACAAATAAAACACAGTTCCTCTCCCTGTGGATCTTCCAGTCTATTAGGAGAGAGAGACAATACAAAAATAATATAAAATAATGTGCCATATGCTTTATTCATGGACATGGTGCTATGACAGTACATTAAGAGGAACCCACTAGAAAGGTGGCTAAAGGGGAAGGAGAAGACCTCACAGAAGGAGTAAAG
Source organism: Miniopterus schreibersii (assembly GCF_964146895.1). NCBI lineage: Eukaryota > Metazoa > Chordata > Mammalia > Chiroptera > Miniopteridae > Miniopterus > Miniopterus schreibersii. The sequence goes on from NC_138107.1 coordinate 63,407,417, forward strand.
CATGAATAAGTCCTGAAGAATGAGATATACTATCTAGCAAAAATCAAGGTTATGTTCCTTCTAGACTCCAGAAAAAGAAACTTATCCAAAGACCATGGAGGTTAGAGAGCAGAAGGTAAGGAAAAAAGGGGTGGGGGGTGGGGGGGACTTTGAGAAACAGGAAGCTGAATGCCATGCATAGCAATATGGACTATGTATGGAGGCAAAAGGAAATCAGCAGATTTTAAACAACAGAATGACTGTAGCTGGTTTTCATTTTCACAGGAACACTTTGAGGGTCAATTAGAGTAAGGATAAGTTATAAGTAGAGATTGGAAGAAAAAGAGCACTTTGACTCTCACTGAAGTAATAAAGCAAGAATGAGGGTCTGAGCTAAGGTGGTCTTAATAGGAACAGAAAAGTAAACAAGATGAACTTATTTGGGAGGAAAAATCAATAAATGATAATTCACTGCATCTACAGAAAGGAGGGAAAAAATGAATTTCAGGTTTTTAGCTTATTCAACTATGTGGATGATGGTGCCATATGCTGAAATAGGAAAATAGGAAATGGAATTGATATAGGATAGAGAAAACATTTTATTTAGTTGTTGATAACAGTAAAACTAAGATGCCTATGAGTTTTCCAGATGTCCATCATCTGGTAGAAATCTGAGCATAGATCTTGCAGTCAAGTGAGTGATACAGGTCAGAGAGTTGTCAGTGGACAACTGAAGACAAGGAATTGGATGAGATCAACCTGGAGGACATAAGACAGAGAGGAAGAGGAGTCCACAAAGGAGACCATGCAGGAGAGACTAGAGAAGCCGGAAGAGAACCAGAAGTAGTACCACAATCATGGAAGAGAGTGACTTAAGGAGGATTGGATCAACTGTGCCAAATGCCACAAAGTGGTAGATAAATTTAAAGGAAAGACAGGCACATAAATGGCTAATTATAAAACTAGTTAAGAAATATAATGATACAAGTAAGCACAACATAAAATTGAAACACTTCAAGGAACAAAGAATATAAAATAAAAGCTGAATGACAGAAGTACCTATTTTTATATTTTATTCATGTAAATTATCAAAAATTTACCAAGTAGAAAAAGTTTTAAAAAATTAAAATGTTTAGAGTTAACAAGAATTAAAAATACTCAAAAGAGCAAGACTGTGTGAAAAAAATACCACCACACAGGACAAGTGATCAGAAAAATAAAAAGGATTAATAATGGAATTTTAGTATTGATCAAACAATTCTTTACTAATGCAAATATACCTATTTATGTGTGTTAATTCATAAACTTACCCAAAGATGAGGAACTAAAATATCCTAGATGATTAAAACAAGCCCATCTGGAAGTATGATTATGAAATAAATCTCAAATTAAATAAATATGTATATACTGCCCTCATGGGGCAGTTAATGTGTAGTTCATTAAAACAGAAGAAAATGTATTACACTCCTTGAATATAGTTTATCCCTAATGATCCTAGCCAACAAAGGAGCAGCACTGGTGTGACTAGTATCACAATAAGTCATCTAAAAGTCATTCATATGCGTATTTTATTTGTACCAAATCTCTCTCCTTTTTGGGGAATGTTAACCTTGTACTCACTCGATGGGCGTTGCACTATCGGGTGGCCTGGATCAAAGATTCCATTCACAAATAATTCAGAAGCTGCTAGTTCATGGGTAAATAAATCAGTCTTTAAATGACACTAAATAGTGTTTCTTTTTTTTCTGTCAAATTGCATTTTTACTACAAATCTCCAAAGTATCATTTATAAAAGGGAAAAATTAAAAGAAATTTACTTACAATAACACATGTGGGAACTTCACGAAGAGAATACTCTGCTTTATTAGGAAGATCTTGATTGCCTACCAGCTCATAAATAGCAGGATAAGATAACAAGGTCACCAGTGCTAGAAAAGACTAGGGGTGAGAAGGAAAAATCAGTTAAATGGCTCATTTTTTCAACCACATCCACAGAAAAGTTTTATAGCAGTGTGACTGCAAGGTTTTTTTTAATAAGCCCAAGTAATCCACATAAATGTGAAATACATATATGATAAGTACAAAATAGTTAACATTAACAATAATCTGTGTTGACAATGCATAAGGATCGTAAGAGAACAACCCTGAGAGTTGGAAAATACTTTAAAATATCATGTCTCTCTTGAAAAATTTGGTTCTGAGGAAAAAAATGAAATGATCCATCTTCTCATTCTTTGCATGTGTTATATCTGATGTGTAAAAAGACATCAGAGAATAATACTCAGGGTCTCTAGAGCAAGACAATAAACTCTCTACAGCCTTCACTTGGGTCACAAAGCCATCTTTATCCTCAGTCACTAGAAGCCCAACTAACCTAATTATAATTAAGTTTAAAAGCCATGTATTTTCCTATCAAAACCAGCTCACTGTCTGGTACAATCTTCCCAACTTAATGTCTCCATGAAGTTTTTAAGCTCCCAATCTCACTTTGTCTTACTAAAGACAACCTGAATATTTTTCTCAGGCACGTTTCATTCTTTGGATCCCCTGTGCAAAAGCATGCAGTGGCTGCCCATCGCCACACATCAACTCTACACTCCTTACCATGCCTTTCCAGGCACTCTACTAATTGACCCTTTCTTCTCTCAGTCTCAAAAGCCTCAGCATGAAGTCACCACTTCAGTCAATCAAATTTGCCTGAGGTCTTTTTCAAGTGAATGTCACATAACAAACTTTCCTTATCTAGGAACATGTTCCTCCTGCCCTCCCACATACTCATTATCACACTTCATAAGCTTTCACATCATTTTTTTCTAGAAGGCTTTCCACCTCTAGAAGCCAATACCTACATGTTAGTTTATATTGTATCAATCGTACTTATTTGTAACTTTTAAATTTCCTGCTTGTCATTTTTAAAAATGTTTACTAGACTCAGAAAACTTAAGAATCAGACAAATTGGTAATTTTCACTAAAGTCAGAACATCAAGAAAATTAAAGAGTTACTTCAATCTCTCATTTAATAGATGAGAAAATTTGAGGACCACAGAAGTGAAGTGACTTGGCCAAAGACACACAATTAGAAAGCTAGTCATAAAACTAATCTGTATTTTCTTATACACAGGCTAAGGTTACTCATTACAACTGAGGAAATCACTATAAAATCTTCAGACACTATTCAACAGTGTCACCCTTGCTCCATAGGCCTTATTTGAGGATCTGGAAGGTATAGGACATTATATACCCCTCCCCTTACCATACCAAATGCAATGTTACTTAACAGTGGCTATTTAACATACAGTGGTTTTTAAGATGAAAAATGAATTCACATCAAATTTTTTTTGAAAGTTTTCCCTTTTCCCATAAATATTCCATACAATGGAGAGAAAATTTTTAACCAATTCTAAGAAGAAAAGAACATATTTATGGTTTAAAACCAGTATCTATTTAGATAGCAATAACATTAGCATAAGGTAGAATAAATAAATTTAATAGCCTAGTTGCCAATTACTGAATGCCTATTTAAAGGTAACACTGGCTAAAAATATTCGCTATAGAGGAGGAAGAAAAAAAACTGATAAAAAGGAAAGGATGTTTGAGTAATATGTCTTTTAATTACATATAAAATGAACTATAACAAAACTAGAGTTCACAGCCATGTAGAAAACCACTGTAAAAACTCACTAATCACCAGGGGTGTTGGCTAGAAAGATGATTAAAACAGATGTCATAAGAGTTTTATTTTAATCTAATTTATCATAAAATAAAAGCCTAAAAATGTTTCATAATTTGAATATGCAAATATCTGAAAAATGTCCTTAATATTAATCCAGTAATATTTAGGTACTGTCTTAAATAAATATTTTATGTTTAAAACATCTTTCCCACCTATTATAATCAGACAGACTACAAAAAAACTTAATAAATGTCCTTTCTGACAATTGATGTTGTCCATAAAGATATATGGTCTTTACAAATCACACATATCAGTATTTTATTGAGGGCTTTTGTATTATTTACACATGAATAATTCCTTTGGTGTTTATGGAACCTCCTTCCTTCACCTAAGAAATAAAACAACGTGGAACACATAATAGAATCATAACTTCTGATATGCTACTCTAAAATTATATAGAACTCTAGATCAAAACAATTCAAAAATTGTATTTGAACTAAAACAACTTAAACAATATTTTAAAGAAACAAGATTTCAGCAGCTTATTTCTAGGAGAAAGAAATCCATTTCTCACCAAAATGAAAAAAAAGGAGGAAAAATAAAAAATTAGGACAGGCTACTGGTTGTAATTAAATAAAGATAATGTCTGGGTAAATTAATTTCTGAGAGATACACTTAATATCTGTACATTATTAGATCATTCAAATCATTTCTTACCTTTTGACAGCTTTGGTCAATAGGATCCACTGGAGTGGCTCTGGGGCTGGTTACTCTAACATCATCTTTTCCACATTCTAGATTGGCCCATAATTCAGTTATAAGTGCATTAATAAACCCTAAAAAAGAATTGTTTTATAGCATATTTATAGTACACTATTTCTTTGGATTTTGGAGGAAAGGTACAATTATTCCTCTGACAAGATTGGTCCACACTGACAAAAGACACATAACAGCCTGTAAGGTTGGTAGAAGTTGTATTTGCTCTTCTTAATATACCTTACCCCTCACTATCATGAAACCGTAATGTTGAAATTCTGAGAGCTCATTTTCCCGTAAAACTGAATTTCAAATGCCAGCTTTTATCCTCAGGACAGCAATTTCTCTGACCGCATTTCTTTGAAAAATAATAAGGTTTATACTTTACAAATGAGTCAACAGTGAAAGGCAGACTGAAAGTGGGGTGTGTGTGTGTGTGGAAAGAGGTATTAGGAGTCAGGGTAGACATCCAGAGAGCGTACGTTCCCTTGTTCTAATTACTTTTTTGTAATTCCAAATGTTCATAACATTTCTCCATTTCACACAACTTTTGGCTCTGTACAGTCTTTAAATTCTCATTAGTCAGACACTATATATCTAAATTAAAGTTGTTATAAAATGAGATTAAATTTCTTTATGAAGACTCATCATATGGAAACATGTAAAATAGAACATATAATCATCTATTCAGTAATTTTATAATAAAGTACCTAAGACATTATAGGAACTCAAGTGATGTTAAGTTTCCTTCCTTTGTTCTATGAAAAACTGCATTTAACCCTATCATGAAAAGTTTGATATTATGAGGCTCAGAAGTTTAATGACTTGACCAACAGGGAAATCTGAGATAAATCTAGTCTTCAAAAGCTTTCATTAATGTGCCCTGAGTAGTTAATAAACTGGGTTTTATTCTAAGTGGAAGAAAAAATAAGTGGTTCAGCTTAGGACATGTTCTGTCAGGAAACATGCTTCATAATACAAGCAGTTCAAATTAGTTCAGGCAAAAAATATTTAAAATATGCTACAGAAAAATATTTTTATTTTAAAAGGAGAATCAATAGTGATGTTATGATTCAACTCTAAGCCTTAAAAAATACCATCATAGCATCTTTATTAGAAATCACATCTTGTCTCCAGTTCAAGGTTCAGATCATCTTAAGATATCTTAAATTCCCAATATTTGAACTTCCTAGAAATCCAATACACAATGAATAATACATGCTGATTGCAAACTGCAGATAGTGGTGAAAGTGAAGTGGTGAGAGGGAAGCTTTCAAGAAGGGAAGAGGGAGAAAGGGAGTAAGAAAATGATGTGTATGTGTGAAAACTATTATGACTGTAAATGTTGATACACACATAAGCCACTGAAACTGAGCATTAAGAAATCCTATCAGAGGCAATTGTATCAAGAGAGAGGATGATATCCTTTCTATTTATAAGATGAGGGAAACTTCTGAAAGCAACAAGTATTTTTCAGTTTTAGTTCACTATGTACCATTGTTCTGAGGAAAGAGAACAAGGTTGTATATATTTCACAGGAAAAGAAAATTCCCAATGGGATTTCATGCACAAGAAGAGATAAAAAGGAAACCCTGTAACTTCCTTTGACTTAAGGCCTAACTTGGGAAAATAAATTTAACATAATATCCTGATACTTGAAGATGCCAGTTAAATTTTCCATTGGCTTGCCCATTTTATTTAAATAATTCTAATTAAAAGAAAAAACTTACCTGAACTTTGTAGTGCTATTGTACCTGCTGCTGTTGATGCCACTTGTGTAACCAAAACTCCATAGTCAAATTTTTTATGCCTGCTGATCTAAACCATAAATAAGGAACAACAGTGAGACTAGGAAAATAGCATGCTAATATTTTAGTTACATGTTACATGCAGAGTTACTGATTTTTTTAGAACACTAGACATTATTTCAAATAAAGATAACCAGAGTGGCAAAAACAAACAGAAACTATAACAATTAATGAGTTAATACTAATGTAATATTTTTGAGAATTTTATTTCAAATCTAGGTTCTGGTCCCAGCCAGGAAACTAAGTAGCTTTTTGACCTTGAACAAGTCACTTCTCTCTCTAGGTCTAAGTCTCTTCATACATAAAATAAGGGACTTTGACCAGATGTAAAGTAAGATTCCTTCCAACTCTAAATTCTATTATCTTACTATTTAATTCTTTAGATTGGTTCTTCAATAATAAATTTCCTCATTAATAAATCTGTTTTGACTGCCAGGTTTTCAACTGGGCTTTTAAGTAATCTAACAACTTTAAAAAGTACAATGGTATCTTCATAAAAATGAAAATTATTTTTAGAGACAATGTGATTTTTTTTTCCCCTTAGGAAGGGAATTTTATATATAAAATACCAACCAAGACTGTTCATCATTAATATAGAGATTTCTAAACAATGTTGTAGGAAACCTTAAGTAATTTATTTCACAAAGAGAATGTTATATATGTGTTCATGGTACAGTACAGAAATGAGTATCTCTCTTAGCAGAAATCAGAGTAAGTAAATAATAACAAAGACATTATAAAATGTCCTTCCTTCTCGGACTTTAGCCAAGATCAGATTGGCTTATAAAATGCTTGACTTCTAAACAGAAGTAACCATTTAGAATTTATATATATTTTAACATTTCATTAAAGGAATCTGTTACAATCAAATTTTTAAAATATAAACTGTACAGTCAGTTTTAAGAGAAAAAAAAAAACTAGAGAGAATCTGAAGAATCATGGGAAAGAATTAGGCTAATTTCCCCAGTTTTCTGCTGTTCGTGTCTTTATCATTTGCTTTCCTTTTTCCATTTTTATTACTCCTATTTTTATTTTCCTTAATTTACTATCCACTAGTTCTACAACAGATGACACAGAAGTAAGATAAGTGTGTATCCTTTCCCACTTGCCTTCCTCCACAACAACTGCAAAAACACCTCATTCAATCACCCCCATGGACCCTGCCCATCCAGACATCAGGAGCCTTGGGGCTTCCCAAATTCACACCAAGTACTGAAAAGGAAGGAGCAGAAGAAAACCACAGGGAAGTTAGGGATGCTCTGCTAAACAACACTCAGACTTTGTGGATATTGTTAAATACAAATCTGAGTTCTAGTCTCACTTCTTCTGTCAGTTACTAGAACATAAGCAGATCATTTAACCAGCCTTAATCTCCACTTTCTCTTCAGCAAAATTAAGGAAATGGCCTATGGCTTTCTTACAAGGTAAGTGAGAATGTAAATTTTCAAAAAATATTGTGAACAGAATAAAGCACCATTAAAATATTGTAATATCTTTTAGGGTTATAAGTTTCTAAGGTTTAGGAAACAGCTTCTATTATAACCACCAGTGTGGTACAGAGGAAGACAAGATTATCTTAAAATTGGTGAATGGGAAAAGTGACATCTAGTCACAGGAGTAAAAGCTGTCTGCATGGTTTCAGACACTGGAATGATTTTTAAAAATGTCTTTGAACTGCTTGAATATTTTCAAAAATGTAAAAACAAAAATGAAAACCCAAATGTTTAACCAGCACACAGGGATTCAAACTCACCAGAAGATAAATTCAAATTAAAACAACACAATTTCCTGTATGTAAACTTAAAAGGCTGAAAAACTTCTATATTGGATATAGTCTGAATGTATGTCCCTACAAAATTCATGTTAAAATCCTAACCCCCAAGATGAGAGTACTAAGTAGGGCCTTTAAGGAGATGACTAGATCAGAAGGTAGAGTTTCCTCATGAACCGGATTAGTGCTCTTATAAAAAAGATACCAGGGAGCTCCCTAACTACTGCCATGTGAAGACACAATGAGAAGTCTGGGAACCAGAAGAGGGCCTTCACCTGACAATGCTGGCATCCAGAGCTTGGATTTCCAGCCTCTGGAACTGGGAGCAACACATTTCTGTTACTGATAAGCCACCCAGGCTGTGGTATTTTGTAATAGCAGCCTGAACGCACTAAGACAATATTATACAAGAAGTATACACATTCAAGAATATTCCATAACACACTGCTATGAAAACCTGGGGCAGGGGGATGCCTGCAGAGTAAATCAGGAATGACAGGAGAATAAAATTAATCAAGGGAGAAATCTTGCAGGAAAAGATGGGGACATGATGTCATGAAATGAGACACATAACTAAATTCTCTATACTTGAGGTCCATTTAAACAAATAAAAACACATCTGCACATACAAACCTAGCATCATAAACAAATGTTCATGTTTCATTTATAAAGAGGCCCCTGCGAGCGGTGAGGCCCCTTCCTCAGGAACAACTTATTCTTCATGGGCAAAAACAACCCCAAAAAGTTAACTATTTGTTTTTTATAGACTTAAACAAAAGCAGGAAATTAGAACTGGCAACTAAGGAAGAACAAATACAATGATATTTATAATCAGGCAACCTAATAACATCAAAAAACAGCAGCTGCCAGAGACAGAGAATAAAAGCATACCTATGATCCTAAAACACTCAGAAGTCTAGGGATACTCACTGTGACAGCAAAAAGCTGACTATACTTCTATGGCCTCTATCTGAAAAAGGACTATATTATACTGCAAATTTTATTTAACAATAGCAATAATAAAATCCCCCTACAAATATTTGTTTCTTTTAAAATGTGAGGCCTACACGCTCACTGACACATACACTTTAACTCCAATAGGTTTTTCTCCTGAAGTTCCCCCCAGTTTTAGTATATCCAGATGTCTGATATCACATTTATAAAACATCTGCATAATTAACTGAATTTTTCAATTGCATCTGCTTGTTTGCCATCCTGTAAATACAGCCATAGACACCAACATCAACTCGCTAATGCTTTCCTAAAAAAAATATCCAGTTAAACATTACAATGCTGTATGGCTTTTTAACTCAGGTTTAACAACCTCTTCAAGCACAGAAAAAAGGATAATGTTCTTAATGGCTTTCGAAGCAACAAAAATTCCTTTTGCCTGTGGCAGATGGTAATTCGTACCTGTAATTTTTTTGCATATCGGTTGAACATAAATGTCACACATTCACTGATGGCACCTGTTCTTTGAAGAAGTAGTAACCCTTTAGGGGTGGCAGCAAAATTTAATAAACCATCCAACAAATTCTCTTCCCAAGCCGTACTGAAACAGGTAAAGAAAAGGTATATGTTTCTGTATTATATTCAAATGGAAAAGAAAATATTTTACCTTAACACTGCTGATAATTAAATTTATAGAGTACACACTGATTGCAAAGTACTTCATAAATGTTTAAAAATATGATAAAAAGTACAGTGTCCTCAACAGTGAATTCTTTTATTGTTACATCTTCTATGCCAATAATTTTCCATCACTGAGTCAATCAAATACTCACTGCATGTCAGCACTTTATTATACTTAGGCTCTCTTACCCATGCTTAAATTCATTCTGTCTTCCTGTTACAATTCTGCTGGGCCTGGATTCCCCACACCCAAATTCTCCATTACTTTCTTCTTTTTCATTATAGAGTATCTGTCTTCTGACTTTCTAAAGGATATCAGGCTATTATCTTTATTTTCATAGGTTTTTTAAAATACATGTTCATTGTTGAAAGTATAGGTTTTCAATTACACTTTAAAAGAATGACATTTTTTTCCTTGGAACACTCCTAAAAGGAAGGCTAGTAACATTCTCCAGAGAAAAAACCTGAAACAGTCACAAGACACATAGCTAATAGGAGAGTCAAAGCTAGAAATTTGGAAATACAGAAAAGGTTATGAGAATTTCATCCTGAAATAGCAGAATTAAGAGACAACATACTATCTGCTGGATATTCCTAGTTGTCTGGAAAGAAACTGTAGAGATTAAAATAGGTCAGAATCAAATGTTTATATGTACAGTGAAGAGGAGTATGTAAAAAGGGTATCTTCCCCCCTTCTCCACAGAAAGCTTCAGAAGTCTATTTTGGAACTGATTTTAGGAGAGATTTGAAGTCCAGGACTTTTCTAATTAAAAAAGAATGAGTACACAGAGTATGTGTTTTGACACATATCCCTCTGTGCTAATATCACACAGCAATGGTCAAAGATATAACCATGTTCAAGTACAAAATAATTGTCACCATGGACAAACAGAGCAGAAGTACAAAGAAGTAAGACTAGTTTTGAGGCAAAACTATATACATATATACTGGGGCTTTTGACAAGCCATAAGTCTAGGGAGACACAAGAAAACAGATAAAGCCCCATTTCTAGAAATGAGCGGATGATCAATTCATCTTCCATTTCTTTAACTGTATCTTAATATCTCCATCATCACCCGGCCGGGCATGGCTCAGCAGTTGAGCATTGACCTAGGATCCAGGAGATCGCAGTTCGATTTCCAGTCAGGGCACATGCATAGGTTGCGAGCTCGATGCCCAGTTTGGGGCATGCAAGAGGCAGCCGATCAATGACAACTCTCTTATCATTGATGTTTCTATCTCTCTCTCCCTCTCCCTTCCTCTCTCTGAAATCAATAAAGATATATTTAAAAAATATATATATATATATATATTATATATATATATATATATGTGTGTGTATATATATACACACACACACATATATATATATCTCCATCATCACTGACAGGAGCCTCAACACCGATAAAATATGTATTTATAACATGGGAGTAAAAGAGAGAACCCATTAAATTGCTGAACAGGAAAGAATAAACACAGAAATAGAAATTCAGAAAAATAAGGGAAGAAAGTTAAGAAGGAAAAAAAGTAACTCACTTAAAAATGGAATTGCAATCAAACTTCAAAAGATGTCTAAAGTTAACATGCAGAAGAATCAACATTCATCAAATGAATTTATTTCAGCTGAAATAATTTTCAGAAATAATGACTTTAAAATAATTTATTTATGATGGCCAAAGCAAATTTAAAAATTTCCATTAAAACTGTGAAACAAAAAGCAGAAATAAAATATAAAGTTAGCTTTTTTTAAAATCCATTGGAAACCTTGAAAATAAACACAAAACATAGCCATGTGAAAAGCAGATAGGATAAACTCTAGGCCATAGTCAAAGAGAGAATTACTGAATTGAATTGTAGGTGGGTAAGAAATGTTTTAGAAAAAAGGTGAGACACAGACTGGTGCTATGTGCTGGAATCAGACTAGACAACTGGCCCAGATTGTTTTACCAAATTACAAAGGAACAAATAATGCCCGTCTCATACTAACTTTTCAATTAACACAAAAGAGCAAAAGATACTCGATTCTTTCTATGAGGTCATTTAATTTTGATGATAAAAATGAAATCAACAGTTTTAACTATAATCAAAACTCCTATTAAATATTTTGTTTCAAAGACATTAATATCAGGTATTGAGGAAACCTCCTTTTCCCCTGGCATCAAGTTTCCACATGTAGCACAGTCCCTTGTTTACATCTGCTTGCCTTTCTCTACTTAATCACTCATTTCTCCCCACGGAAGAAGGGACTTGAGATTTGGAAGATGACCTAAGTAAGCATGCTTGGCTCAGCAATACCTCTCCCCCAGTCCACTTCTTCTTTGTGATCCAGTTACTTGTAGGAAGCACATATTCTGCTCTATTCTGCTATGTAGTTAAGTTTGATCTTTGTAAGCGTGGCCTTAGAGGGAATCCTACTGCTGCCCACTATTGATTGTAACAGAAGGGTAAATCTGTCTTGAGATCAATTTTTAGGAAGGTTATGTTATTCAGTGTTTTGATTTGCTGGACATTTTTTATCTCTATTGATTGGTTCACAGTTCTGGAGCAAAGGAATGGTTTATAGTTTATTAGCTCCCTCAGACTCTGACATCAAAAATGGAAAAACAGCCCTGGCCGCTGTGGCTCAGTTGGTTGGGTGTTGTTCCATGCACAGAAAGTTTGCTGGTTCAATTCCCTGTCAAGGCACATGCTCTGGTTGGGTACTTGATCCCCAGTATGGGGGGGTGGGGGCGTTGCAGGAGGCAGCCAATCAATGTTTCACTCTCACATCATCATTTTCTCTCTCTCTCTCTCTCTCTCTCTCTCTCTCTCTCTCTCTCTCTCCCTCCCACCTTCTCTCTTTCTAAAAATCAATAAAAATTTTTTTTTTAATTTAAAAACATTACCAACAGTAAAATATGTTAAGTACATTAGTCATGTTTCCTCTTACTTCTGGCCTATGGACCACACCATTTATTCCACAAGGAATAATGTTCTCCCCTCTTTAGACAGTTAATATCCATGTATTGTTTTTCACTTACTTGAACAACAACTTCTTCTGGGAAGATTTCCCCCACAAGTCCACTTGCAATGGACCTTGCATGAACCCTATCATATAAATTTAATATACTATATTGCTGCATTGTATTTATTTGTATTCTATACTACACAATAAGCTCTCTAAAGTATACAGGTATCCTCAGAACTCAGCAAAAAATTTAGTCCAATAAATAGCTGAATGAATGAGTACAAAATGAACGCATGGATAAAAATGAAAATACAGACTTCCAAAAATAGATATCTAAAATTTACCTCAAAAAATGAATTGCAAGAATGCTTTTTTTCTCACTCCTTCATCGAAGAAAAAAATGCCAGTTGATTTAAGTTTATGACAATTATATCAGAAAAAAAATTAACTTTCTAAAAATTAGCTATAATTATTTGTTGAATTATTATACTGCTAAGAAAAAAATGCAAAACACTTTTTGTTTGGTTGGTTTTCTTTGAGTTAAACTATATTGACCCAAAAAGAAATGTTAGTTTTTGGATTTCTCTTAAGAGTATCCCTCAAGATTCTTCTCTGTAATTATGGTCTTTTAGGCTATGCCAGCACCCAAGAAGAGAATCCATGAACATATTCACCACATCTTAATTTAAAATATATATGTATTTCCCCAGTAATCTGACTCCATATCCTATTGATATCAGTGAAGAAACATGGAGATTTCTAAATTTAAAACAAGTATAAATGCCGATGTAAATGATTTCTCCTTCCAAAGTCTTATTAAAATACATTCTCACATATCTTGAAAGATCATAATTTAAATATAAATGGACTTCACTGGCATTCAAAAACACTTTTCTTCTACTGAACTCCCTAGTTAGGTTTCCAATTTTAGTATTTGGTAATTCTCCAAATTTTCTGGAAACAAGACAAGTCAAGTTTCCTAACCCAAAATGTAAATGCAGAATGAGGTAAGTATAATAACTATTGCTAGATTTTAAGTTACAAGTATTATATGATCTCTAAACTTCCTCCCAGGTATCATATTCCTTGATCCTATATATACATTTACCTTCCCATAAAATGTTTTTGCTACAGTAGTCTATTACATACTCATTTAAAAATTATTTCAGCAAATATATATATTTTTTAAAAGATGGATTTAATCAATTGTACTTACATGTTTTGGGACTCCTGGCTTACTGAAGAAACAGAATCCAAACCCTCTACTGGAGTAGGAATTCTTTCTGATAGCAAATTTGTCTAAAATATAACAGATTAATTTGCACTGTTTTTTTTACTGATCACATTATTCACATAACTCATGCTACATTTTTATATTTGGTGCTCAAAGTAATTAAAATTAAAAGATCATCAAAAGTTAACTTTGGTTCTTAATTAAATATAATTAAAAGTATTTCATTACATGCATATATGCATATCCCATGGACACAGACAACAGTACAGTGAAGGCCTGGGGAGGGGGTGGGAGTGGGGTGGAGCGGGTCAACGGGGGGAAAAAGAGGACATCTGGAATACTTTCAACAATAAAGATAATTTTTTTTAAAAAAAGTATTTCATAAATAAAGCATAAGAATGTGGGGGGGAAAGACAGTCTATTGATATATATTTGACTATTGCTAAACATTATAATCTACAGTGTCCATAACAAGAACCCAGCTGTTTATAAATATAAGCTGCACAGAAATAACTTCCCAAGAGGAATGTCAGGCTATGCAAAGATAACTTATCTAAGGCTCTCCAACCATAAGAAAAGACTTTGTAGTAGCATTAGGTCCTAGATCTGTGTCCTAGGGAGAAGAGATACTACAGTCATCCTGTGCCAAAGTAACATGATGCCAGATTAAAAAGTATTATGTCCTCCAGAGTACTATGATGCTAAAGAGGATTTATTTGCCACAGTAAAATACTATTTTACCTGCGATATGACACTACAATAGTGATTATATTTGAAATAAAGATTTGCAGGGAGAAAAAAAAAGCTTGACAATACTTACCTTCTTCCATGCCCTTGCTATAGATTCGTGCAGACTATAAGAAATTAACACTTGCAAGCCTTCACATGTACCATATATTTGGCAACACGTGGAAATAAAAGCTCCTTTCACCATAGGCAACATTTCTGATTCCGAAAAAATAGAAGTATCTTCATCAAGAAGTTTTTTCAAAAACCAGGCTATTATATGAGCACCTGTAGAACTAGAAGATGACACCTAAAGGTGATCCCGAAGTTACAAATCATGAATTCGTACCGCACTACCAAGGCTACCCTTACCACAAATTCCTCATTCGCCTGGCTAACTTTCAGTCCTCCAGCTCTTCTCCTCTGACATGTCAATATTCTTGCTCCCACCCACATGCAGATGTCTAATACTGAAAGCCTGTTCAGCAGAGCAGAGGAAAACGACAACAGAAAAGCTTGTGGTTTAATCTACCATGAGTAATCTGCTATCCTGGTTGTCTGTTATTTGCTTAATGGCTGTGCTATCTTTCCAAATCTCTCTGAGCCCAGTGGTTAGCATTGTCATCTATTCCCAGAATTCTCTTTTGTCCTCTGCATAGTCCATAATCCTGGTCACTCCTTCATCTTTCTGAAGATGATCTAATATGTTATTAGTGGCTGGTCAGGAAACTATACCTAGGATAGTTATCCATATTTTCATTAACAAATAGCATGGCATTTTGGAAACTTTGAATGAGATTTACCAAATATGCTAAAAATTCCACAAATTATTTAAAACACAGGCACATACCTTTTTTCTTCAGAAGAGTTCATATTTTCTCCATAAAGAAGCAAGGTAAGGCCTTCTTCGACAGATGCAATTCTTGCGAGAATATCAGCGATATAAATTAAAGCTGATTCAGAGCAATTTGGAGCAGCCTGTACATAAAAAAGGTAACAAAATCACATACTTTTATGATGTGCTAACATATCACAGACTAAAATTCAAGGGCAGTAGTGTAATCTAATAAAGTTATATTACCACAACAAAAAGAAAGTTATGATTGTTTAGCTGTGAAATAATATGTCTGAATTAAAAGTGTCACTAGATTAGATTCTCTTACCAGCATGAAGAGGCAAATACATACAGACTTTTTATGCAAATCAGTTATTGTTTATTAACAGTTGAGAGAATTGATGCTATTATCATTTTATATATAATTCTTGTGGACAAATGCAGTAGCTTCTCTATTTCCATTTTGCCCTTTACTTCCCATTCACTGGGGTCCTATACAGGCATACCTTGGAGACATTCAAGTTCAGTCCCAGCAAAGTGGGAATAGAGGGAACATTCCTCAATGTAATAAAGGCCATATATGACAAACTCTCAGCCAACATCATTTCAATGGGCAAAAACTAAAAGCATTTCTCTTAAGATCAGGAACAAGACAGGGATTTCCTTTTTCACCACTCTTATTCAATATAGCACTGAAAGTCCTAGCTACAACAATCAAATAAGAAAAAGAAATAAAAGGCATTCAAATTGGAAAAAAGGAAGTAAAACTATCATTATTCTCAGATGGCATGATATTGTACAAAGAAAACCCTAAACATTCCACCAAAAAGCTACTAGAACTAATAAATTGAATTTGGCAAAGTAGCAGGATACAAAATTAATATCCAGAATTCAGTGGCATTTCTACACACCAAAAATGAACTATCAGAAAGAGAAACCAGAAAACAATCCCATTTACTATTGCAATAACAACAAAAAAAAGTACCTAGGAATAAATTTAACCGAGGAGGTTAAAGACCTGTGCTAGGAAAACTATAGGACACTGAAGAAACTGAGAAAGATACAAATAAGTGGAAACATATACACACTCCTGGATTGAAAGAATTAACATCATTAAAATGTCCATACTACCCAAAGCAATCTATAGATTTGCATAATTCTTTTTAAGATATCAATGGCATATTTTACCGATCTAGAAAAAATATTCCCAAAATTCACATGGAACCAATACAGACCCTCAATAGCCTCAGCAATCTTGAGAAAGAAAAACAAAGTTGAAGGTATCGCAATACTTGATATCAAACTATACTATAAGGCCACTGTAATCAAAACATCCTATGATAGCATAAGAACAGGCATATAGATCAATGGAACAGGACAGAGAGCCCAGAAATCAACCCACGCCTATATGGTCAATTAATATTTGACAAAGGGGGCAAGAGCATACAATGGGGTAAAGACAGTCTCTTCAATAAATGATGCTGGGAAATTTTGGACAGGTACATGCAAAAAAATGAAACTAGACCACCAACATACACCATATACAAGAAGAAACTCAAAATGGATAAAAGACTTAAATGTAAGTCACTAAACCATAAAAATCCTAGAAGAACACATAGGCAATAAAATCTCAAACATCTCTCAGAGCAATATTTTTACCCATATGTCTCCTAGGGGAAAGGAAATAAAGAAAAAATAAATAAACAAATGTGACTATATCAAACTAAAAAGCTTCAGCACAGCAAAAGAAACCATCAACAAAATGAAAAGAAAACCCATTGTTTAGGGGCACATATTCTCCAATGATACACCTGATAAGGGGTGATAAGGAGTTAATCTCCAAAATATATGAAGAACTTCTACACCCAGGAAGACAAACAATCCAATTAAAAATGAGCAAAGGACGTGAACAGACACTTCTCCAAAGAGGACATAAGATGGACAATAGACATGAAAAAATGCTCTACATCACTAATCATCAGAGAGATACAAATTAAAACCACAATGAGATTATCACCTCACACCTGCCAGAACAGCTACCATCAATAAATCAACAAACAAGTGCTGGCAAGGATATGGAGAAAAGGAAATCCTAGTGCACTGTTGGTGGGAATGTGTCTGGAGCAGCCACTGTGGAAAACAGTATGAAGCTTCTTCAAAAAATTATAAATGGCATTACCATTTGACCCAGTGATCCCACTTCCCGGAATATATTCTAAGAATCACGAAACACCAACTCTAAATATATGCACCCCCTATGTTCACAGCAGTGTTATTTATAATAGCCAAGATCTGAAAACAGCCTAAGTGCCCATCAGTAGATGAGTGGATGAAAAAGCTGTGGGACATTTACACAATGGAATACTATGTGGCTATAAAAGTGAAGGATCTTTACCTTTTGCAACAACATGGATGGACCTGGAGAGTATTATGCTAAGTGAAATAAGCCAGTCAGAGAAAGACAAATACCATATGATCTTACTTATAGGTGGAATCTAAAGAACACAATAAACTGACAAACAAAATAGAATCAGAGGCATAGATACATGGAACAGTTTGAAAGCCATCAGAGAGGAGGCAGGAGAGGGATACTGGATGAAAGAAGGTGAAAGGATTAGCCAACGAACATATATGCATAACCCATTAACACAGACAACAATGTGGTGAAGGCCAGAGGGAATGGGAGGGTGGCAGGGGGCAAAAGAGGGTAAAATGAGGACATCTATAACAGTGTCAACAACAAAAATAAAGAAAAAAATCAGATATTAAGTGGTAGCTAAAGATGTACATAATCAAGAGTTTCTCCTATCCCAATTATGAGACAGACTCAAGACATAGTTACAAGCAAAGAAAAGATGGCAAAAGTAAATAAAAAGTTAAAGATATATAAAAGCAAAGACACAAACAATTTCTCTGGTATAAGATCCCAGAACACAATGCTCAGCTCTGGTACGTGGTTTATATTTACAGTACTATTTATATTACTATATTAACTTAAGCTGTATTTGGTATTCTGTTTGTTTCTTCTCTATTTATTTTGTTTTTCCAAGGTTGACTATAGGATCATCAAAATAATTTATCATTATATGCACCTAATTTCCCATAATTCCACTCTTTATACCACATTCATATAAATGCTTAATGTTTTCTGAATGAGCAATAAATAATGAATACATGGATGGGTGAGCAGTTGCCCAGTCCATTGAGGGGTAGGTATAGGAGGGAGATGAAACCAATAAGAACACTACATAACACAGACATGGGAAGGCAATAACATGTAGCTTATTGATAAGCTTTATTTCATTCCTCAGAAGCTTAAGTCACAGAAGCGGAGGGATATATTACAGACAGCAGTACTAGTAGTGGTACCAGTTCTGCCACCTGCTAAATATCTGACCTTTACCAAGTCACTTCTTTGAGCCTCATTTGTGAGGATTAAATTATATAATGTGAGGAAATATACTGTACAAACTGTAGAGAGACATACAAATGTTCAGAACTAGGATGTTTATAAGCTTTTTTCCTCAAGTAATACTAGTTCTTCATATAAAACAGGGCTGGCTCTTCAGAAAAACAATCCCATTTCCAAAGGCTATAAAACTTCCATTAAAACAAATAACAAAACATTCACAAGATTTATTAGATTTGCAACACAAATAGCTTCTTAATAGAATAACTTTTCTTAGTCCTTACAATCAGCAGATCTAAGCCTAACTAGAAAAAAATATTCTTAAGATATTATATGCATATAACTAATAGATTAACTGACTGCATAAACTATAACTTAACAATAAATAAAAATTGATGTTGGCACAAAATACATTCATATATGGAAAAATAGTGTAATAAAATAATTTTTAAATATGTCAAATTTAGAAATTAATTCCCATTGAACAGTCACTAATACTCAACTAAGAAACTTTTCCTCTTTAGTAAATAATACCAACCTTAGTTCCTTTCATTAAATTGTGAATAGGCTGAAGAAGTGCCTCAATCACAGTGTTGTTACATAAGCATTCAATTGCACATTCTTTTTGATCACAGAGTATCTGTAGAACTTCAGTCACCATACTTGCAGGGGAGTAATTCTCTGTAATGCAAGAAGTATTTTTTAATTAAACCTTTAGACATTCAGTACTTAATATATATTTTAGTTATGGGTTAGTTATTTCTGTTCCAAAAAAGTTCAATATCAAGGTTGAACAGTTTAAAAATCACACAACTTAATGCCCAAAGGAAGATGTATTACCAAACTATAACCTAAAGTTTAAGGAGATATCAATTAGCTTATCATATTTTCAAGTGAAAAAGTGAATAAATGACAAATACGAATGACAAAAGACAACAATATAAGATCACTGGCTGTTTGACATTAAATCATTGCTTGACAGTGAGGATGGGGTTAGAAGCAAATTTACAGCTTTTCTTCTCCTGGCAAACACTTACTTTCTCTTTTATTATTATACATAATAGTAAATGTATTCAGGTGTTGATCCTGGTAGAAAATTAGTTATTAAGACAAAACAATGGCCAAAAAGAAAGGAGAGGAGAAGAGAAACTTTCTTGTAGAGTAGTATATTTCTTGTGATACCATAAAACCGATGAAATCAATGAGCAGTTTTAAATTTTTCTTTTAAAATACAGTACACATAAATGTAACATGAGAAATAGTCATTAAAATAACTGTGATATTTTCAGTTTCATAGATTAATGCATTTTCAGGTTATGTGACCTAATACACTAAGAAAACTGTTTTACATGAAGAAACTAAGGAACCAAAGTTAGCAGTTTACAGTTGTCCTAGAAAGATAATACTAAAATAACACCAACATTCTAAACTTATTATGTATGCAATACTCCATGAACACACTAAGACTTCAAGTCAATACTGGAAAAAAAGAAAATGGAAATGGAAAGTTAAGTAATTTTCTTCAACCATCTCCAAATGAGAAACTCTGTTTGCAATGAGAGATATTATTGATGAGCATATGGTCATTCATTCATCCATCCAATTATCTACTATTTTTGAGTGTCTACTATATGCCAGACACTGTGCTAAAACACTGTAGAAAGAAGTAAATAAGACAAGAAACAGTCCACTAGATGGTAAACTAAGACATTAACAACTATTATAACAGAAAAGAAAAATTTTATCATAAAGGAAGCACAGTATGTTGTAGGAGCATAGAGCAGGGAAACCTAACCTAGTACTTTATAGATGTAAATGCTGTAAATGCAAAAAGAAGTCTGAGAGTCACTGTTAAGACTAATAAGCTGTTATATCTGCACACATATAACCTACTAATTTACAGATGTATTATTATGGCACTGATATATGGCCCAAACCATTTTTTTCTATGGTTCACTTGAATTCCTCTCAGAATTTGTGCCAGCATTTCTAGAGTAACTTCCAAGTGTTTCACTTTAGAAACTTTCATTGATATTTGAAGGAAAATTTATAAGTTATCTATTAAATGTTAATATTCAAAATGCTTTTAAATATTAAACACTAACAGGCATTTTACTAAAAAACATGAGAGTTTTGGGGGCTTTTTTGGCTTTATTCTTTAGTAAAAAGAGAAGATTCTGAAGTTTTGGATGTGAGCTGAAACAAACAAGGTGATCAAAACATCCAGGAAAATATAAAGGATAAAAGTATCAAGAAAGAATACATCAGTACCTATCAATCAAACTTCCCTGAAGAGCCAAATTTCCCCATTTCTTAAGAACATCTTGATCTTTAAAAAAATAACAACATTAAAGTTCCCAGTAAAATTAATTTTAAATAAAAAGGCAGTAAATTATAAACATCTTAAAATATCAGTGAACAAATTTAAATTTCATGGTTTACTTCCAGGACCAACATAATTTATTATGAATAATACTGCATCTTATGAAGCCTCTCAACTTAACCAGGTCAGACACTCAAAACATCTAAACAATAGAATATTTAGATGTTTTCTATTTAAAATAGAAGCACAATTACCTAAATGTGCAGCTGATGTCATCTTTGGGCAACTTGGTGAGTAATAGATAAGCTGGATAAACAGAACCAGAAGATCTGAAAGGGATACTGAATCTTCAAAGAGAAACAGAAAAAAAATTATTTTCTAACAGAGACTTACAACTTAAAAAAATTTAACTGAGCTCCCATCCTCCTATTCTGAGTTTTCAGAGACTGTGGTTAATCAGGGAGAAGGGGGCTATAACCCAAGAAGAAGACTACAGAAGGACAAATTAAACATAGCAAATTAAAAGATGCCAAGTAACGAAGTAGTTGATTTTGTGACAGTGTAGTTTTGCTATTTATGTTGGATCAATCAGTTAATATAAACCTACCATAGGAAGATCTAGAATCTGATCAGAACTGTTTTATTTTATTCAATTAGGAGCAATACAATTCAGCCTAATGTGTAGGTCCAGCTAACTTATCTGAATAACACTGGAGAAATGAGGTCAGAAAACATTTTCTGAGCCAGATAGTAACTATTTTACGCTTTGTGGCCAAACAGTTTCTGTCATAAATAATTCTGATGTTGTAGCATTAAAGTAGCCATTGAGAATATGCAAGTGAACAATTATGGCCGTTTTCCAATAAGACTTTATGTACACCAAAACTGGTATTTAGATATTTTCTCATGTCACAAAATAGGTTTTGTTTACTTTTTTGCAATAATTTAAGAATATATAAACCATTCTTAGTTCACAAGCCATACAAAACAGTATACCAGATTTGGCCCATCAGCTGCAGTTTAACAACCTCTGCTACAGAATCTTCACCTAAAAAGATTCGGGGGTGAAAACACATGTGAAAGTTAAAGGCAAATGCTGATTGATGCTAATACAGCACAGTAGAATACATTTCTCAAAACTGAGTTTAGAGAAGATCTACGATATCTGATAGGCCAAAATGTGGGTGTTAAAAGTCAATAAGGCCTGGCCGGCAGGGCTCAGCAGTTGAGCATCGACCTATGATCGAAGAGATCAGAGTTCTATTCCCAGGGCACATGCCTGGGTCGTGGGCTAGGTCCCTGGTGGGGGGGCGTGCAGGGGGCATCCAATCAATGACTCTCTCTCATTGATGTTTCTCTCTCTCTCTCCCTCTCCCTTTCTCTCTCTGATATCAATAAAAAATATATTTTTAAAAAACGTCAATAAGCCCGGCTGAGAGTGGCTCAGCGGTTGAGCGTCGACCTAGGATACAGGTGATCCGGGTTCGATTCCCGGTCAGGGCACATGCCCGGGTTGTGGGCTCAATCAATGATTCTCTCATCATTGATGTTCCTATCTCTCTCCCTCTCCTTTCCTCTCTCTGAAATCAATAAAGATATATTTTAAAAAATAAATAAATAAATAAGTCAATAAAAGTGCTAAATAACAGATGATAGACATAAACTTCAGTTAAATACCTGCAATAACATCACAAATATATATTAATCTTTCTATATTTGTAAAGTTTAACAATATCTTATTAAATGGCAGCTCTTCTCTTGAAAGTCAATTCTCTACTGAGTGCCCATTGTGCCTAGAATTATACCACCATAGAAAATACAAGAGAAGTATATAAAACAGTTTATTTTCTCAAGGAGCTATCAACCTAACAAATATTTAGGTAAAACAACTGTAAAACAATGAGGAAGCAGTACAAAAAAGTGTTCAAAATGAAGATTCTCTAACAGGATTGGCAAACTAGAGCCACTATGGTCTAATTCTTTAAGTCTCCAAAGCTAAAAACCTTTTTTTATTTTTAAAGGAATGTAAAAATGTATTAGATGTCCCCAAACCACGCCCAGATTAAGTACCTTACTAGGAGGACACACAGGATTCAAAATATTGTTGTACTCCCAGCTATAATTTTTACAACAAGAGGATACAAAGCAACATTAAAAGGGAAAACGTGCATGAACTGAAGTCCGGAGCAAACCAGGTACAAGGGTCTAAGGTTCCTCTTCCAGCGGAGTCTACAGAATACACTCAATTCTTCCAGCAATGAGTTGTGACAACAGACATAAAATGTTGTCTACCAGGGAAGCTCATTAGAGACTAAGTGCCCAAGGTTTTTGTTGGAAGTTGATCACGTAAGCACTCTCTGTCTAGCACACAACAGGACTCTAGACTCCCAGGAGGCAGGCAAATATACAGCATAAACCACACTGTATACACAAACAGTGTACCAGTTCTGGGAATAGTGAGATATCCAAGTTCCCAGCTGCCAGCCAAGGTCCAACCTTGCAGGAGGTCTTTCTAAGGATAGCAGTCTGGGGCCTGCTATGATAACTCTTTTTTGCACACATGGGCACATGTCTACACACATACACACAAACACACACACACAGAATATGCATCAGAGACAGCCTGTGGCCCACAAAACTCGAAATATTTACTATCTGGTAAATATAAAGATTGCTGATCTTTATACTATATTTCTAGTATAGACTTAAAGTTTTAAGGGAGGTAAAGAAGATAACTAATAGCATGTGCTGAAGTATGATGGAGAAAACTATAAAAATGGGACTTAGAGTAACAATAACATGCAAAAATATCAAATATTGCAGGGCTTTGCCATTTATAAAGCAGTATTCTCAAACCTCATGTTTGTGATCATCACAGAAATCCTGTGAGCCCAGCATCGCTGATATCATTATTCCATTTTTACAGATAAAGAAAATGAAACTGCAGTTATGTGATTAGCCCAAGAGATCACAGCTAGTTTATAGGGAACCAGAACTTAAATGAGGTCTGCTTCTAAATCCAGATCTGGGTGCACTATGTCCAGAATTTTGAAAGGCAAAGAAAAATAAGGTAAGCGTGAAAGGCTAGGTAAATACGGAAAAAAAAACTACACATGAAGGAAAAAGCACATACTGGAAAAGAACAGAAATGTAACACTTCAAGGTATACAAGCTATTAATAGACTAAAGGGTATGTTGCTAATTACCACAGAAGAGACCATGCAAAATCTCCAAGTTCTAATCCATAGTACATAAGTCTTAACATATCTGGACATACTCATATATTCTGATTATACATACCTTTTCTATTCCTCAGCTTCATGGGAAATAGCTTTCTGCCTTGTGTATAGATCAATAATCTTCCCAAAAGGCACAGTGAATGGATGAAATAAATATATTGTAATTCTTGCCCTGAGTAGTAGAAAGTTTTCTGTTTGTTCCCTTAAGAGAGAAGCAAACGATTACATTTATTTTAATGTCATTATGTTTTATAGTACCTGTCATCATTCCCTTCTAAACATTAAACAAGTCTACAGTCTGTAACATAGACACTTGGTGTAAATTTTAAAAAGTTATTTCCTTATTGTTTCCTGAGAACCCTTGACATCTAACTCTCTGGAGAAAAGCATTCACTTTTATAAAATGTAACAAACTCAGAAGAGTGTAATATATATACACATACATATATATATATATGTATGTGTGTGTGTGTGTGTGTATATATATATATATATATATATATATATAGTGCTCATTCTAAAAAAAAGTACCCTAAGATTGTCAGAGTTTTCATCTGTCATCAAGACTTCAAGAGTAAGTGGAGGGAGGAAATCAATAGAAAACCTTAGTTAGTGTTTAATTCTACTAATTAAAAGTCAAAGCTACAAAAGATCATATTTATAATCATGTTAGCAAATGAAATTAGAGTCTCTGAAATATAGAAATCTTCTAATATACATATAATTTGGTCGCTCATTCACCCATACATTCAAGATCTACGGAGTACCCATTTTATATAAAATCTTGAACTATTGCTGGTATCAAAAATTGAGCTTCCAATTCAGAGTACAGCAAATAGTCTGGTATACCCAGGGAATGAGGAGGACAAGTGGAAAGACAAGAGGCTAGAGGGTGTCAGGGCAGAGCATGGAAGGCTTAACTGCAGAAGCAACACAGGCCTTATTATAGAGGCAACTGGGACGACATTAAAGCGTTTTAAGCAGAAAAGGGCTTTAATTGGTAGAATTAAACACTATCAAATATGCATGTGAAAAACTGACTCTGATGGCAACATAAAAGGTGAATGGAAGAAGGTTAAAGCTTGAAATAAGATTCACCAAAAAAAATCATGGACAAAAGCATCAGCAAGAAGAATGGAGAAGAGCAAGTAGATAAAAGTAAATGTTTAAAAAAATAAATCAATATGCCTTAGATAGGACCGCATGTGACCGTGAAAGAATAAGAAAATTCTCAAGTTCTAGACTCAAATATCTGTGAATTAGAAGTCACAGTGAATTTGTCTTCTATTTAAGTAATTCTAAAGGGGGTCAAAAAACAAAATAGGCCCAAAAAGAGAAGTAATTTCAGTCTTTAATTGTTTAATATTGAAATACCCACTGAGCATCCAGATAGTTACGCTAAGTATGGTATGAGTACATGGGTCTAGAATCTAGGAAAGGAGTTTAGATTTAAATATTTCAGAGTAACAATATACATATAAATATATAATATTTGAAACCATGAGTGTGAATGGCTCCCTCAAGAGAGGTAGACTAAGGTGAGAAAAGAACAAAGGGCAAAGCTTTTGTGAGTACAAACATATAAAGAAGAGTGACTAAGTGACTAAGACTGCTGGACAGGGATGAAGGGTCCAAGAAAGGACGGCACTGGGAAGAGGAGGGGAGGTCAACAGAGGCAAATGCTGTAAAATGAGGGCAAGGAAGAGGGGAGCTGGTAATGGGGAGGTCATGGGGCAGCAGAAAGAAGCTTGTTTCTGGGCTGAAAGGTGAGTAAGAAAAAAAAGTGGGTAAGAGGTAAAGAAAAGGTGTGTAAAGAAAAATCAGAAGAGTCTTCTCTGAAGGGAAGCAGAGGTAAGGTACATGTGAACTTGCTCAGTTTTTTTACATGAAAGACAAGAGTACGTCTAGGAGACACAGGGGAAGGTACCAATAGAAAGGGAGACACAGTAACAAGTAAAGCAATGTCTTGGTTTTAAAACAAAAGCAAAGAACACCAAACAGGAACAGAATCAAGAACAAAGTGATCAATCTGGAACCGAAGGATAGCCCTTTATTGTAGCCCAAAGAAAGGGAGTACTGAAAAGGGCATATAAACATGCATTTGTGTGCATAGAAGCAGGATACCTGGGGAATTCATATCTTAAAAGTTCCATTTTTCTTATGGAAGTAGGATGCAAGGTCTTCTTTTGAGAGACAAGTGGGCGGTGCAAGGTGGGGGCTTGATGAGATGTGAAGGATTGCAATAGCCATTATGAAACACTGAAGGAAGAACATCTAGAGGATCCCAAAGCAACACAAAGAGAGCAGCTGAGGTTAGAAGAATACATCTGCACTATCAATTCACATCACAAATGCTCTCTGCTCAATCTCCCAAGAACCAGAGAAGACAGAAGGTTGAACTGATCTAAAGTTGGGAAACCAGAGGCAGGAAACTCTGAAAGAAAATAAAGAGCAAAGATTGTGAAAAAAATAGCAGAAAAGCACAGTGAAGCACCCTGAGAACAAAGGGAAGAAAGAAAAGCCATTAAGGCCTTTTTTTTTAAATCTTTTTTTTCTTAAAGAATCAATTTTGGCTTCTGTATTTTCCCTCCACTATGAAGAAATGGCTTTTGAAGACCAATAATTATTGGTATTTAACCATTTTTCTTGCTTGAGTTAGATAAAGAATTTACTCAGGGATAAAAAAATAAGGTATCTTCATCTTCTTGGAGAATTTACTATTTACTTAGAGAAGTGACAAAATAAAATAACAGAATGATAAATACCTAATTCACATGATAGGTTGTGTGATGTAGGCAAAAGAGCAATAAAAATCCAGAATAGGCGGATAATCTTTTGTGAAAATTTTAAAATAAAGTTTATTCTTTCACAATAAATGAGATATATATTAGTGTAAGGGATTATGGATAGGGGCAGTAGGAACGGGAACAACAAAGGTATATAAGCATTGGTATGCAGAGGAATCTACTGTAAAAGAAGATTCATTTTAATCAATAATTAGAGATAAGATTTAGATTGAGAGATTAGGACCAGATTATAAAACATCCAGGCTATTTTAGCTCAGACTGAGGATAATGAGAAAAGAATCACAGGGTGAGGTGGGTTGTCCAATAATAAAACAACATTTTATAGAAATGTTCCTCCTACTAAAATGCTATGTGATAATTAAATGATGATACACTAGAGAAAAAAATGAGCAGTATATTATTGCAGTATAACAGACTAGGGCATACACTCCAGTATGAATTGAAGAACTGCCTTTGGTAAGAAACAGTACAATGATACATTAATTTCAAATGTAGATAGGTTATAAAAAGCCATCATTATGGTATATATTTTAAACTTGTGAAAATATTTTACATTAGCAAAAGTGAAATAATTTACCATGCTGACAACTATTAAAAAATAAGAGTTACTACTTAGTCACTCTTAACTACTACTTAACTCTCATGATAACACCTATTTTTATTAATAAACTATACTATTTTTTAAAATATATAACAGAGAAAACTATACTTACCACAATGCTTTGAATGTCCCACAATCTCACTGGCTTTCATGGTCTCACATAACTCGAAGTACTGAACACACTGCTGAACTGCAGTAGTTATCTAATAAAATAACAACTTATTAATTATAGAAATGTGCATCCTCCAAGCCCTGGTATGTGCTAGGCAGAAGGTAACCAACCCCCAGTTTTAAGAAAACGGGCACAGTCTTTAATGAGTTTCTTTGGTAGACATCATTTCATATGAGCTGTAACAAGCTGATACTGGGAAAACCACATGGAAGCTTAATCTTGGTATCCTCCAGATGTCATCACATGAGCTTTCTCTATGCCAATTTTGTTTGCATCCTTTCTGTTATGAATCATAGCTGGGATTATGACTATATGCTGAGTCCTATGAGTTCTCTCAGAAAATCATCAAATCTGGGGGTAGTCTTGGGGACCACCTTCTACATCTATGTCTCCTCTAAATCAAATTTTAGAGATTCAGATCAATAATATAAAATTGCCTCCTAAAACTCTGAATTTCAAATTAGGTATGACCAAATGTACTAATTCTAAAGTCATTACCATTCCCAACTCCCCTATTTTTCTCTTGCTTTGTTACTTATCTCAACGAATGACATTAGTCACTCGATTAAGTCTTCACTCACCCCCCATTCAAAAAGTCAAGTTCTTTAAATCCTACATTCTAAATATTGTACTCCTGAGCCCATCCACTTATCCCAGTTCACTATGTCAAGAGCCTTAATTCATGTTTCTATCATTTTTTGTTTGGATTACTGAGAAGACTCTTAATCTTTTTGCTTCAAAACTTCTCCCCTATCTCCACCTAGCACCTTAAACCCATTTTCCAAATATTCCAAATCCTTAATATGGTGTTACTTCAGTACTTAAAAACCCATTAGTGGCTCACCACACCTCCAGAATAAATGCCAATCTCCTAAATTTGACATTATACAAAAACTCTTTATGATCTGAAAGTCTTATACCTCTTATCCTCCAAGTATACCCCTGCCCTAACCACACACACATGCACAAACACATACAGAAATACATCTACCTGTGTAAAAATCAGTCACCAAAAGCCAATTCAACATGCAACCAGTGAAATGACTAATTCATCAAAAGCAAATTCACTTAAAAATTTGACCAATAAACACACACACATTAGATCTGAAACACACTCATAACTGGCATTTACATCAAACTCAGCACTGTCATTTGCAAAAGGGAAGGGGCTGAAGATTTCCTTTAAAGATGCCTTTTCTATTTTTATGGAATTATGTCCTGCTCTATGCATGAATGAAACAACTGAAGTCAGTTGACACACACCCAAGTTAAAGCATCCAAGAATGTTTCAAAAATCCTCATCCACTTAATATTAGCTTTCCGAGAACTGATTTCAAGAATTTCCCTAATACCAGTTCACATTTCTCTTAGCAATCTATGTCCAGTTATATAAAATATGTGCAGTTTCCATATGTACTATGTTTTCCAATTCCTAACCTTTCAAATGTGCTATTACATTTCCCTGAAATATTTTCCTACCACTACCTAAAGCACCCCCTCCCTTTTTCATGATAACACCTATTCATAAAGAATAAAAAATTCCCCACAATCCTCAGAAAAGTGTAACTTGTTCTATAGACGACTTTAATCTACTTAATAAATCAATGATAAACCTATATAATCATGGTGAAAGGTATCCAGCAGAACAAGTGCAAAAGATCTCAATAAACATACTTCTGAAAGCCAAGCAATGAGTGTTAGCCCCTTGCTTCTGAAAATCATCCAATAACAGACACGCTCCAGGAAACATATTTGTAAAAGCCAGTCAGTCAGCAACAACCTCACCTGAGTTGCCTGCCACTCTTCTACAATTGGCTGAACTCATTCTCCCCTCTGAAAGCCTATCAACTCACTTATTTCCAAGCTTTTCCCCAAACCCTGTAAGATTAAGAATCTCCTTTGCCTAATTAAGTAAGCAATAAATTCAGCTTTATGCAGTTTCAGATATTGAAAACAATGGTCTTAATCCTGGAGTTTCCATTTAGATTACCTTGAAGACTCTGACTTGGAGGCTTTCAGTAGGATCATCAGACAAAGAACAGTGGTTCACTGGGCCCCCTTGAGTCCCAAACTCAGTCTTTCAGATCTGCCACCATGTGAATCTGTGTCAACAATAACCTGAGCTCCAACTTACTTCATTGAGCTTTCATTGCAAAATTTGCGATCCTAAGATTTGCAATGAAATCTGTACAAATCTGTACAAAGTAGTCTATTGTTTTGGAGAGGCACCACTGGGTAAAAATTTTTGCTATTAACCTGGTATTCTTTGCTTGTTTCACTTTACTATTTGTACAGTCTTAACTCCTTTTTTATTCTTGTTTCTCTTGCTTCTACTGAGTGCCCCATAGGGAACAGAAGGAAGCATAGTTCAATCCAATCAATCAGTGCAAGCCAACCCTGAGATTACCAGCTAAAAGCAAAAATACTGTAAAAAGGCAACTGGTCAAATTGCTTTGGGATCTTACAAAAATTTTATGAGGACACTCCCTGGCTTGTCAATTCATGAAAGAAGGGAGTCAATGACTGTCATGTCAATGATCATATAGCCCCTTCCTAGCTTCTGCTTGGTCAGAACCTGAGACAACGTTTATAAGCACACACTACTGCCCAAAAATGTAGTGATCTGTTTTGTTTTTCATGAGTGTCTCTAAGTCAAAGCTACAACCTCCTCCTGATAGACCTCCCTCCTTCTAGATAAATTTATTCTTGCAATCCACTTCTTACCCGTACCTTGGTAAAAAGGAACAACAACGAAATGACTTAGAATAACAATTGCCACTATGGAAAAATAAATACACTTAAGAGAAGCTCTAGAGAATAAGGAGACAAAAGAGCAAAGAATAGTCAGCTTCTTTAACTGACTCAAGACTCTTAGGTGATTTCCATCCAAGCCTTCAGAAGCCCATCTCCTTGCACTCATCTCTACCCGCTTTATCTTTACAACTCACACCCACTTCTGTTCCTACTACTCCTTCCCATGTTTTCTCAAATGTGCCACATTTTATTTGACAAAAGGTAACAAACACAGGAAAAGGTACAATCTCGTAAAGAAACAATCACATCATATAATATTCCCTTTTAAATTACATGAGCAGAAAGCAGATCTAGAGTCAGTAAATTTAAAACTAGTCTAGAGAGTCCAGTTGAAGGTATAAAGAATGGCTTTCCTAGACCTCAGGAAGACAGAGAGAAATTTGCTGTAAAATTCAGGATCTAATGTAATACTTATTCTCCTGCACTATCAGTATATACCAAGACGAGAGGAGGGTGTGTGTTAAAAATACGCTATGGTAGAAAAAAACCTATGATAGGAAAAACAGGGAATTTAAATAACCTAGCTGTCAGTATTTTTTAAATGACTTTGAGGGGGAAAGAAAAATAGGAAATGCACTAAATAAAGCCATTTCAGAACTCGTTCACTTAAGGGTAGGTGGGCAAAGATTCAAGTTGTCAAAAATAAAAGGTTAAATATTTACACTAATAGACAAAATGCTTTTCGACTAGTTCACAATTTTGCAATACTGTGGAAATAAAGTTCTCAACTTCCTCAGATATCTCTTTTAAAAAATGATAGCACATATACATAGATTATTTGTTGCCTAATGCTACCTACTGAAAATGTCATCAATGTCATAACTGTAACAAAGAGAATGGCACAGAGTAGCCACAAACCAGATATTAGTCAAAAATTAAAATGAAAGAAAATTAAAAATTCAGTTTCTCAGTTTCCCTAATCACATATCAAGTTTTTAAGAGACACATATAGCTAGTGGCTCCCCTATAAGACAATGCAGACATTCCATTGTTGCAGAAAATGTTATCGGACAGCACTGAAGAGAAGCTAGAAGAAATGCTGTAGCGGGTCACCATGCCACATAGGCTGCTATGACTAAAGTCCTTATGAGAGGATCTCTTATAGAACAAAAGACAAATCCATTGACTGGTCCAAAGTTTCTACTACAGATGCACAAAATCTAATCAATTCTGAAAAGATAATGGGAACAAATAGATCTTGAATCCATTTTTCCAAATATTTCTTTACAAAAGTTGGGCTGAGTTCATATATATATTTACACAAAACCTTTTGATATTTTATAAATTTAGGAAAGCATTTTAAGAGAAATGAAGTTTAAGTTGAAATCTCATGCAAGTATGACCCATTATGTACATGAAATAAAATATTTGATCAAGCTGATAAAATATTAGTCATTTATAATAAAGTTACTACTTGCAGGCTAAAAATTGGTAATAGCATAATTAACTTTTCAAATAATGAAGAGATTTTAAAAGTTAATCTATAAAAACATATTTGAAATACTTCCATCAGGGTCTCTGTGACAGCAACACTGAGTGATTTGTATGTCAAACCATAGGGGGAAATAATCATTCCATTCTTTGTTTTTCCTCCTTTCTCTAATCTAACAAGATCAGTCTATGATCATACGGTAACAACAAATTTTCACTTAAAATGGGAATGGGAGAGAAATGAAATGTGGAAAGACTTTATTTCAATTCAGTTTGTCTAAAGATTTTGAAGCACACATTACCTCTACAAATAAATTCCATTTTTTTTATTCAATATCCCTCTTCTCGTTTCTGTAGCTCAATTCTTTTGATTCTCGAACACAAAACAATTACTGTTCTCTTTCTTTCATTTTATGCTCCACTGCATTCACCCAAAAATTCACAGTTCCATGAATCTTTCCCTTCACCTGACTTCTAAACTCAAGATTCTAACCACATAAACCATATTTATCATCTCAAAGTCACATTAGTATAATTTGTCAAATATTTTAATAAATTTTACATTTTTCATGTTTGTCACAATTATTTAAATTGCTGGTTTCTTTTCCATTTATATCACTGCCCTTACATATTGTTCTACTAAATAGCAATAAATGTAAAGCATTTTGCTAATATATTTTAAAGTACTTGTTTATATTTGGTGTACCTTGAATCAATTTTTGCAAATGCAAAAGAATGTATCATTCTGAGCTTTTTCATTCATCTTTTAGTGAAAAGTATGGGTATATTTTATAGAACTCACACCCTTACAAATACCTGGTATGAATTAAATTACATAATACTTAAAAAATGGTTTATATCTCAAACTAGCTTGTTAGCAACCAAATTACTATGCAGTTATATATTTCCTAATTGTTATCTTGACTATATTGTAAGTCTCTATTTTCATCCTTTTATGTTTCACAGAATAGTAGTTTCAAAATTGCATAAAAGAGGGACCCCTTCATTATCCAATATTGAATATCAACTCTGCACACTCAAGTTATTACATCATATATCTTTCTGTGATATTATGTATCAATATAAGAACAGAAATATAGACATACCAGAGATTTATATTTCTTTTCAAGAAGTCTTAGTACAACAGTTCTGCTATAATATCCATGCTAAAATTAAGAGAAAAAAATGGTATTTAATTTAATATTCAAGCTATACCATTCAAAATCTGTTTTTCCTGCATAATTTCCAATAATACCATAAATTACATGATAATGTAGTTTTAAATTATTGTAATCAGTACCAAACAGGTTTTTTTGTATATAATAGATTATGAGCATAGAAATCACACAAACCCAAATTATATCAAACATCCTATCCTTCATTTGTGACCAGTCTCCATACTAAGCTATTTTAAAACCGCCATCAAAAAACAAATCTGACTACCAGTGTATGACAGAGCCTAAAGGAAAGATACAAAAGTGGGCCTAGGGGATGAAAATTACAACCCTCACACTGGAGAGGACACTGTAGTCTCTACATAGTCACAAATCTGACAATGTTGAAATGCTCTGAAGGGACAGTATCTTGTTGTTTTTTATCCTCACCTGAGGATATTTTTTTCATTGCTTTTTCAGAGAGAGTGGAAGGAGGAGAGAGAGAAAGAGAGAGAAACATCAATGGGAGAGAGACACATCGATTGGTTGCTCCCTGCACATGCCCCGACTGGGGCCAGGGCCTGCAACCGAGGCATGTGTTGGTTCAAGTCTTGGTCAGAATCGAACCTGGGACTTGAAGGGACAGTATCTTATCCATGCTCTGCCAATCATATCTTTTAAAAGATTCAAAGTGCCAAAGATCTTTAATTCTCTCCTTAGAGTTAAATATGATGTGATTAAAGCATGCTTCTTATGCACTGTACAAAGCAAGAGAAAGATACATGTAAATATTATTTACCTAAGTTATACTAGATATCGTTAGTGTTCAATGTAGTTTTCCATTTTACTTGAGAATAAAAATTATCAGAATTCTGGGGGATAGAGTTTAATTAAATGGGGTTTTAGTTAATTGAGAGTTAATCAAGTGCTGTGTTTTAACCCTCATAGTTTAAAATGTTTTCAAAACCATTAATCTTTTTCAGGTTTAATAAGAGGAGTATGTTGACCTACAATTAAACTATTGACCATGTTCTAAAAAAAAATCTTCATAGTGCTTTGCTCAGACCAGAATAACCAAATATAGCTCTCAAGCCAAATTCAGCTGCCACCCGATTTGGTGAATAAAGTTTTATTGGAACATAGTCACGTCCATTCATTTATATATTATCTATGTATGACTGGGGCCAAAACAGACAGCTGAGTAGTTGCAACAAAGATAGTGCAGCTCACAGAGCCAAAAAATATTTACTGTCTGGCCTTTTATATAAAAAGCTTTCCAACTTCTGTATTAGAGGATATAGGAGAATTTGATGAATTTTCATCAATACTAGAACACAGTTGGAGAGCTGATTTTTAGTAATTTTCCTTTGGTTTAGTTCCTGTGATCTTCCTCATTCTCTTAAGAACCAAGTACTGACAATAAAAATGTTAGGTAAAAAAGAATTATAAACAGTTTTTAGAACATGAGTTTTGTTAAAAAAAAACAAAACACCTAAACACATAAATTTAAAAGTATATATCATAAATAGCTATATATATAAAAATCTTAATATTTGTTATCCTTGTGTTATAGATTTAGAGAAATTTTATTTTATTTGTGCTTTAACATATTTTTCATATTTTCTACAATAATATTGTAATTTGACAACCATAAAATTTAAGGAAAAGGTCAGACTCATGTGAAAAACAAAGGGCTCAGGTTAAGTTAATTAAACAGAGCAAACATTTATCAACACATACTAGATAGACCAGGTAAGGGCTAAACACTGAACAGAATTGTGTTTTGGTTAATTGGTCATTATTGTACAATTTAGATAACACAAGGCAAAAAAAAGCCATGAGCTAGATAATGTCCAAATTGTGCTGAGCAATAAATGAACGTGTTGCTGCTTTGCATGGCAAGTCCTGGGCCCAGCCCCTCTTCCTCACAACTCTAGAATGCTCAATAGAAAGGTCGAAGGGGACAAAGATGTGAGGACATAAGCCAACACTGCTGCTACCATGGCCAGACACAAACCTCTCTGATTCAACAACAGATGAGGGAGGTAACAGTATAAGGATCTCTTTACTCTTAATATCAGTTTTAATTTGAGGACAGTGGTGAGCCCCATAGGAAATCACCAGCATCTGGGTTTTAAATATTTCCCAAACTGCAGGTTCAGGAAGAGGCAAATCAAGGAGTATTTTCAGACATATCACCTAAGCCAGAGAAAAATGAGGACTGAACTCTATGTTCTACCACACCTACTTTAAAATTTGAAGTTTTTAAACTAAAGATGACCAGATTTTGGATAGGTCATTCAGCTTAATAAGTTCAAATGAGTTACCATTTAAAACTCTATCCTAGCTCTGTTGCTTACTAGATAAGCAATCTTTACTAGATAAACAATATTGAACATGTCATTTAACTTCTCTATGCCTCAGCTGCCACATTTATAAAACGGAATAATATCACTATTTTATACATTGTTATAAAAATTAAATGCAATACATATAAAAGCGATTATAAATCTTAGTACACAGCAAACAAACATTAGCTATTCTGTGAAATATAACTATGCACTGAAAGGTATAAAAATTTATTTCATTTTTTCTTACCATCCACTTTTTGAACCACACGGCCTTGGTATCAACCAATACAAGAAAGTAGATGGGATGCAAAATCTTTTGTGAGACAAGATGACTTTGATCACGTTTAACTGATAATAAAGACAAAGTACTTTCCACAATTTCTTCCATATACCTTAAAGTTTGGAAAAGAAAAAACAAATATTTATATATATATATATTATATATATATATACACACACACACACACGTATACATACATACATATATATGTATATATATAACTGGTCATACATTTTATACTTACAAAATGATAGTATTAGGTAACCTTTAGAAACAACTTTTTTATATTTCAGTAAATAGCTTTTCTGCTTTATAAACTTACATTCTTTCTATTTCAACACCATCTCTCCAAATTTAATTTTCCAAGACTCAGTTATTCTTACAGTCTTATTAAAAATTTTAGAACTAAAAGGAAAAATTTAAACAACACTTAAGGAACTTATCCAAAGTAGCAGAGACCAATAATAAAATAGCCACGCACTACAACAACCACTTTTTACCCTGTGGTGGTAAATAAATGATGTAAAATGATACCTGCATAGCTAAGTGTAAAACATGAAAAGCTAACAAATAAAACTTTATTAATCCCTTCCCAATCACATAAATCAATTAAGACACTCTACTCTTTCTCTTTAAAATGTATGTGGGACAGTAACACTCCTATATTTTATGTTGGCATAAATTAGGGGACTTACTTCTTAGGGTGACGAATCCAGAAAGATGGAGCTTCTTTCTGATATTCATTTAGAAGACGAACCTATAAAGCAGTACATTACAGTTCTCAAAAAATTAGAATTCTTAAATATAGAACTATTTAAATAAATAAAAGCCTATTATAGCAAATGAATACCTTTTTAAGTAAGCGGATAACATTAGGATTAGTTACATCTATGCCAGTTGAAACAGTAGGAATATGATTTTCTCTAGAAAGAAAGTATAACTCCAAATATTTAGCTGAAAAGAAAAAATAAAATATATGTATGACTAGTATACCATTGAATTATAGTGCTTTCTGGGGGGGGGGGGGAGTTATTTCTGATCCATTTTCTTAAATACAAATAAAAGAAAAACCATTTTTTAAATGATGTGATATACATACCTAAGCTTATATAAATTTCCTTGGTCATATGGAATGGTGAAAGTGTAAATGTCTGTGCATAGAATTTTAAAATCCGATCCTATGGAAATAAAACAAAAGATTTGCATCCAAAATGCTTATGGAAATAGAACAGAGATGAATCATTTTTCACTCAGTAAAAAAGTTAGAAAATAAATCATTTGGAAACTTGTGTAGGAATGTACCTATAAAAAAGGACACATTCTTGTGTTAGCAAAAAGTAAAACTGACTAAAACTAATAGTAAATCTAAGGCAGCACTATATTGTAAATCTGGTAATAGTAGATACAGACATTGGGTGGATGGTCAGGTTTGATAGAGGAAGGTACAATGTAATGGTGTTAAGGAAACAGAGTAGTATTACTAAACATAAACAAAACCAAAAAAATTCATTTCTGAGTCCAACATTTGTTGCCTTTTATTTAATTGCTTACACGGTAGTCTCAGTAATTAGATATGTAGAACTCTAATAATCTTGTCTATTCCCAAGAAAAAGTATTCTTAAAGTAGAACTATCACAAGGTAAATGAATTAAATAATAGGTATAGTTAAAACAGTACCTGGCACTAGTAGGCACATAAAAATGATACCTACTACTATCATTTCAATTATACCAACTTTAATATTAAGATATGATTAATTCTATTAGTGAAATTCAACTTCCCATTAAATAAAAACATAAAAATGCCTTAAATGTTCTACTCTGGGGGAAAAAAACCAATAACCTTACCTATATCAAATATTAGAATAATATGCTTACCAAAATGGTTACCCAAGTGACTAAAATATTTTCTAATAATTCCAAGAGATTCCTGTTGAACATAGGTTATAGAATTCTTTGGGAAGTCTATTTTTATAGTTGCAGTAATTGACCTGTATCTGTCACACTTCAAATACTACAGGCTTCAGGCAGTTACACCTTAAGAGTCCTTTAGAATAGGAAATGAAACAATCAAACTCAAGAACGAATTTGTATCAAGCATAAATTCCAAATGAAAAGAGTATCATGCCGCATTTTCTACTCCAAAGTGATTGGTTCTATTACCATTTCTTCTCTTTAACAACTTCTTCCAATTTTATTAACTTAATTACTGACACTGACTCTTGCTGTGTAATAACCTATAATGGCTAAATGAAACCCCTTATATTGACCCATTAAGATCTTTACTGTGTCTATAAAATTGTCATATAACATTTTAAATAATTATAAGAAACCTATCTGACCACTATTCTGTCTTTGTTAAGTAAAAGAAAAATACAGGGAAATTTACAATTGTATTTCCTATTAGAGAGCCTTGAAATATTAAAGGTGACTCTAAAATATGTTTTTCCCCCCTTGAAATTCTTGGATCATTGAGTTTGGAATTTTTGGTTTGTTTTTTGTTTTTGTTTTACAGAAGTCTGCATCACCCTCTGGTATTAGAAAGGTTGAACTATATCCAGGTATTAGGCAATTAAAACACCTTTTCCTCCCTTATAAAAATAACAAACCACTTGTTTCCAACCCACTTTTGTTTAAGAATATAATTACACCTTCACTGATGGAACAGTGATTTTAACACACAAATGTATTGAGATTTTTTTATAACTGTTTGTTTACTGTCTTCTCTACTAGAATGTAAGTTCTACGAAGGCAGACACAGTGTGTTCCCAGCATCTAAACTAGAATGATGCACACTGTAGGTATTCAATACATATTGATTAAATAGTTAAAAATATTTAACTCTGTATTAATGCCTCAAAAATTCTGTATGAAACATTGTATCAATTTTAAAGCCAAATTTTTCTTCACTAACATATGAATTATGAAAAGATGCTCTAAAAAACCTAATTTGTATTTAAATGTGATCCTAGAATATAGTCAGGATTTTCTTAATTCAAATCATAAATATTAGCTAAGAATTACTGCACTTTTTAATATCATCTTACTTAATCATATACTAAGTATTCTTGAGAACTTATATACAAATCATTTTTTACAATCACTTATCTCTATGGACTTCATAATTTTAGAATTTGGGGAATTTTCTATAGTGCATTATGATTCACCTCAATTATCTTCTAACTCTTAAGTTTACACTTTTCTAACTTTTCTTTTTAAGCAGTTAAGCAATCTCTAAAGAAACATTTAAATGTATAAGAATAATTCTTATGAATCCTTTGGAATAAATTCTAA
The DNA here is from genome assembly GCF_964146895.1 of Miniopterus schreibersii. Lineage (NCBI taxonomy): Eukaryota > Metazoa > Chordata > Mammalia > Chiroptera > Miniopteridae > Miniopterus > Miniopterus schreibersii. The sequence goes on from NC_138107.1 coordinate 63,446,653, forward strand.
TTAATTATTTTAGTTCAAATTTTCATATATCATGAATTCTTTCAAAAACACTTTAATTTTTTAAAAATAGTTTAATTCAAAAACAATAACCCATACTTGGATATCCCTTTAAAAGATTAAAAAAAAATACACAAGGTAATACTATCTACTATAATTTGTCAATGAAGTATGATATTGACCATACTTTGAATCAAATCATGAAATAGTAAGTGAATTCCTTTAAAAAAACTTCTGACAATTTAAAAGCTAGAACTGAAATTTCATGAACATTTGAGCTACAATTAAAGTATCATATTCATTTCTTCTGATAAGGAAAACAAATTATTTTTACTATTTCTATAAGCATTTCCTTACACTAAACACAGGGTCAGGATCTGAAAGAGATGCTGTCAATTTCTCACAGAGAGTGGTCCAATTTTCACAGTTCAGTACATCAGATGGTGGAGCTGAACACAACATGTGCAAGGCTTCATATCTGACCTATAATTTTAAAAAAGATTTTTATTAATACTCAGCTGCTAAAATAAGACCAATTCTCCAAATATTTAACATTGAAAGGCAAAGTCTGGATAATTGTTTTAAAGGCACTACTGAAGAGAATCAGATGTCTTTTGATAAAACAATTCTTAAGAACTCATTTTTAATACTAACTTTTTAAAGAGAGAAAAATAGGTAAAAATAAAAATACTAAGTGTGTGACATGTGACCTAGAATCTCCTAAGTGGGAGAGGAGGAAGGATGGTGGCAGAACTGAACCACCGGGGCAAGGCTTTCCAATGGACTGGTCCCATAGGCTTTCCCCACGTGAGTAGGTAGCCTACAGCTCGAGGGCTTTAATGGTGAAGCACTCCCACTCCACAACATATGAAATTCTCCCAAAACAATCTATACTTGTTTGTGCTGGTACACCAGACTTTCTGACCTTCTAACCACTGAGGTAGAAAAAGAGCCATTCAGCAGCATGAAGCAAAATTGAATTTCTGTATTTCCACAGAAAGCTTACTTCTTAATCATTTTTCTCAAAATCCAATCAGAATTCACTCAGAAGAGTGTAACCCAGGGACAGCAGTGGAGGATAACAGCTCTACTCCAATTATGAATGGCAGAGACCTTCTCGCCCACGCCCTCTCCACCTAGTGAGCAATAACACGCTGATGCCAGCCTGCTCCTCAAAACCTGGTTGTTTCCCAGCCAAAATAACTAATGCATAGGGATTAAAAAAAAAGAAAAAGGAAGCAGTCAGAGACAAGAGCCGAGACCTCAGGAAATCAGACCCTCTGAGTCAGGGTGTCAAGTTTTAGGTAAAAAAGACAGAATACACATGTATTTTTAAAATGTCTATATATTCATATGAAAGAAGAACTCTCAATACAACTTTATTTGTGATAAGATTAAGGGAACTATGAAGAGTTTTTAAAAACATTTCTCCTTTCCAGTTACCTTTTAGAACAAAAATCCCATTAAGAATTTCCTACTTGCACCCTGGCCAATGTGGCTCAGTTGGTTGAAGTGTCGTCCCATGTACTGAAGGGTCGCAGGTTCAAATCCCTATCAGGGCACAAACCCAGTTGGGGCACATATAGGAGGCAGTCCATCGATGTTTGTCTCTCTCCCTCTCTCCTTCTCCCTTCCTCTCTAAAATCAATAAAAATTTTAAAAAAGGAATTTCCTACTTACAAAAGTAGAATAAGGTTTCTGAACAAGTATAGATTTTCAAATAATCAGTTAAACTAAACACAATAAGGTTGTTACCACATAAAATTCAAATCCCATTGCAATATCTTTTGAAATATTGTTTTCTGAGAACCTAAAAAATATATCAGAATGCAAAATGCTGAGAAGGAAAAAAATTATTATTCTGTGACTTTTTAGAAAATCAGTGGGAGTAAATCAACCATTCATGGAGAACAAATGGCAAGACACACAAGAGTCTTAGGTACTACAAAATCCTATCATATCTTCTATTTCAGCTTGATTTTCAAATGAAACAATACTTCATAAACAGTAATTTATACAAACTTTTAAAATATAAACAGGTACAATTCAATAGAATTGCTTCTTTCAAATCCTTTTTCTACTAAATGAATATTTGTCAAAGTTGCTCACATTTTCCAGAAATAGAAAGAACATTAAATGGAATTTTTCTTCAAGGAAATCATTAAAATATCATATACAAAGCAACAGTAAAACAACAGTTTGGGGGAAAACTGTTCATAACTTCAGCCCTTCAAAATTGAAGCTAGAAATAAAAATTTCCTCTACAAACCATGACTGTTCTCTAAGGAGTGCCTTCCTTAGAGACCTTTCATTTCAAGACTAAGTCTAGCAGGCCCATCAGGCTAGCATTGCCATAATAATAAAGACTGTCTCCAAAATAAACAGCCCAGCTGCTCCTGATTATAATCATACATACATATGTACTTAACATCTATCCTTTAAACTTACCTCTTTAGGCTGCCCTGGATCCAACTGGTCTAAAATCAATTGCAATTTTCCTTGACAAAATTTGTAACTCTGTAACACAGTTGAGAGAACAGTCATTTATTCAGTAGACTTTCAGAAGTACTGCTATAAATGATTTTTAAATATAATTCCAAGCAAAAAAAATAAAAATAAAAATGCATTCTGAACAAGAGAAGGGGATGATCTATTTTGATTTGGCAGCAAACACAAAATTTTTGTTTCCCAAGGCATTTAAATAGGAGCTAAATGTCCCAAACAATGTATGTTCATGCAAATGAAACTATTATTGTTTGCTGAGCAACTGCAATGTGTAGAACATAATAAGACTCAACATACGTAAAGCCAAAATGTTTTATAGCCAGAAATGTGAGATGAATAATACTGAAAGATAAGACAACACAAACAAGAAGGCACTAATAGTACCCTAGGCATAACTACAATGCTGCTTGAACTTTTGTTCCTTTTCTTTCCTGTACTTTTCCTCAGCCTTTCTCCATGCCTCAGATATAATGTAATCACTCACTGAACATTAATTCTAGGAGATGTTATTTCATGGACTAAATCTTTAATATTAGGTTATTTTACTGTTTATTTTTCTTCTGAATCTTAAAACTAGAAAGCAGAAAAATAATCTGGCTAATAAAGAATTCATTGAAGCTAGTGTTTATTAAACACTATTTCAAGACATAAATACAAAATAAACACACCTGATTGAACGATGAATCACTATCAGAGCAATTGTCTGTGCAGTAACTATGGCTTTTCTCCTTTTGGATTTTTTTCTGCCTCTCTCGACTTTGCGTCTCATCTTCTTCAAACTTGTTAATCATGGATTCCACCACTACCATCATGATGTTCTTCAGAGAATGCATCATTTCTTTGTATCTTTAAATTTAAAGCAGTCTCAGTAAGAGAAAGACTATTAGCACAAATTAAAACATTCAACTAAATTAAACTACCTGACTATTTTTCTGTAAAATCCCTTTAAGAACACAATTCTAAAAAGGAAAAACTCTAAGTAAGTTTTTCTTAAAGAACACATGGCACAACCAAATTCACATGACTACAATAAAAATTAGTAGTTTATCCAAACAACATATTTTTTGAAGGTTTTTTTCATCTGGTTATATGACCAATGTAGTAAAATTAACAGAATCTACAGCAAGATGTTCCAGCGGCATGGATTCCAGTAATTAGCAATAAAATCAACTGTTAATATCATACGACCAAAACACAGCCTATTTTACATGTTCATATTTTACTTCTCTCTTCCTCTGTCATCCCTCTATTTCCTTTCCTTCCCTTACCCCCTGCCTATTCTTTATATCTACAGGCACCTGTAACCACAACTTAGACTTAAATAAGAGTTAAGCTATCAGTGAGTCTTTTCAATAGAGGTTAGAGAACCCACTGTCAGGGCTGTCAGAAAAGAGATTCCTGAAATTAGTACGGATTTAAACTGGATAGCTTCTACAATCCCATTCAGCTCTATGGATCTAAAACTCTCGAAAAGAACTTATAATAATTTCCCCATTTATTAAATGCAAAATCTCAAGCATCCATATTTATATTAGACTGTGATCTGCAATACCCTAGAAATAGAATTTTAGGGCTAAATGGGACTGTAAAATAATCTAGTCCACCCCTTTACTTTACAAATGAGGAATATGTGACCTGAACCATTTAAATTTCTAAGTTTCATATATATTTAAATAAAGATTTAAATAAACATAGTGAGTAAAGTACTAAATTTGGGGTCAGAAAACCTGAATTAGAATCCTGACTACTTTACCTACCAGCTCTGTCATCATAAATAAGTCTCATTTTCCTCAACAACAAATGAGATAGAAAGAATATAATCTAGCTGACCTATTTCACATGGGTATAGCAAGAAATAATTGAGACTATATCTCTCAAAGTTCTTTATAAATATAAAGCACAATACAAATATTTATTGTTTATCACTATAATATTGGTAATAAATTAAGAAAATAAGCATAGAAACTTTCCTTTTTTATATTTCTGGTTAATGAGTCATTGTAACTGCATAAATCAAAGGAAGGATAGGTAAGGTTCTCTCTCATAAAAGCAATAAAACCATGCTGGGGGATTTGGATAGAAATAGTAGACTGAGATTTTCAAGTTAAGGTTTAAAAATATATATGATATAAATTACATATTATTAAATATGTGTAATTTCTATATATAATTTAAAATATACTTATATATTAGTCATATTATTTAACAATATGATTTACATATTATGTAACTATAAATAAATTAATATAATACATATAGTTATATATGTATATATTTTTAAATCCCCAGAAATTATGAGAAAACAAGAAAATACTTTTAAAAGATGAGACTAGATTAGAAACAAAACAATGGAAACACACATAAGAAAACTGCTATAGAGATGAGAGAGTCCAGAGAAGATCCAAGTTTAAAATAAAGAGATATAGAAAACAAGAAGGAATCCTAGGATACTCATTAGACTAACTGGTGAAGTATATATAGGAAAAGTGAGCCAGGAGGCCCCAGCTTCCTCCTCTAAAAATTCTGAGCAGCAAGAAATAGGAAATCACAACAATGCTCTGGAAGCAATTATTAGCTATCTACCAAAAGCTGCTCTCTCCTTCCACAGGAAATGAATTATAGCTGGGCATAGAATTAAACTATACTCCTTTGCAGTTAGGTATATAACATAAAGTCCTGTCCCCTTAAAACTTACAATATGGCAATTTAATGAAGAAATATAAAAGTAAATCTCAATGAGTTACAGGGAAAAATAAGAGTAATTAAAATCCATAGAAAATGTATGTCTCATTTTAGACATGTTTACTCCAGACGTTTTTGGAACCACCAACATGAATTCTTTGCAAGAAGAATCAGCAAACTGGCCACAGAAAGAGATAAGAATAATAATTTTTAAAAAACAGACTAGAGAGCCATACCCTCAATCAAAAGTTCAATAAACAAGAACTGAATAGTAGCCACTGCAGTTTTGAAAAAACCAAGGAAAAACAGATATAGGGTGGCATATGGACACCACTGACAAGATTCCTTCATGCTGAAAGAAGTCTAAAGTTAAAAAAGCTGTAAGAGGCAGTGAATAAAAAACATCAATTAACAATAAAAATCTGCATAGTGAGTACTTTTACTTATATGCATGAGTAATATATGACAGATCCTACAAATGAATTCTTCCGTGTGGAAATCTAGATATGAAAATGCTTAATTAGGAAAGTAATTTGTAATTATTATAGTAAAAATGTTAATAGATGCACTGTTGCCATATTAGCCCTAAGTAATTTCTAAAGAACCACAAAAAAATACTGAGAGAAAATAACACTCTGTACAACTTAAAATCTTTCATCCATGTTCACAAAGCAGAAGACAAACATTCATTAAGACATTTAAAGTCTTTGTGAAGTAATTATTATTGTATTAATTTTTACACATGGATGAACTAAAACACAAGAAAGTTAAATGGCTTACCCAGAGATAAAAAGTAATTTCCTAATAATCGCATGTAAAACTTTGCTCTTAGCGTTAAAATGCTTTCACTTTCTGACTAATAAAAAACTGTAGTACTCCATTTAGAATAAGTTTAATAATACTGCCCAAAATAGACTAGTAGGAATTATAATATCACTACAAAATGCAGATAACTCCAGTTCTTGTTTTTTCTACAAATCAAGATATAAGAAATCTTAATTTCTATGGCTTTACTATGTATTAGTGGTTTAAACTTGCTAAATTTACTAGTAGCTGTACACTCTCATTTTGTGCAATAACATATTTATTTAAATAATATAATCAGTTGTCCAAAAAGGAAGAGGTCCTGTCCAAAGTTACAAAAGTTTATTTAAAAATAAATCAGATTTAATGCTTTAACATACAATAGGTAATATAAGATTCAGGTATATATTCCAAGTTTTCTAATACTGGAAAGAAGAGCTGTATTCAAAGCTTCAACACCTGCCTTCAAACTACATAGGAAGCAATCATGATCGCCCAGCATGGAGAGAAACCAGATGCAAAAGGCACCTAGAGACATCATGTACAGCCAAGTCCAGAGAATAGAACTAACAATGCAGCCCGGCCGGGCGTGGCTCAGCGGTTGAGCGTTGACCTAGGATCCAGGCAATCAGGGTTCGATTCCCGGTCAGGGCACATGCCCGGGTTATGGGTTCGATCAATGACTCTCTCATCATTGATGTTTCTATCTCTCTCTCTCCCTCTCCTTTCCTCTCTCGGAAATCAATAAAGATATATTTTTTTTAAAAAAACAACAATGCAAATGTCAGTGTCCAAATCATCACCAAAAAATAAACTTGTGGGATCTAAATTTAAAAGGTTTTTACTGTACATAAAAGTTATGTGAGATTTCTATTAGAATTTTTAGAAATTCATTGACACCTAGCTTCAAAGGGCAATTTTTAACATTAGATATCACTAGTATGCTAGCTACCCTAAGAATTAGAAGCTAAAGAATAGAGTTGGACCGGCCGGACATGGCTCAGCGGTTGAGCATCGACCTAGGATCCAGGCGATCAGGGTTTGATTCCCAATCAGGGCACATTTCCAGGTTGCGGGCTCGATCAATGACTCTGTCATCATTGATGTTTCTATCTCTCTCTCTCCCTCTCCTTTCCTCTCTCTGAAGTCAATAAAGATGTATTTAAAAAAAAAAAAAAAAGAATAGAGCTGCACTAATAAGCACGACAGACCTTCAATCATCAATCATATGTCAAGGGTTGAAAGATAACTAAAATGAGGAGTACCTAAGAAGTTGAGCTTAAATATGAGAAGGAAACTTAAAATCTTTCATCTCTGTTACTGCTGTGTATTAGACTGTACTTCATGAGAGTCAGGCATTTGATCATGCTGTCCCACTGCTCAAGAACCAAGGGTGGCTCCCTAATGTCTATGGAATCCACTCAGCTTACTTTCAAGGCTTTCTTTCCACCTCATGACCTTTTTAGTCAAAAGATATAGTTTTTAAGGACCAAAAAAAAGCAAAAATTATATTGTTGCCCACCTTCTGTTAGGCCAGAAAGACAGGCAAGCAATGAACAACAAACATACAGGGGTGGGCAAAAGTAGGTTTATAGTTGTGAGTAAGCGGAAGTTTATTATTGTATTACTTATTTATTAATCATTGTATTATTTACTTGTATTATTTGTAAACCTACTTTTGCGCACCCCTGTGCATAAACATTAGAACACTTATACAGGGTTGAAGGTCAGACATGCATCTACCACACAGTTCTGGCCCTTAGGAATCTAGAGTGGATTAACAGGTAGTCAAGAACACAGGTAACTGTAAAAAGCACAGTATTCTTTCAGGGTATCATACACTGAAAAGTGCCCCCTCAAAAGGTAACTATGAGAGAGAAAGGCTTCAAATTGGATTCCAATATCAAATAGCTGTACCACTCTGGACAGGTACTTAATTTGCCTACTTGGGCCTATAAAATGAGGGGCTTAGAGCAAATGATTTCTGAGGTATCTCCCAGCTCTGATATCCTAATGATCTATGGAATTAAAATTAATTGAATAAACCCAGTTGGTGTGACTCAGCGGTTGAGCATCGACCTATAATCCAGAACAGCACGGTTCGATTTCCGGTCAAGACACATGCCTGGGTTGCAGGCTCGATCCCCTGTGGGAGGCATGCACATTGAGGCAGCCGATCACGGACTCTCTCATCGTTGATGTTTCTATCTCTCTATCTCCCTCCCTCTTCCTTCCTCTCTAAAACCAATAAAGATATATTTTTTAAAATGATTCATCAATGTAGGTTCAATTGAAACAAATGTACTACTCTCATGAGGAATGTTGATAATGGAGAAGTCTATGCCTGTATAGGAGCAGGGGGTACAGGGAAAAGAAATATGTACCTTCTGCTCAATTTTGCTATGAACCTAAAGCTGCTCTAAAAAATAAAGTCTATTAAAGAAAAGTGAAGTAGTCAGTCACCCTGAGGAAAAGGGTAGCAGAAGCAACTTGAGAACAAACCCCTTGGCTTGTTTGGGAAAGAACAAGGCCAGTGTGGCTGGAGCAATGGCAGAGGGCATATGATAAGAAATGAGGCACTAGAGGCAGCAGAAGGCTATGGTGGGCCTTGTAGGCTACAGAAGAAACTGGATTTTACTGTGAATGAGATGAGAAGCCTTTGGAAAGTGTTACGTGGAGGAGAGGCACAATCTGACTCACTGTTTCAAGAAATCATTCTGGCTGCTATGAGGGAAATAGACTGCAGGGGTCATAGGTTAGGGGTGGTTTCAAGGAGCCTTGTTGAGAGAAAAATTATTTTAAAATATTATTGTGGGCATACTCACTCTTTAGATTCCTGAGTTCTTTTAGTAACATGTTGTACAACTGTGTCATAGCCAGATTCCTCACCCTGATTCTGATCAGATGTCCATTTTTCCATTTCTTCTTCAATCATAGACCCCAAAGTGTTGCATATATGCTGTCTAAGGTATTTCACAAATTCATAGCTGAAACAAATATTTAAAAAAGAAATGCAGTAAATATCATGAACTTGTTAACCACATCCAGAAAAAGTGTTAGCACAGAAAGATTGGTAACATATTCAGATTTCTTACCTTAAAGTAGAATTAAATTAGTTATTCATCCCAATTAACAATATACCCAGTGGGACAAATTTCAGGACCAACCCAACCCTTAGTAAGTTAGGAGTCTTTTCATTTTTTTAATGCTCCAATCTTTAATGTGTAATGCATATTAAGGGAAAGGGAAAGCAGTTGTTAAAGATTCTTATAATTATTCAAGCTGATGAGGAAAACCAGGCTAGAATAACAGCAACTGTGCAAGAATAAATAGGAAAAAGTTAAGCTCCAATCATTAGAAGAGGTTTGTGTATATTTTGAAAGTTGTGCCCGGCCGGGCATGGCTCAGTGGTTGAGCGTCAACCTAGGATCCAGGCGATCAGGGTTCGATTTCCGGTCAGGGCACATGCCCAGGTTGCGGGCTGGACAGCTGATCAATGACTCTCTCATCATTGGTGTTTCTCTCTCTCACCCCCTCTCCTTTCCTCTCTCTGAAATCAATAAAGATATATTAAAAAAAAAAAAAAAGTTGTAACTGACCTAAATTCCACCTTATCAGCTCTTTTCTGTTTACACAGAGAAGTATCTCAGACAATCCAATATACTGTATTTTCCTTCATACTGTTAGGCTCATGATAGCATTAAAATTAGTTTGCAAACTCAGACAATACAGCAAATATGAAAGGTTAAGAGTTCTAAAGGAAGATAATTATTTTATGAAACATGTTTACTGAAAATAAAGAGCAATGATTATAATTAATACCATGATTTAGAAAGGTTGGAGTTTTTGTGGTCTCTCAAATGACAAAGATAATTTAGGATGGTCCATTTTGTAAATGCCACTATGTTCAAGACTTTCAGTTTGAACATATCACTGCGTAAGAGCTTGCGTATATGCAGTACAGGAGATCAAGGAGAACCTGAATAATTTTCTTCCCATAATTATGAGTCCATCATGGTATCCAGTATATAGTCTTCAGTCTAATATTTATTAAATTATGAATGTGCTCTAAAGAACAGCCACCTTTCCCAGGTAACCAAAGGATTTCATTTTCAATTTTAACTGCTTTTGATTGAGATTTCCTGCCCTGCCCATTTCTCCTCAGCTCTGAGCACATCACTGTTTCCTAGAATCCCCATGGCTGCTTCAGTAGTTTTCCAGGCCTGCCATAGACAGCGCAGATCTCAAAAGGCAAGTAGAAATATCTGACATGAAGCCATGTGGTACAATAGCAAAAGTACAAGCTCATAGTAAAAAGTCCTGACCATCAGCTCCAGCTCTACCACCCTACCTATGTGACCCTGGGAAAGTCTCGGTTTTCTAATCTGTAGCTTGGCAGTGACCCAAACTACTTCAACCCACTCTTTTAAATTAAGGAGGCAGTGGACAAAAACTTACTTTGTCATTATAAACTACCAGATGTTTTTAAAAAGGAGTTTAGCAAATGTATTCTCTACTCCCATAGCTTCAACTTCAGATTCAATAATATAAACAGGTGACTTCTTTAGCTCTTTTTTCAGCCAAAATGCCCCTCCAGAATGCCAGATCTGTATGTGCTGGACAAGGCTACTTCATGTTCTTTTACCATATCAATCAGCATAACCTAAACCAAAGTCTATCATCCTACCCACCCTCTCACAAACCACCTTCCTGACATATATCTTGTTAATGGTACCATCCTTCAATCAGATACTTGTGAATAGCCTCAAAAAGCAGTAATAACAATCTTCTCCATTATATCTCATATCTAATTAGCTAGCTATAATTCTATAAATTCTGCCTCCACAACTTTTCTCTTCCTTCCCACTGCCACCAGATTATGTTCACCACCTTTAGCTAAACAATTGTAAGAGCCCTCTTAGTTCATCCTATAAATAAGTGATTCTAGAACGATAGCTTGGATTAGAATCACCTAAAGGACTTGTTAAAAACAGATTGCTGGGTCTCACTCTCAGAGTTTTGATTCCTTAGGCATACAGTGGGGACCAAGAATTTACATTTATAACAAGTTCCCAGGTAGGTGATTCTAACGCTAATGGTACCAGGACCATAATTGGAGAAGCAATGATCTAAACAGATTCTGTATTCAGATAGCTTTTAAACTAGCCTAAGGTTCCTGGAACCCCAATAAACAGATTCTTACTCAAAGAAGCAGTATTAGCCCAAAATATTAATGAATAAATGTACATTTAGTTGATTTATATTAAAAATATTTAAAATACATAGGTATCATTTCATGATCCTCTGCATTAAGCAACTTTTTTTATTAAGAGAACAGACATCATTCCCAATAACAGAATAAACAGGTCCTGTCATTATTTTAGGAATCACGTAGAATGAGTTTTTAATTTTATCTCCCCCATTTAATAGCTGTGTGAGGCTGCCCAAATTAAATATCCTTTCTAGGCTTCAGGGTTTTTTTCATCTACAAAATAGGAAAAGCACGTGTCATGGAAATCATTAAAAGATTCACGATAATATATGCCCTGTATCTAACACACAGCCTGGCATAAATTTAACAGTAAGTGCTAGCTATAATTACTATCAATATTATTAAATTTAAGATACATTTTGTCATTGACATTTAAAGCCCTCTTAGACCCCAATTTATCTTACCAGATATGTCTCATTACTACCCCTCACACATGCCCAACAGTCTCCATGTTTTGTTTTCCCAATACCTTTGATAATATTTCATCCATTTAGTGTTTTACCAACTCTTCTTAAGTAGGATCTTCTTCTGCAACCTAAAATTCTAACTCATTATAAAACCTTTCCTAGTTCCCCAAAACCTGATATTCTTCCTCTCCCAAGCCCCAACAGTATTTTGCCCCTCTCTATTAGCACTCAAAACATTGTTTTGTATATAGTCATGTGACCTGCCTTATCCTATGCTTGGCTCCTGACTGTATCTAAACCCAGATTTACATATTCTTTATATCCTTGACAACAGTATAAATTCACTTATTGGCATGTCATCTGCAGTACTTTCTACAATACTGTAAAAAGAAATACAAAACTTGCCTCAAAAATAGATATATTTTTTAATAACTTACTTTAGAGGATCCTTACTAGGATTAATTTAAGTGAATTCTAATACTATGTAGGTCCTTTCTTTTCAGATTTATTTTTAGCTGACTCTTCCATATTAACATTTTCAGACTTAACATTCTAATTGTGCTGGGAAGATCGAGATTATAATATTATAGCTTTGTATCAGGTTTAAGTCCTACATCTCACACTGAGCAATCTTGCAACTTTAGATATAATAGCTGACTTTGCTAAATTTCAGTTTCCCACTACTACTTAATGGTGATGTTAATCCTAATGCAAAAACTTATTACAGATAGTTTTTTCTTATACTCTGACACTTTTCTCACCAAATACACTATACATATATTTGACTAACCTTGTTACCTTAAAAATAATAAGCAAAAATAAAAATTTTGATTCAATGACACTATTACCAAATAAATGCAGAAGATCTTTCTCCAAATATTCCTAAAACGGGGGACATTAAAACCCAAGAGGACAGTTGTTTGATGCTAAGGAGAAACGTGTTGACCTTATCACATTTCAGAAGCAGCTCAACCGAAATACACAGCAATGTGCCTGATCATTTTGCTTTACTACTGATAAATGTGAATTTTTTCACATTTACATAGAAAAAAATTTACAAAGTTGAGTGAAAGAACATTCACTTTTTCTATTCTTTTTATACAGCTTTATTACCTAGATTTTACAAGAAAATTTAATTTTGTTCCATGATGAATTTCTAACATTTTTAAAATGTTTATATCAAAATATGCAGATACAGAGGTTACTGTTATAACATTTAAAAAAGTCTAGTATCAGTTTGTTTCAGGAAATCATCCTCTTAGCTATTTAAATAAACAAGAACTTTTTCAATCATATATAGAAAAAAGTTATCAGTAATGGTATGTTTTAAAAAGATGTTTTATTAGTGTAAGCTATGAATTATAATGCTTATATTTGGAATTCTTAAAACAGATATTTCAGAATCATAGGATTTACTATATGATAAACTTAACCATATATCATATTAGTATACAAAAGGCTATGTCAAAAACAAAGAATGAGTATTTTACATCACCTACAACCTTTTGGTCAAAGGTAAAACTTCTGAATCATGGTAAACATTAAAAATGCATTCATTAATTATGGAAGCACACATATATTTATTAGCAATTTCTCTATAAAGGGATAGCACTTTACATGATGAATGTTTTCTTGAAGTTAACACTTAAACACACCAAAGTTCACTAATTTAAAGTCACTGGTAGATTCTTCTGTAAAACAAAGAATAAACCCAATTCAACAAATATTACTGTGTTCCTTCCATATCAAACCAAAAATACCAGAGACAGGGTTATAATCATTAGGGTTGGTAAGTATTTTTTTAAAAAGTAAAACTATACAGCAGCTCTCCATTAGTGGTTTCTCTTTCCACAGTTTCATTTACCCCACAGTCAACTGTTGTCCAAAAATATTAAATGAAAAATTCCATTTAAAAAAAAAAAAAAGAAATAAACAATAACCAATAAGCTTTAGATTAAGCCATGACGAAATCTCTTGCCTTCCTGCTCTGTCCCTCTCTAAACATAAATTATTCCTTTGTCCAGCATATCCATGCTGTATAGGCTCCCTGCTCATTAGTCACTTAGCCACCTCAGTTATCAGATTAGCTGTAGAGGTATCACAATGCTTGGGTTAAGTAAACCTAATTTTATTTCATAATGATTCCAAAGCACAAGAGTAGTGATGCTGGCAATTCAGATGTGCCAAAAAGAAACCTTTAATAAAGTGCTTCCTTTAAGTGAAAAGTTTTGTATGAATAGGAGAAAACAGTATATATCGGGTTTGATACTCTCCTAGATTTCAGAAACCCACTGGAGGTCTTGAAATGTGTCCTCCTGGGATAAGAGGGGACTACTGTAATACAATAATCACTGAAATGCAAGTAAATCGACCCTGGCTGCATATCAGAATCACCTAGGGAGCTTTTTCAAAAACACCAAGGCCCAGCCTCTACCACTCCTCCTCTGCCAGGCCCCAGGAAATTTTGATTTACCAGTATTTTTTTAAATGGCCTTCAACTGATTAAAACCAGGGCTGTTTGTTTTATAGGGGGCCAGTCCAAGAATAAAAATTTCCACAACACATGCACACATAATGAAAGCAATATCCTCTTCCCTGCCTCCCTCCCCTCCCACAGGCCTCAAATCCTGTTGCCACTGTTAGAGAAAAGGGGGAAAATGGGTCTTCTAGAGAATGTGAACAGTTTGCAGTAGAAAAATAGAAGAGGCTCTGAAAAGCAGAGATAGTTTAGGGCAGCTGCCCTATGGGGCAAATCACCAGATGGGCTATACTGCTTACACTGCAATTTCTCCCCAAATGACTACATTTTCCCCCACTTTACTATACTACCCGAAATTCCATCACTATGGACTCAATTACCTTAACAATCATTTTCTTACAAAAATGCCAATGGACTATAAACACCAGCTTCCCCTGTAAGTCTGTTTAATGAGATTATTTTTCTTCCTAATACCATGACAACAGCAGATGGATTTAAGGAAGCAATGTTCTGTTAGTGGAGATGGAAGGACAGATATTCTTAAGTATGAAACACTTTGGGAAGCAATACATACCTAAGTGACTCAAGAACATTTAATGTTAAGGCATTGAACAAAAAGGCAAGAGAAAATATGAGATCTCTTCCAACTCCGAGATTGTAAGATTCTATGAAAATACCAAAGACAAGAATCTCCTCCCATTTTCCTCTCCTACATAAAGATTCCTTCCTCCTAAGACACAGATCTCAGGCTAGTGCAGCTAACACATGAATTTTACTGCCTATACTTTTAACACTACAAACTACTCAACTACTGTTAGGATTATAAATCTTACTTTTAAGACTACACATTAGTTATAATTTGAGTGTGTCTGGATTGATTTAGGTTGGCCACAAGTAAATCTCTTCAGTACACAGTAAATATTAACTATGCAAGTTAATCAGCAGGCATTTAACCTATCTAATGAACTGCTGAAGAAGAGTAACTTACATTATTATAACAGTTGTTAGACTGCTGAGAAAAACCGAAATGATCCATGCTTAGCTTGAAAAAAAGCATTTTAAAACTGACACAGCTAAAGCAATACTTATAGGCAATTGTGTAGCCTTAAATGCTTACATTCAAAACAAGAAAAGCTGCAAATTAAATGAGCTAAGCATTCATTACGGAAGTTTTAAAAGTTTCCCACAAAGAAAAAAAATAATAAAGAGCAGAAATTAAGATCCAATAACAGCTATTAGTAGTGGATTTAATGAAGAAATGAACAAGAAAATCATGGAAATACAAAAAGAACCATATGTATAACCAGAAACACTAATGAAATTAGAAACTCCACAGTAACAAAAATTCCTTCCACACTTTTAAGACTCCCTTGAGAATCTGGTGAAAAAGTATATGCTTACCCCATAAAACTGTAAGCAAACACAAACTGCTGCATAAAATCTTAAAGAGCTCCAGGGTCCCTGATGCCCATATATGAAATGAGTAGGAGTTTCAGATAAAGATAACTTCAGGACACCCAAAAGTCAGTAAAGGTTAAAGTAAAAAAAAAAAAAATGAAAATGTCATCTCTGTAAGATGAAAATAAAATGCACACACTAAATTAATACCACTACTACTACTAAATTGAGACACCCAGCAGTAAACTTTTCAGTGGCTTAAATTATGAGTCAAATCAAAAGAAAAACACCTATCCTTCAAGATTTACCTGAAATGGTACCTTTCTCATTAAACTGCCTGCCGCTACTGCTTCCCAGCCCAAAGCCGTCTGCACCTGCAGGCCGCCCGTCCCGCGCGCACCGCGGGCCCCGCGCAGGTGCCTCCCCTTCACGGAAGGCTGAGCCGTCCGGGGAGGCAGTAACCGGGCGTCTGCACCTGCAGGCCGCCTGTCCCGCGCGCACCGCGGGCCCCGCGCAGGTGCCTCCCCTTCACGGAAGGCTGAGCCGTCCGGGGAGGCAGTAACCTGGCGCCAGCGCCCCGCAGGCCGCCTGAGGGACACCCGGCGCGGCCACTGACGCATCAGGGCAGCGAAGAACGAGAGTCTTTGAAACGCAACGTTTTTTGTATAGTGACAGTAATACTCTGAAATAAGTGCTCCTAAAAGAACATGGATAACTTATAATTAAGGTCTGTGAAGCTCAGGAGAAAAATAATGGAGGGTTAGGGTACGTTGGTGTGGCAGTAAAACAAAGCAAGCAGATGCTTTGGGAAATAAGGAAAGAATACATAAATAAACTCGGTATTCGGATAAATGAAATCATGAACCTCCAACTTGGGTGCTATTTTAACAAAAATCAAGTGCACATTTTCTCATCCAAGTACACTTTCACTTTGCTGTGTCTGCTGGGTCGTTTGCTTAAGACATCAAAAAGTTTACTTGTGAAAATTTTCATCAGTTTCCTCCAGACGCAGGAGGATCTCCTCGGCGCACTCCAGGGACGGCGCGCCCGTGATCTTCTCCTTCACGCTCTGGAACAGCTGCCTCAGCATCGCCGGCAGCGCCGCCGGCTCCTCGCGGGGCAGATGAGCCATCCTGTCGGAATCAGCGCGGCGCCGTTAATCCGGGTCCGAGCCAACGCCGCGCGCTGCGCACTGCGCACGCGCGCCCCCGCCGGCCCGCCCCGCGCCGCGCCGTTCCCCGGAGACCGCGGCAAGCGCTTTGGGGTGGGCCCTCGCTGGGGAAAGCGAGCCTCCTTACTTTGGGGACGCAGGGGTCCGCGAGGCCCCGCCTTCCGTACCCGTTCCCGCTCGTCTTCAGCACCCACAGAGCTCAAGGTGCCCGCACGTAACCGCAAAACCCAGACCTCCCGAGGCTCTGATGGGCGGGGCTGACGGCGGGACGTCGGCGCTACGCGTGACGTCAGCACGTCGGCGTTGCTTCCTAGGCGGGAGGGGGTGCCGGTAGGGGACCCGCGGGGTTCGTGGAGAGCTGGGTGCCCTCGCGCACCCTCCCCTGGGATGGTCGGTGGGAGGGGAAAGAGTGCGAAGGAAGAGGGTCAGTAAAAGGGAGAAACTAGAAGTGAAACCGAGAGTTGCCTGAAAGGCCTCCATTGAAGTGCGAATGGTACTGAAGCGCTGCCGAGCTCTTTCCCTCCAACGGCGAGTCCCGCCCGTCCCGAGCGCTCGCCGAGAACCCGGGAGGGGCGCCCTCAACCGGACGGACGAAAGGAAGGGACAGCGTGCAACCGGGCCGTGAAGGGCTGTGCTGGAGGGCTGCGCGGCGTGTGGGGACGCGGGATCGCCGTCTCACCAAAGAAGCGGACCGAGCCGGACGGGTGGAGGACAGGAGCCTGCGAGCGGAGCGCCCGGTGCTTAGTGAGTTAGAGGACGCGAGGGCCGGAGAAGCCGGCGGGCGGCGGCGGGGGTCCGAGCGGCCCGTCGAGGGGACCAGAGGTTGACCTTAAAGTATGAGGCAGCCTTGGCCCTTAGAGAGACCCCCCGAGACGCCGAATGTAAAGCCCCCTCTGCCGGAAGCTGCAGCGGGTAGTCGTGTTTCCTCGTCCAGTTTTCAGTCGAGATGAGTCCCCAGACCACGGTCATGTCCGGCTACGGTGGACCAGCCCAGCCCCAGGCTACTGAACAGCGGCTCCGCGGCAGTCAGCTCCCGTACCGGCCTCGCAGCTTCCTTCCTCGCAGTTTCCTTCCTCGCAGTTTCCTTCCTCGCAGATTACTTCCTCGCAGGTTACTTCCTCGCAGCTTCCTTCCTCGCAGGTTACTTCCTCGCAGCTTCCTTCCTCGCAGTTTCCTTCCTCGCAGATTACTTCCTCGCAGGTTACTTCCTCGCAGATTACTTCCTCGCAGGTTACTTCCTCGCAGATTACTTCCTCGCAGGTTACTTCCTCGCAGATTACTTCCTCGCAGGTTACTTCCTCGCAGCTTCCTTCCTCGCAGTTTCCTTCCTCGCAGATTACTTCCTCGCAGGTTACTTCCTCGCAGATTACTTCCTCGCAGGTTACTTCCTCGCAGATTACTTCCTCGCAGGTTACTTCCTCGCAGGTTACTTCCTCGCAGGTTACTTCCTCGCAGATTACTTCCTCGCAGTTTCCTTCCTCGCAGTTTACTTCCTCGCAGTTTCCTTCCCCGCCCAGCGCCTGACAGACTCCGCGTGTCAGCAGAGTCGATGGACTCCGATGTCTGTGTTTTCACTTACAGGCCAAAAGCCTATGTCTTTGCTAGCCCGAGCAGCATGTTTCTTGGTAAAATGTGTGCTTAATTTTGATTGCTTCACTACTACATTAAGAAAAAAAAAACAAAAACATACTAGCAGACTGCGCGCACTTGTAACGTTATGAGTGGGTGAGGCTATAAAACTCAGCATATGTACATGTGCATATGTGTGTGCGTGCACATGCATAGAATCACCAGCAAGGTGACTACTACATGGACTAATAAAGTGAGTTGTACCGGCAACTCAAACTCAGGATTAATATAGCCATTAGTGATTTTCTGTCAACTATTATTGGTAAAATACAGAACAAAATTAAAAATATTCTTTCCTCGATTTACATCGTTTATATATTCATGGAAAATTCAATGTATTAAAATTGTCAAATATTATTTTTGTATAATGGACTGAGTTCCTACACTCAGATACTTATCAAGAGTTTTTTCGTCTACATGAATGTCCAGCAGGACCATTGAAATTCATAAAGGAACCAGACCCATTCTTTTGGTGTGGGAAATTGACCTGTGTGTATTTCAAGATGTTGCTCACACTACAAATGCACGTAAGTGCCTTTGACTCATTGTAATGACAAAATGTCCCCATATATTTCCAAATGTGTGGCGGGGTTGGGGGGGGGTGCGGTGTTGAACTGCAAAGATTGAGAACTTCTGTTCGAAAGGATATATCTTAGAAAGAAGAAAAATAACCTTAAAAGAATACTTGAGATGCAAGAAGAAAAGATAGCCAAAAAGAAGACATGGAGGATAATGCATTTACGTAAATCTCAATAAATAGTCTGTATAAAATAATCTATAATATTCTAATTTGTTAGGATAAAAATGCATAGTACTAAAATGCTGTAAACAACCATGTGTAAGTTGGAAGTACAACCATAAGTTGAAGTATTCTGAAATCCTTGTACTTTTCTAAAGGGAGTTTAAGATATTAAACTTGGTTAGGTAGGCATGGTAAAATTTCAAATGTAATCATTAAAAGATTAGAATTTAAATTTTAAAAATGAAGGGAACAAGAAATAAGGAGAGGAAAAGTCCCAATTAGAAAAAAGGCAAGAAAGAAAACAAAAGCATAAGAAAAATAGGAAAAAATTAAAATGTATAAAGATTCGCTACATGATGGAGAAAAAGTCCAAAATACTGATATGTCTAAATGACCTTAACCCTCCATTTAAAAAAACTGTCAGGTTGAATTTTAAATTAGCCAACTATATGCTATTTATCAAAACCCTAAAAACATTAAAAAAAAAAAAAAAAGAACTAAAAAGGTGGGGAAAGATAAACCAGGTGAATATTATCAAAAGAAAGCTATCAAAACTATATTTATGTCAGCAAAAAGAAAATTGAAGAAAAAAGATGTTAGTGATATAGCATATCACTTCATGATTTTTAAAAAATTATTTAATTCAACAGGAAGACATAACAATTTCAAATTTAAAATAAGAAAAATTCTTAATCTCTTCAAAAGCCTTTAATAATTTTCCAAAGAAGGTTTATAAGCATGTTCTTATAAAATATCCTTCAATAAGATGCACTTCAAATTTAAATACCTAAGATCTATGTATTTTAAATTTTCTTTTTTAGATTGCAGGAAACAGATGGGGAAAATATAACTGCTTCAGCAATTACACAGCATTTATGAAGACCTGAAATATCATTTGTCATTGTTAAAGATACAAAAGCCTACCAAGGTATCTAAAAGCTGTTGTAACAACCTAATTACCTTATCTTTTATTCTGTAATAACCCTATCATTTTAATGACTCAGTTTGTCTCTTTATCATCTCTGCTTCTACTGCTGCTATCTTTTCTCAGTGCTTCCTCCAATCAAAACACCTAAGACTCTGTAGTGGGTATCATGATGCATAGCCCAGATCTCCCTTTGCATCTCCTTGGAGTGTTGGCTGCTGACATTTCACAGCCAAGTCCCTCTTCTGTAACTGTGGAAGAAGAAAGCGGCCATGCACAGGGTTGTGCTCCCTACCTGAGAAAGGTCCATGACTGGTCATTGTGGGCCATCCCTCTTGTCTCAAGTGAGGCAACTCTGAAGCACCATCCCAGCTTCAGAACTCATGATTTGCTGAAATCTCTATTACAAGGGCATTACACTTGAACTTCTCTGTATTCCTAATTTTGCTTCCTAAACTCCTACCAGATATTGTTCCCAAGAACACACTAATAAACCTACTGCTTATGATCAGATTCTCAGAGTCTGTTTCCAATGGAATGCTCTCTGCTACAGAATCTGATTGGGTCAATTAGATATTATCCCATTATTCAATACCTGATGTCCCTAATAGGATGTTTGTGATGATGGCATAAACTCCTGGTTTTCTTTATGTCTATTCTCTACGTGGTAGACTTTTGCCAAGGTGCTGCTTTTTGTTTCAAACATATATGGCCAGAGTAGAAGTGTCAGTTGCCTAAAACATGGTGTGTGTTTTTATGTGTTTGCTTTAATAAGAAACAAAAATTATACTGTGGGCATAGATGCTTAGGTCTCATGGACTTGCAGTGAGATAGCACATTTAAAAGACTAACAAAGGCCTTGAATTTGGAGAGTGTTCAATAATTATTGGAAATTATCATATTTACCCAACTTTGAATTGAATATTTTCATAGAATTTGCCCAGGTCTGACTTATATAATCTAATAAGGGAGTAGAAATACTACTTCTAAACTACCATAAAACTATAGCATTTTTGAACACAGGGCAATGGTCAAATTCAGGGATAAGAGTCCTAAGTTGGAAGCCTCTATGATCAGCACAAATGCCCATCAAATTCCACAGAGCCATTTATTGGGCACTGAAATATGGCCACCATCTCCATTGAAATTGTTTCATACACATAGAAGCTGGAGACAAGAGTATAGAATGCTGCTCCAGAAAATGTCACATTTCAATGACCATGTTTGCCAGCTCATACAAAACCAAGAAAATGCATAAAACATTTACCTTCCCAAGTATGCAAGTGTACTTAATTTGCAAAACCTAATTCACGTACAGAACACTAGCTGCAAGGGAGTCTAAAAATGTCATTGGCAGTGCTACAACCTTTGTAGAACAGAAAGGCACAGTAGAAGGAGTGTAGGTTTGGAGGTGAAAGAGTCCATCTATATGAATCACCATTGTAGCAAACAGCACCATAAAATCTAGAAAAAACTTGATCATCAATGGACAGCTGAGCAAGAATTCAATTTAACTCCCACAACTAACTGACTTTTTGTACTCATTCAACTAACCAGATTCTATGTAATAACCTTTCACCTTTGACATTGGTTTCTCATGTATGTATCTATAACTAACTATTTTTAAAATTTATTTTAGGATATGGTAAACACAAGTAAATTATATAATTGGTAGGTTACTCATAATGTTTCTTTGCTTTTATTTAGTTTTGGTGGTCAGTATATAACTTCATGTCTGTACACATGTTTAAAACCAAAAAATATTGAGCTAATGGAATGAAAACAAGGTCAGCCAGTTCTGCTGTAAAGATACCGTTCTGGCAATAAAAGTATTTCTTTGAGATAAACATACAGTCCTATGAGAAAGAAATAATAAAATCTAAAGCCAAACAAATTGCAACTTATTACTTCACAGTACTATTTATAGTTTTCTATCCAGTAATAAGTTCTAAGGTGCTTTTTAATATACTAAACATTATTGAAATAATTTCAACACTTAGTTGGTGTATTTATGTACTGTAACTGACACTCAAACCAGAATAGTTATAAAACCATACCAATTGGTGCCCACCTTGACACTACTAATAAATGTCAAAGCTCA
This sequence comes from Miniopterus schreibersii, assembly GCF_964146895.1. Classification (NCBI taxonomy): domain Eukaryota; kingdom Metazoa; phylum Chordata; class Mammalia; order Chiroptera; family Miniopteridae; genus Miniopterus; species Miniopterus schreibersii. The sequence continues at coordinate 63,468,765 of NC_138107.1, forward strand.
TGCATTCCCTGATTAGCCCAAATATATTAGTTTTCAGTTGAGAAATAGGTTTAAAAAGTCTTTGTGTAGTTGATTCTCAGAAACATATGGTCATCTAGATTATCAGAGACCAAGATTATACATTGTATGAGAAGAATAAAACTTTATCCTGCAGACAGAGGCTCCCATTATTTATCAAAGATAGTGCAATTTATATTCTATACCAGATCCTACCCCCTTGCAAGTTTGGGAGAAATATCGATTGTGTCTCTTATTTCTGAAGCCACATTAGGAAGATTCTCCCTCTCTCATCCCCTGGCCAGCAGGTATAAGCAAGTGACTCTGTTTGAGTCAATCAGCTTCTACCATACGTAACTTCCTTTGTTGGTAATCCAATGAAAAAGGCTTGCTATCTTTTCTGCTTACTTCTCCTAATCATAGGCCACTATAGGGATTTTTTTAATCACACAAAACAAACACTTCACACACCACAGCATTCAGATGGCAAAAAGTAAATGGGATAAACCACAGGAAAGAAAGAACTAGATTAAAACAGGGTCATAAAGCATCAAATATACTAGTATAATGAACATTGCCATTGCCTTTCTAATTTATAAAAACCATCTCACCTCAAGATGGCAGCAATATGTGATGGCTATTACACATATTTCAATAACAAAAGGTTTTATTGAAATCCCATGACCCACAGTATATAGTAAAAGGCAAAAAAAATATAAGTAGCCATGCTGCTAAGTTTTACTTCATTGTGATCTTTTACTAAAATTGCTAATCCTCAAAATTGCTTTCCTTTGGGATTTTTTTAAAAATGTAAAGAATAGGCACTAATGCTAAAACAAAGAAGTAAATTAATTTATAAAATACTTCTCAAAAATATTAAAAAATTCAAATTAGCGATATAACCAAACATTAAACTGAAGAAATTGAAATGTTATGTTATGATGAATAATAGACACAAAAAATCTCCAGCCACCCTTGTAATTAAAAAAAAAAAAAAATCAAAAACAAGATAACTATTTTAAATTTACAAAATTAGTTTTAGAGCATAAATATATTTAGGGTTGAATAATATTTAATGAAATAATTAGTCTTTTACAGTGTTATTAGGAATGCAAATAAGCAAAATCTCCCTGGAAAGTAAACTGTCAATATGTTATCAAGAACTTTTGACTCAGTAATTCCATTTCTAAGAATCTACTCCAAGGTTCAGAAATGCAGTTGATGGATTTATTATAAGGATGTTTACAGACATGTTATTTATAACTTTAAAAAATGGAGAAACTTCCTAAATATTTCATAATGTGTTGAAGGTCAAATAAATTATAGTGCAGCCATATGCTGTTAATGTCAACCATTTAAAAAAAATGTTTCCTGTGAATGTTTAACAACATTCATAGGGGAAATATTCACATTTTAAATAGAAAAGTTTGAAAGTAGATTATGGACATTCACTCAATATATATTTATTGAGTGTCTATAATGTGCAATGCATGATCATGTACTAGGCAACACACACACACACACACACACACAAATCACAACTATAGGTGAAAATTTCTTCTACCGTAACTGCAATATTAGTATATATAATGCTGGACCTAAAAAAATTTTAATACAGGGATGGTATATGTACACTAAACCCTCACTCACTGTAAAAGAAAGCGAATGGATTACATCTAAAGTTGATAAATTGGTAAATAATGGCATAGTTGTAATATATTGAATTAATAAGAAAACTATTGAGAAAGTGAAAAACATTTGTTTATGGTTTCTTCTGAGAAGCTGAAACTGTGATAGGGTTGGGGCATCAGTGAAGCAGAGGTTCTTGCTTTTTGTTATAAGCCCTACTACCCTATTTGATTTTCATGAACATATATTTGTACTTTCATTTTATAAACAGAATGCCCTTTTAAAAGCTGGCAGTACATGGGAGACCAATAAATAGCACTACTCTTTCTCTCTCGAATGGGAACTGAGAAATAAACGAAGGAGTCAGACAGCTGGCCATAAAATATCAACTTCATTAAAAGTTTAATTGAAGAATGATGACCTATGTATCTAACACAACAGGCTTGTTAATATTTCACCACTAAATTAGCCTTTATCCACCCAATAGCTTAGCTGTAAAACAGCAGGCAGACAGAGCGGAACAGAATGCATGCGTGCTGTACCACTGGGCTGACGCTAAAACTCAAAAGGGAAGGAGTTGAAGCAAATGTATTTTGTTTCTTCTAGAGTCCTGATCATTTCTATAAAATCTCTCACTAGCCATCTACTAATCAAACATATATAATACATATGTTATGTAATAGATACTTTGCTACATGCCATGCTAAGCCCAACAAACAGTAAGACAAGACTGCTGTCCTCAATAGCTCACAGTCTGCTGGGAGAGACATTTCGCATGTAAAGCATGTAAGGTAGACATGTATACAAATAATTAGGCAGGATGCTGCATATCATTCTGAATAATTCCCTCCAGTTCTAAGAACCTGTGCTGGGGAGATGTTTCAGTTCATCAAGTATTTGTCCATATGAAGATAGTAGTGATTTTTTTTTAATTTTCCTTTAATCTTGGCATATAATATTTGTATAATCTGAATACAGCTGTAATTGTCTAACTTATATTCTTCAGCTGCCTGTCTCCCTTTATTACTTTTGAAATCTGTTCTCTGGAACAGGTTTTTCATATGTAGATTTAAAATATCCTTGTTTTCCATATATTTGTTTTCTTAGTGGCAATTTTTAAATTTATTGACATTAAGTCTCCCGACAATAAAATTGATCTTATTCTTTTATTTTCCAGGGACTTTTCCTTGTTGATACTGACCATGAACATTAGGACAATGCCTTTTGAAGATAGCAAGGCACTAAAATAAACTGAATTAGAAAAAGCAATCTATTTAATAGAATTTGATGACTTGAGTTTTTCTGTAAATTTTTTTCCCAATACAAACACAAAAAAATTACTGACATAACCCATTAATACCCACAATATTCTAGTGAATTATGAAATTATAGTAAAATGTCAAAAGTACTGTTAGACTACCAACAGTAAGCACTGAGTAATTTTTTTTTTTTTTAATATATCTTTATTGATTTCAGACAGAGGAAAGGAGAGGGGGAGAGAGAGGTAGAAACATCAATGATGAGAGAGTCATTGATCGAGCCCACAACCCGGGCATGTGCCCTGACTGGGAATCGAACCCTGATCGCCTGGATCCTAGGTTGATGCTTAACCGCTGAGCCACGCCCGGCCGGGCTGAGTAATTTTTAAAGCCTTTATCATTTCAAGAAACTTATTCTGCTATTAAGCAAGGTCACCTGTACAATATATCTTTGTTATAACCAGAAGCACACTAAAAGAAACATTGTACTGGATTTTTTCCACCCCTTTATATTATTTTATTTCATCACCATTTATCCCACTATACCCTCCCCCTCCTCCACCCATTCCCCCCACAACAATCACTACACTGTTGTCTGTGTCTATGAGTTCTTTCTTTTTTGTTTTGTTTCTTTTTGTTTGTTTGTTTTGTTGCTCAATCCCTTCAACCCCTCAGGCTCCCCACCCCAACCCCTGCCCCAAACTGTCAGCCTGCTCTTTATCGATCTACGAATCTGTTTCTATTATTGGATTTTTATGATGTAAAAGGTATTTGGCCTGTTAGATGTGGCGATTTGAACACACGCATTTATTTCTACTCTGTACAGGAAATCCACTAAAATGATGGTAAAGAAATACAAAAGACATAAACCCACAAGGACAAGGAGAATGCTGAGAGGAAGTGACAGAATATGGTTTGTGCAAGTGCGTAGGCTGTAGGTGAGGGTTTACCTACTCAGACATAAGCCGAAAGCCAGGGCCCTCGCAAGCCCTTTGTGGGCCTGAATCAGGCCCCGTCTTCTGTCACTGGCTTGTACTTTTGTGCTCTTGTACCTACTCTCACCACTCTGTTCAGCATGGTACTGGAAACCCTAGCCAGAGCAGTCAGGCAGGAAAAAAAATAGAAGGCACCCAAATTGGAAAGGAAGAAGTAAGTTATCTTTGTTTGTAGATGATATGATTTTATAAAGATAAAATCCTAGACTCGACTCAAACCAAAAACTGTTAAAACTAATTCATGAATTAAGTAAAGTTGTAGGATACAAAATCGACGTACAGAAATTTGTTTCTGTATACTAAGAATGAAACACCTGAAAAAAATAAAGAAAACAATCCCATTCACAGCAGCATCAAAAATAATAAAATACTTAGGAATAAAGTTAACCAAGGAGATGAAAAATCTATACACTGAGGCAAGAAAAAGATAAATAAAATGCTTGAGGCCACACAACCTAGCTGGTAGATAATGGTACTGTATTCAAAACCAGACAGTCTGGTTCAGAACATGCCTTCTTAACCTCTACATTATATGTACTATCTCTTCAAACAAGGCTTATACTTAATTTATAAACTATAAATAATTTTATTACTGGTACTTGCCCAAAACAAAAAATGTTGGAATTTAAAGATATTTCATAATAACAGAGCATATATAATGAAATAAATTTTCTTAATATGAATTTCAAAACAGTCTTATGCTCGATAATAGAAATAATATACTTTGAACTGCATTTCATTTACTCCAATCCATCTACTCACTTTGATTTCTAGCTAAAGCTGACATTGTTACCATTACTGAGTAACGCACACATACTTGGTGTGACTTATTTGAGAAAAAAGTAGCAAAATCACTTTTTTCTGCATCTTCTTAAGTGAGGGGCAAGAAAAGTATGTCAGAGTGTTTGAAATTTGTAAAAGGAAATTTTCACTAAGAGCTTTCAGGAACACCTAGTAGTTTCTGCCCAGGTGTGGCACAAGTGGATGGAAGCTGTCTGCAGAGAGTGGTGATAGATGATGATAGATAGATGATGATAGATGATAGATAGATAGATGATAGATAGATAGATGATAGATAGATGATAGATAGATAGATGATAGATAGATAGATAGATAGATAGATAGATAGATAGATAGATAGATAGATAGATAGATAGATATAGATAGATAGATAGATAGATGATAGATAGATAGATGATAGATAGATAGATAGATGATAGATAGATAGATGATAGATGATAGATAGATAGATGATAGATAGATAGATAGATGATAGATGGATGATGATAGATGATAGATAGATGATGATAGATAGATGATAGATGATAGATAGATAGATGATAGATAGATAGATAGATAGATAGATAGATAGATAGATAGATAGATAGATAGATAGATAGATAGATAGATGATGGATGATAGATAGATGATAGATAGATGATAGATGATAGATAGATGATGATAGATGATAGATAGATAGATAGATAGATAGATAGATAGATAGATAGATAGATAGATAGATAGAGATAGATAGATTATAGATAGATGATAGATTAGATAGGTAGATGGTAGATAGATAGATGATAGATATAGATGATAGATGATAGATAGATGATAGATGATTGATAGATAGATGATAGGTGATGAGAGATAGATAATTATATATTACATATATTGTAATTTATTTAATGTATACTATCTATACTTGGCAAAGCTAATAGATACAAATCCTATGGTTGAATCTGGGTTGCTTCCCGAGAAAGTGATATCAGATTTCTCCATTGTTACTTTAGGGGCATAATAGGGGTGATGGGTGTGAACCTGGGGACACGGGTGTAAGTTAAAATTCATGGTCACTTTAGAGAGTAATGCATGTAACAGAAATGTGGAATTGTTCCAACAAAGCACTAAAAGGGTCAATCTGTGGACACATATATCCAATGATCACCATGGTAACAATCCTGATAGCTATACAATGACCTTTCCTTCATCATCTCAAAAGATAGTTCTGAGGATGGCCTATACTGAGGCTTTACCAGGATCATCTCTGTAGTTGTTGAAATACAATTGCCACTTTTATAGGGAATTGCCTAAAAAATGACTTTTTCATGAAACAGCCTGAGTCCCTTCAAAAACAGTACTTAAGGGACTATTTTGAGAAATGGTGAGAGCATTAGCAACATTCTAAGGGTTGTCCCCAGAATCACCTAGATTAGGCTGGTTTCCAAACCATCCTATTATGCTGTTCCACTGGACTCTCTAAATATGGAATTTAAAACCTAAAAACTTTTTAATTTGTAGATGAGTTCATACACAAAGCTGTTTAGTTTACTCTGAAAATATTTTGTGCTGTTTTTGTGAATGATCTTTTTATTGCAGAGAGATGAATGTCTTAAGGGAGAACATCAGGAAAATCTCATTTGGAAAACTTAAAGTGTCTGCCATGTAATAATTTTCTTTCTCTTCATGGGAAGTAGGTGAGATTAACAGACTATGATTTTTGTCTGCAGTTCTTACTCAAAGAACTGTCAGGATCCACAGCTCTTTCCTAGAAAATAGGCTGTTATCCCTGCTGAAGAAGAGTGTTTCTTGCAGTGTGTAAATCTTCAGCTTGGAGCAATGTTGTCTAGGTATGAGTCTCGTTTTTTTCTGTTTCTATGAAGGATAAAGAGAAACTTGCCCTCAGTGCCCCAGATGAGGTATGAGGATCATGAGTGGGTCTCACCATGGGCCCACAATTTCTTCCTCAAAGAGAGTAATAAAAGGGTTTGGAACATTTTCACCCCTTATATTAAACCAGCCCTGCTAATAGAAGCTCCACTGTAGGTGCTGAGCAAGCTCTTTGTCATCCACTCCCATCTCTGGAACTCCAAATCATTTGGAAAGTTAAAGAATCCCACCTTCAAGCAGAGGGCAGGAACAGTGCAGGTGGTATCTGGATATTGCTTCTCACTGTGGTTGAGATAGAATAAAGGGACAATGAAACTTTTTTGGCTGATGTCTCTATCTTGGAAACTTACTGGTTTCCTCTTTGTGACATGACAATTTCAACAAGTAGACTAACTCCAAATGGGAAAGTATCTCTATTTTTGAAAAGCACTAGAACTGTACAGAAACCACCTAACTTTTGACTGAAATTCCCCAAACATTGACCCCGTGTAAGTGCAGATCTGAAATAATGTAATAAAAAAAAGAAACAAAAGTTAACAAATTAAAAAGTAAGTGTAGAGGATATGAGGAAAATGTGCTGACCTACTAGTAACTTAGGAGGTACATGCGGTCTGTAAGACTAAGAGCAAATGAAACTATACATAAGCTCTAGAGTGGATAAAATTTTTGCTCCACAGTAGTGCAGGTTAATAATTTTAACACTGCTGTCCAGGTATGTTGGAATTGAAACACTAAGTTGATTATAGCAGCCAGGTGTCTCACTGTTCAAATGGGAGTTTACAGATAAACAAGTAGAGAAGGCTGGACTGATTCATGTGGTTGCTGATTAAAGCTGGAGACATCAGTATGAATTCAGGTTTAGCTTAATACAGATGCAGATGGTTACATATAGAAATATTTATAGATATGTCTATATACGTGAGCCAGTATACACATGTGTATTTCCTTGTCATGTCAGTTGAGAGGGCCTAAAAACAATGAAACCCCCAAAGTAAAGAGCACACCTCGTATTCAAATCTGGTTTCTAAGACCACTCTCCAGTAAAAAGGAACAAGGGATCCTTGGATAAATAGCTAACTCTAAGACTGGCATAGGAAATATATGACATGCCTGGATCATCTTGTAGTGTCAGAAAGCAAGGAGGTGTTCAAAATAAAACAAAACTTCACAATGATGGAGGTAAGTCAAAGGGCCAAGGAAGCCAATTCATATAGCTCTCAGTGACCAAAACTATCTGAGCAACAAAATAAAGTGGTATTGAACTATAACCCAGTATAAAATTAACCCCCATGAGTTCATAAATTAATGATTGAATAAATAAGTTGAGGGAGAAAAGACAAATCTCTCATACAGAAGAATTCCAAATATAGAAGGTCTTTGAATTACAATGGTTCCACCTAAGACTTTTCAACTTTACAATGATGAGAAAGCAGTACATATTCAGTAGAAACCATATTTAGAATTTTAAATTTTGATGTTTTCCCAGACTAGGAGTATGTAGCAGGATACTGTCTAGTGATGCTGGGCTGGGGCAGCAAGCCTCAGCTCCCAGTCAGCCACGTGATCATGAGGGTAAACAACCAACACTCTGCAGTGTATTGTTACTTACGATTATTTTCAACTTATGATAGATTTGTGAGGGCTTCTGTAGACACTCTGCCCTCCAGTTGGAGCATAACTCCCACTCCTTACAGGTGAGCTAAGCACAATGACTTCCTTCCAAAACTACCAGATGGAAAGAGAGGAAGAAAAGAGTAAATTTACAGTAGAGAAACCTGGCAAAGACTACCTCAGCCAGGTAATCAAGGCCAACGTCAATAGTTGAAGTCATGTTGACAGCATGTACCTTTGACACGACGCGATGAACAAAGCACTTTACCTCTCAGAACCCACAGAGCCAGTCTAATAGTGAAAAAAAATCAGGAAAACCATAATTGAGGGACATTCTGCAAAATACCTAACAAATACTCTTCAAAATTGTTAAGGTCATCAAAAACAAGTGTAAGAATCTGTCACTGCCAAAAAAAGCTTAAGGAAATGTGACAACTAAATTTAATGTGGTATCCCGAATGAGACCCTAGAACTATAAAAGGACATTTGGTAAAAACAAAGAAAACCTAAATGAAGTTTTTACATAGTTGCTAGACTTGGTTAATAGTAATCTATCGATATTGGTTCATTAATTGTAATAAATGTACCATACTTAAGTAAGATGTTAATAATAGGGGAAACTGGGGAATATATGGCAATTTTCAATACTATCATTTCAATCTTTCTGTAATTCTAAAACTTTTCTAAAAAATAAAGTTTATTAGAAAAAAGTTACGTATCTCACTGTGTATATCTAGTTGAATTTATGGTCCTTTTGCAAGCACAGACAGCCTTGTCTGATTTAACATATTTTATTTTATTTTTTAAATATATCTTTATTGATTTCAGAGAGAGGAAAGAAGAGGGAGAGAGAGAGATAGAAACATCAATGATGAGAGAGTCATTGATCGAGCCCACAACCCGGGCATGTGCCCTGACCGGGAATCGAACCCCGATCGCCTGGATCCTAGGTCGATGCTCAACCACTGAGCCACGCCCAGCTGGACTGATTTAACATATTTTAAAGTGTTCTTCCAAAATATCAATTTAAAATATTAAATATTTTGAATCTTTAATGACAAAAGAATTATATGCTCTAGGTGTTTGAGGAGCTAATACAGAGATATGCAAAGATAAAATTAATTATCACCCTGCTCTTCTATCCTGCATTATTAATAGTCAGATATGGGTGCTTCAGACCATTTGTCATGAAAAACATATATAAGCTCTTTTAATAAATTATAATATATACATTACACTGGAATTTGAATTTATCACTTCATGTTGATCACTCATGAACACCCAGAAAAATATATATAGTGTTAGCTCTCTATATAACATCACAAAATTCCCTATTATGCTAATACTAGAGTTTGTATAACCATAACTTTATGGATCCTATTAAGGTTTCCTGATTTTACCCTTTCTGTAATTTAATAAACATCTCTTACAGATATCCTGCTACAAATATGGTTTTATTTCTATAAAGTAGATTCCATGTAGTGTATGGGCATTCTAATTTAAATAAGTTTTCCAGGTTTACTTTCCCAAAAGTAAGAAATTAACATTCCAACTAACAATGTATGACAGTAACTCTTTCCTTATTTCTTCACCAAGTTAGATATCTCTCTTTAGAGTTCGGTGAAGAAAAAATGATATCTCATTATTGCTTTAATTTCCATTTCCTTGGCTAATAGAATGAACATCTTTTCATATATTTATTTATCATTTGGATGTTCTTTCATTGTTTTTTTCTATTCAGTCTGTGTCCATTGCTTTCTTTTTCTATTGGATCATCTGTTTTTTTCTTAACAAGTTTGGAGATATTCTTAATTAGGAATATTATCCGACTATGCCATAATTAGGGTGGAGTTAATAACATGCCTACTGTGAATAGTTATTGCGAGAATTAAATTACTTGATGTATGTAAAGCACTTAGAACAGTGCTGGTTCATGGCAAATGTTCATTAAATGTTAGTTGCTATTTTAATTATTTCTACTATTTTTCCCCAAAACATTTATCTTTGGAACTCATTTGGAATGTAATTTGCTATAAAGCATATTTTAATTATAAGTAGACAAATATATCTACTTTTTCTTTGTATCTTGTAAAGGTCCTACTGGCCATTTTGTATAAATTTTCTCCTATAATTTTATCTAATATTTATATTGTCTTTGTTTTATCACTTAGACCTTTAATCAGTCTTGGGCTTGGTTTGATATATGGGATGAGAGGATGGTTCTTTTTTGTTTGTTTTTGTTCTTTTTTTCAGATGGATAACCCATTAGGTTAGCATGATTTATTAAATACTAAATAATCCTTTATCCATTAATTGATATACCACTGCTGTAATATATTAATTTTTTGTATATCCTTGTATCTTTTCCTGAATGCTTTATATTTTAGTTCATTTTCTCATGCCAATACCTTACTGATGGTTACAGGGGCTTTATAGCAGGGTATAAAATTGAGTAAAGCAATTTCTCCATCGTCCTTCTTCATATTTATATTGTTTACTCCTGCTTATTCTTCCATTTGAGTTTTAAATGAAACTATCCTTTTCATGTGGAGAATTGGTGGGGAGGGAAGAGTGCTTTCTGCACGCCTTTCAGGAAACCGTGGTGGACTCGTGTGCTGTCACTCAGGACAGCCACAATCACACACCTCCCTAACACTCATCATCTCTTTTCATCCTCTCACTTTCCAAGCTGCATGTTCCTACTTTCTGCCAAATAAACTCTGCCACCAAGACCTGGTTTTAGGCTCTGTTTTAGGAGGAATAAAAACTAATATACTTTTCTTCTTTAAAAAATAAGAATAAGCCAGGCTGGGCATGGCTCAGCGGTTGAGCATTGACCTAGGATCCAGGAGATCGTGCTTCGATCCCCGGTCAGGGCACATGCCTGGGTTGTGATCCCCAGTCGGGGGCGTGCAGAAGGCGGCCTATCAATGACTCTCTCATCATGATGTTTCTATCCCTCCCTCTCCCTTCCTCTCTCTGAAATCAATAAAGATATATTTAAAAAATAAGAAGAAGAATGTTTTATAACTATAATTTATCCCATGAGGGATACTTTAGCTGATTCAATGGGGTTGGTATGAAGTACATTCTCTGTTAATAATTTCTGTGTAATTGGTGATTGGTAATTTGAGTTTCTTTATTAGCAAATAGATACTTTGGAGAGTTTTACTGATTTAAAAGTAGCTAAGCTTTGGCACTCTCCCTCTCGAGAGCAAGCCCATACGTTTCTTCTCTCTCGGCCATGTATCTTTACTTTTCTCTCCTAAACTCTAAGGGTCCCCCAAGAGACTTACAACCAGGGGAGCAATGGGCACCTGCATCTCGCCCTGGGCTAACCCCCTGAACCTGTCTCCATGGCTGCCTTTTCTCTGACTTTTCAGTAAGCCAACAACAGCCTCGCCTTGGCTCACTGCTTTCCTATAATGTCTCAGTGAGCCAAAGCAGAGCACTGCCTAGGCTCTCTCCTGTTTCTTCTTCCATCCTAAGCCCGTCTTTGTTTCACTGTATCCAGCTTTAATAAATGTACTCTCAAAATAAAAAAAATTAAAAATGTAGCTAAGCTCTGTACAATTTTAATTAGAGAATGTGGTCTATATAAAATCTCTGTTATTAAGATATATTTTGTCTTCTTTTGTGATGAAGTATATTATCAACTTTTACAAATATTCCATGTGTATAAGAAGAGAATGAGTGGTCCCTGATGAGTGTAGGATCTATGTATAAATCTACTGAAGTGAGTCAACTTCCTACTAATACTCTTTAGTTTGAGTCCATCTTGTTCTATCAAGTAAATCAATTTTAAAAATCATATTCTGTTTTTTTCTAGTTTTTGCTTTGAATATTTCATGGGTAATATTAGTTAGTGCATGCATTTTTATTTACTTATAATTATGTAGTTTTTAATGCTTTGCCCTAGAATTGTCACTTGGTCTTGTTTTAATTTTGCCACATCTGCTATCTTTCGGTTTTCATTTGCCTGATACAATTTTGCCTGGTTCTTTACTTTTAACTTTTCCCCTCCACTTTCTTTGAAATATGTTTAGCTAAGTGTTTTGTTTTGTTTTGTTTTCAGCCAAACTGAAAAGTCCCTGTCTTGTAATTGTAAGAACCAATAGGTCACAAAAGTTTTAACTGATCACTTTTTACTACTTGGCCTTAGTTTATGTTTACTATTTAACTGTTTTTCTCTAATTTTCTCCTCTTTACTTTTACTGACATAGGCAATTATCTTTTTGTTCCCGTTTTTCTTCTTTCTTAATAAATTCTATTATATATACCAGTTTTACTTTTTACCTTCCTATTTCTAACTTAGTATTTTTAAATATCAATAATCTTTTCCACAAAGTATCCTCATTGGTCTACTTCCTCCATAATAAGATGAAAATTTTAGAATTATGTTATATTTGCTCAGTTCAGACATCCTTCTGGATAAAACCTTTAGCATATTATACTCCCCAACTCAGTATCCCACTCCATCAACAACTTCATTTTCCTTTAATATAATTTAACTTTTGGGGTCCCAGGTTATCACTGGAGTTTCTCTTACAATTTGTCTCTTCTGTTTCAAAAATCTTTATGTCATGATTCTATTACAAATTCCTAAGCAATAATACTAATCCCTTAAGATCTGTAACTCTCTCTGTAGGAGTCACTGCTCCCCAATCTTTTCTCTCCTCTGTTTTCCCCTAATTTGAAACCTCTCTTATAAGTCAATTATTGTTTCCTAGAATACTCTCTAAAATATTTTTGTCACACAGGATATAAAATTGTCCTCTCTGAATCCTTACAACTTCAAAATGCCCTTCATTTGCTTCCCCAGGTGAACAGCTATACTGAACAATGTGACAGTCCTTTCCTCTCAGTAGACTGTTACTATTTTGCTGCATGCCAGTTTCTGACATTACAGATGAGAAGTCTGATACTAGCTGTTAATCTCCTTTTTCTCTCTGGAAAGAGCTTCCTTTATCCTTGTATTGCAGAAATATTACCATGCCACCCTCTTTCAAAGGAATCCTGTCTGCGATACAGTGAGCCTTGTAAATCTGCAGGCTTTGTCAGTAGAGGAAATTTTATTTTCTGTCTGTTACTTCTCTGTTATTCTTTTTTCTCTTTCTGAAACTCCAATTTTTATGATGTCCTGACTCCTGAAACTATCCTCCAAGTCTCTTCTCTTTTCCTCATAATTTTCATCTCCCTTTGTGTTTTGTTTCTGTTTTGACTTTCTTCACTTAATCTTCCAAACTGTTAATTTATTTCTCAGAAGGGGATTCTTTTTTCAGTTAATCTAATGAGATTTAAAAAAAAAAAATCATAATTCTGAAAAGTGTTTTGTCCTAAAATTTTATCCCTGGAAGCCTTCGTTGCTTTCTTTTTAAGGCTTAATTCTGCTTCTTCCACCACTTTTAGTCCATTGAGCCATCAGGTTTTAGCGTGGTCTTCTCCTTTCTGGTTATTGAATCTTCTCAAGTGATTGGCACGGCCTCTTTGCTCATGCTTGACCTTCCTCCTCTGTTCAGTCAGCCTGTTAGGCTCCTTCATACATGGACAAACTGGCAAGCGATAGAAGGTACAGTAATTGGTTGGTTTGTTTATCTTTTCTGATGAGCCAGAGGTTATTTTTGTTTTCACGTTACATTTCTTTTGAGGCAGAAGAAAGGGCATCTTTGCGCTCTGGTCTCACCAAATGCAACTAATATCCATCTCCCAATCACAGAGACAATGAAAAAATCAGCCTAGTAGTTTGTTTGCTGGTTTCAGGTTGTTTCCTTCTAGGTCCATACGCCCTTGGAAAGCACAGCCCTCCTCGAGAAGGAACTGATCAGACTGCCAGTAATCCTCTTAAGAAACCTCCCCACTCAAACCCACCAACAGTCGCATCCCAGCCTCACCAATGTCATTTACCTGAAAGACTCTTAGGACTCATTTAACCTCCTTGTATCCTACAGCCCCTATCTGTCTACCTGAAACTCTCTTCACCACTTCTCTTACTTTTCTCAGGTTTCTGATCAAATGTGACCTCCCAGAGAGGCCTTCTCTATTCATTCTATACGTAAAATAGTAAAACCCATTTCTCTGTCCTCTTAACATCCTAATTTTTCATCGTAGCAATCACTTTATTTTTCTTATTACCTGTCTCTTTCTACTAGAATATAAACTCTATAAAAGCAGGGATTTTTCTATTTGTTTTTGCTGTAGCCTCATTTCCTAAAACAGTGCCTGAAATGCTATAGTTGCTCAAAATATACTTGTTGAATAAAGAAATAAAGGAGAGTCTCACATGCATCTTCTTGACCTTGTCAAGTTGCAGATCTGGTTATTTTCTTATCCCATAGGCAGAGTAGGGAGTAAGAAAAAATCCAGGCTATGTGCTCAAGCCTCTTTCTATTTAAATGCTCCCATCATGGGCCATGTGAATTTTTCAATCCAATTACTTTTATTTTCAAATAGATGAATGTGTGTGAGCTCCCTGTCAAAGATGGCACATTGAACACATGCATCTATTTTAGTTCCCTCTTGAAACCACACTAAATTGATAATAAAGGATTTTTAAGAACATGAACTCACAGAAGGGAGAATAGATGCAAAGATAACAGCTATAAAATTTTATAAGCTAGAAAGCAAATAGATAAGCAGGAAATGTCTCAGCAGACCTGAGTAAAATTAATCTTAAACTAGCAGAGGGGAAAGCTAAGAGCCAAGTGGGGGAAGGAACCTAGTTTAAATCACAGAATTGCCTAAATGCTCAAAAATTGGCAGTCACAGATACCACTAGAAATCGAGATGATCCCCAGGTACACCTTGGGGATAACTGGGGATATATCCTCTGAAGAAATAAATAAAGAATTCTAGACTGGGAAACCAGTGTTGAGGCAGGAAAAGCATACTCAAAACAAAGACATCACATGAATATTTGTATGCTTAAGGCTGAGGCCATCCTTTTCCTCCTCCCATAACAACCAGTCACAGAAAGCTAAGTCACCCTTTGTGCTAGGTTCTTGGGTAGGTTCTTCTTTAGGAGCTGAACCAGCCCAAAAAGAGGCCGTTTCTCAAACTTCTCAAACAGATCACCCTACAATTATACTCATAGTCTTTACGTTATATTGGTCTATTGCCAACTTGGCTAAATTGGGAGCTACAGATGCCCTTCCCTTATGACCCTGAGTTAAAACTGCCCAGAAAAAAATGTGCATGAAATTTGGGGATAAAAGTTAAGCAGTGGTCATTACTCGCTAAAGAATCCCACAGTTAAATATTATGTGGGAAAGTGCGGAGTTCATGGTAGGCAGCAGCTTGTCTCTCCCTCTCCTCAACTCCATGTCCAGCACTTCTTTCCAACTGTAGGACTTGGTAGCAAGCAGCATGCTCAGGCCCATCACAAAACACCTGGTGGCAAACCTGTAGAGACCATACAGAGGTAATAGTTTCCACGGCTCTCCTTGAGCTCCTGTTTGTAGTCCCACTTGGGTGGATGGACATACTTCCAGGTGTGTCTTTTCAGGGTCAGAGTCCCTACTGATTGGTTGGCTCCAGGGCAGTGGGTCACTGCCGCTGGTCCTGATGTCATCCATGCCATTGCTTGTCTGGTTTTGCTGCTTTTTTGGGCTTGGATCTGAAACATAGCTGAGGCCTAGGTGTATTTGATGCAAGTCAGAACCTCACTGTCCTAGGGCTTTAATGTTAAAGGGCTATTCTCTGCCCCCCTTGTTTGTTCTCCCTCTAAGGGAGTCTAACCCACATGACTAGGAACATGCCAGGGGAGGAAAGGTCGGAGGAGGGCCCGAACTTCATGATCAGCAATATGAAAGGTCAAGGGTGTCTAAACCACATGATCAGCTATATGCTAGGGGGAGAAAGCTTACCCTGGGGGCGAGGTCCTTGTTTTTCCAACTGCTAGGCGCCTGGGGCTTTCTACTCTGGTGACCTTCCGTACCTGGCCCATTGTCCTTGCTCTGCTCATGTCTGTCTAACTGCCTATCACAGAAGCAAGCAGTGAAGAGAAAACACCAGGTCCTCACTGAGCAAAGGATCAAGAGATAAATGCTCATTGCCATGACTGTCAACAGTGGATTTCAGTAATGGACACACCCCAGAAATGAAAATAAACCAGCCAATGCACTACTAAGGACCAGACTGAAGCCAAGGAGACCCTGTTTCCCTCAATTCTCTCAATGTCCTGTGATCCCATGACTCAATCCCCTTCCCCAAAGATGTCATGTTGGGAAAAATGTAGAAGGGAAAGAGAATCTTGAAAGACACTGAGAGGTTACTTTAAACCTAAACTGAATTACCTAAAGAGAAAAATCGTATTATTGTAACCTACTGCTTCAAGCTGATTTAGGTTTAAAGTAATTTTGTTTTTTTCACTGCCTAGGAGACTTAAAGCTACTTTTTCTTTGCACATTTGAGTTGTAGTGGAATTAATTTGCTACCTCATGATACAGGAGTTCAGCTACAGAGGTGAAGATTTTATCGATGAGAAAACTTTGAAGCCCAGAGAACTTAAATCTCCTTGCCAAAGTTAAAGCTGTAAAAAGAAGAGCAATTTTAACTACACTTAACCTACCGTTCTTTGACAAATACAAGTATCTTGGTTCCTTTGCAAGGGCTCTTATCCCTACATTTGACTCTCCAGTCTCTACCCTTCTTTTCCAACCCCAGCTTCTAGTTAGTGATGCAGCTCTTTATTCTGCTCAGGATCATATGTCTGATGTTTATTACAGATTCAATTAGCTTTTTAAAATTACAGTTACAGATAGCTAAAAATGTAAAAGTTATTTTATAGCAAGTGGCCTATGAAAACAAGTTAAGAAGGAACCCCAAGTCACTGATAGACTGTGAACAGGTGCCTTTGGCAAGAATGGAATGTAGGAGGGAGAAAATTCCAAGCACAATCTTACTTTGAGAGGTCTAATAGTATTGATACAGCTTTTCCAATTTAGGGTTTATAATGACAGTAAAACTCTGGTGAAAATACAAATGTCAGCTGACAAGAGAGTATTTCCAACAAGAATGATCACTCAGACTTTTGACAACTGCTTAAATGTATGGATAGTTAAAATGTAAAAGTACCTATTAGATATATGAGGATTCTGGACATGAGGCATTCCCCCCCACCCACGACATCACTCCTTTTATAATTTGAGGTGCTCTTAGACATCAAAGAACTGATTGATTAACCATTATTCGTTCTGTGTCTTTTAAAATTATTTTATTCCTACTCAGTGCAGGCCCTCGACAAAACTGTGAGGTCTTGCTGTAATGCTTTGTAATTTATAACCTTCTGTTAGATATACTTTTTCCTGTCATTCTCACAATACTCTGTGTGATAGATGATACAGAAGAGAAACTGTGGTTCAGAGAATTAAAGTGATTCTCCAAGGTCCTGTAACTGGAACATGAGGAGCTGGAATCCAAAACCGAGTCTTCCAATTGCGAATCCCTTTCCACGTGGATTCCTTCCTCAATTTATCTGATTTACAACAGGGCAGTGACTCCCTAACCTTAAGTTTGCCCTACCAAATTACTCCTGCTTTTTCTTTGGCATCAAAAAGTAGTTTGTCAAAAATCATTGTCAAATATTCTTAATCTGGTGAACTGTATTGCCCTTTTAAATTTAACTCTATACCAAATTATGCACAGACAGAGATTCCTTGGCCTGGAGGCCCAAGATTTTGAAATTTTCTATAGCGCTTGACAGAGCTTTTTCATCCATCACATTTAGTCACATCAATCACATCACCTCAAAGAACACACTGTAAAGAAAATAATGTAACATGATTGATGTGAACAGATGTGACATGGGACAATTAAGTTTCAGTTTAAGGACCGAAGAAGAAAAACACCTGATGCTCTGTAAGGTTCACTGAACAAAGACTCCATTGCTAACAGTATAAATGTAATTTATAGGCTTTGTTTTCCCAAGTGGGAGAGAGAAGAAATACAATATGTGTAAATAGTATAATGTGTGTTTATCCACCATGCATGGGCAGAAAATTTCCTCTGAGTGTCTGAAATCTAATATTTCCCATTGCATTTCAGAGCCAAGTCTAATTTAGCAATGCTAATCCACAGTGGGAAAATGTGTTTTAGGAAATAAATTATTTATCATTATTATACATATGGATGAGAGCATTTCAAAATAACTCAATACATATATTACTTTAAGAAAAATAAATGATTTTAATAGATTGGAAATGTAAATATTTTATTGGGAATATTTTTAAAGCATTTTAGATGGTAAATTTTTAAAAGGCATTTACATTGTTATGAAATATTATGACCATTCCTTTCAAGGTCTTCCTTTTGTTGAGTTTTATTTCATAATTTAAGCCCATGTAAAACAAAGATCAATATATATATATATATATATATATATATATATATATGTACACATATATATACACACACACATGTGTTATAAAAATAATATAAATGGAACCACTTTGAAATGAAGTTAGAGCTGCCATCCCATAAGAACTGCATTTGGAATATTTAAACTGGGCAAAATAACCGTTGGACTGGACCTAAACCAGCACTGTATTTCAAAAACTGTTCACAAAGCTAACAGGAAAGCAGGCATTATGACTACCTGACTGAAAATTAAAGACATTCTTTAGCATTAGCATCACTATGTTACCTATCTGCGCCTATAGAAATTCCTTCCTTCTATTAATGTAATTATTCCCCTTCCTTTTCTCATAAATACCCCTTGCCTTCACCTCCTAATCTGGACACTATTTTGGTCTCTGCCTAAATCAGTGTTTCCCGAATAGCGATTATTTTAGATCTCAAATAAACACTGTTTCCTCTCACTTTGGCTTTTTTTTTTTTTTTTTTTTTTTAGGTTAACAGTGCATATACATAAAATTTTAAACTACCAATGTTTTCCTGGGAGTTTTTCCATTATATATTGAGAGATGTAACATTTGTACATTTAAGGATCTCGGTGGAGAGAATGGTAATTTATAATCAACCAAATGCTTTTAAAGCATATTTTTACTGCTCTTTTTTAATGTTTCTCTCTTTCCTATCTCTGCTACTCTTTCTACCTTGCCTCCTTCTCTTCTTTTTTTTTCTCTCAATTATTTCTTTTACAAAGGGAACCCTCAGGATTCCAGTGCCTGGTTCTCAGGTGCTATCCTTCTACCCAGCCCCTTGTGTGCACAGTTAACGCTTCCTGGGAAGCCTGTTGCACACACAGAACTGTCTAGACAGGTACTTGTGTGACCTCGGCCACATCGCTGCGTTCCTGTTCCTGAGGTTTCTTATCTTTATACTTGAGATAATTACGGCTCTATACTCATGGGGTAATTTGTGCAATTTGAACTAGGCAATTCTAAAACGCTTAACATATTTAGTAGTAGATGCTCAATATATTAGTTTCTTTTTTTCATTAGTTAAGGGTTGATAGTTTAATCTTTTTTGTTGAATCTACAGTTTTATCTCCCAATTTTGTATCTTACTTCTTTTCATCAGTGCCCAAGAAAGGAGATGAAGATGAAAGCTACGGGTTCTTTCTCCTCTCCCTGTTCTAATTTAGGAGCCTGTTGTGAAGCAGTCGCATGGTGCCACTACAGCGGGCAGTTAGGCAGAAGCACAGTGGGAACGATAGGCCAAGCACTGGAAGTCACCAGTGCAGAAAGCCCAGTTGCCTAGCAAAGGACTATTGCAGAGTGGACCTGGCCCCCAAGGTGACCTTTCTTCCCCTAGTATGTCCTTATCTTGGAGTTTAAAGCCCCTGGCTTTTTATATCAATGCTTATGTGGCTCAGACCTTCCCCTGACCTCTCCTCCCCTGGTGTGTCTCCAGCCATGCAGTAGGTCCCCTTAGAGGAGGAACAACCAGCCTGGAGAATAGCTCATATAACCCCCATACACACCTTGCAAGACCACTCCCTTAAGCAGTAAGCCCTAGAGATAATATCTAAGCCTCAGTTGTGTTTCAGCCCCAGGCCCAGAAGAGCAGCAAGGCCGGGGGTGGGGAGTGACTCCAGGGCTGACATCAGGATTAGCTTTGATGACTAACGACCCCTTACTCTGGCACTGACCAAGCTGTAGAGCCCATGACCCTGAGGGAACGTACCTGGATAGCCGATGAATATTCTGCTGAGATCCTCCCAATACTGCCATACCCCATGAGAACTAAAGAATAAAACAATTTATAGGGAGGTGAAAAGTGGGGGAAGGAGTGGAGAGGCATTATAATCATGGGACAGAACTGTATATGGCATCTCAGACCCTTCACAGTAATCCCATCCAAATAGTCAGGTTAGTAGCCTCTCTTCACAAGAAGTACCTATGTTATATAGGTAGTTAGGCAGATACGAGCAGAGCAAGAAAAATGGGCCAAGTACAGAAAGTCACCAGGGCAGAAAGTCCTGGATACCTACCAAGGGGCAAAACTGGGAAAACAGAAACCTCACCCCCAGGGTGGTCGTTCCTCCCTTAGCATATTGCTGGTCATGTGGATTGGATCCCCTGATTTTCATATTGCTAGTCATGCAGTTTATACCCGCTGACCTTTTCCTCCCTAAAGATAACATCTAGGCCTCAGCTGTATTTGAGCTCCAGGCCCCCAAAAGCAGCCAAACCAGATAAGTGACTCCATGGCTGCCTCAGGACAATGACTAATGGCCCCCTGCCCTGGCACTGACCAATCAGTGGAGACCACGACCCTGAAAGAGCACGCCTGGAAAGCTGATGAATATTCTATTGAGACCCTCCCCTGAGACCTCCCCTAAGATTCCCACCTGCAAGAAAGAGATAAATATGCTCAGGACAAAGGACCCAGCGTGTGCTCCCCACCAGGGGAGCACGCCAGCACCATCTCCTTCCCCCTTCTTTCCTCTGAGAGGACCCCACAAGACTTGCAAACAGGGGAGCAATGGGCAGGGGCAGCTTGTCCAGGGCAAACCCCCGAACCTGTCTCTGACTTCCCAGTGAGTCAAGGCAGCCCAGCCTGGGCTCTCTTGTTCCTTCTTCTATGCTTTTCCTTGTTTCCCTAAGAACATTTTTGCTGTGGTCAATAAATTCTTACTTTGCTACGCTTTTTCTCTTAATTGAAATCTTTCCTTCAAGAAGACAAGAACCAAGGTCTTATCATCGCCCCAGTAACATTTGGCACCACGACTTGGATTGTTACATCACCGGTAAGCCAGTTGTCCTCGCCACCTTGGCTTGACGGACACGACTGCCCTCCCTGCATCTTTTTCTCTGGCCATGGGGAGCACACCAGTGCCATCTTCATCCCCTTATTCCTTCTGAAGGGACCCCACAAGACTTGCAATCGAGGGAGCAATGGGCAGGGGAAGCTCGTCCAGGGCAAACCCCCTGAACTTGTCTCCAAGGCCCCTTTTCTCTGACTTCCCAGTGAGCCAAAGAAGCCCAGCCTGGGCTCTCTTGTTCCTTCTTCTACGCTCTTCCTTGTTTCTCTGTCTTAAGCATAATTTTACTGTGGCCAATAAATTTTTACTTGCTTTGCTACACTTGTTCTCTTGATTAAAATCTTTCCTTCAAGAAGACAAGAACCGGGGTCTTGTCTCCCTGTAACACCTACTTCAGCCACAGTAGAAGGCTTTACATGCCCCGAACTTTCCTGTTTCTGTGCTCTGCCCATTCTATGATCTTTAACTAGACTATCCTCTCTACTCTATCAAAATTCTACTCACTCTTCAAGAACCATCTCAAATGTTATCTCCATTGGGAAGTTTTCCCTGCTTCTGCTAAATGAGATTAATTGCTGCCTCTTTTGCTCCTCCACAGTTTGCTTATAACTCTAGTGTCACCCCAGTGTTTACTGGACGGCCTCCCCTACAAAACTTGAAGATGAGATCTTGTTTCATTGCCTTATTAATCCCTAGCAAGAAAATTCAGTAAATTTTGATAAAATATATGATTAAAAATATAAAGATCTATATAGTAATAATCCTTGAGTCACATTGTTTTTTAAATTTATTTTAAATAACATTTTATGGATCTTGTTAGTATAGGGTATTTCTTCCAACTTGCGTGCAAAGCACCCAGATGATAAGATTCCCTCTTGTAAGCACAGTTACTAACAAGAAGCAGAGAGGTTTGGAAAGAGCACCAAAAGTGGGAGATTGGAAATCTGATTTGGTCCCAGCTTTCCACTCATTGACTACGTCACCTTGAGTAAATCATATCTCTGGGCCACAGTAAACTCATTTGTAAAATAAGAAGTTGAGCTAGATGATTTCTAAAATCATTGCCAGCTGTAATATTCTGCTATCCTACAATTACCAATCTCAAGGTCTTACCATTACATTGCTGTCACCCAAGGACTTACACGGATAACACTAAATTTAAGTAAACGTTTTAAAAATATGAGGATGATGTCTTCAAAACCCCTGGAGAAATGTTATTTGTGATTAGGATGTTGTGCCATTCCCTTTTTTTCTGAAAAGTTTGGGAAAGATACCAATGATGACATATGGTCAATGATTGCTTTAGGTCAGGTTCCCTTCATGAAGAGCCAGAGATGGAGATTCCTGTTTAAATGATTTATTGGGGGAGTGTTTTCAAGAGAAGGGAAGTGAAGGAAAAGAAATAGGCAGGGGAAAATAAAACTCAGCAGAGATATAGTCTCAGCTGAACAATATCTTTAGTCTGATCTCATGGAAGAGCTCTGGAGCATGAATTCCACCACAGATTTGACTCACCTTGTGAGGCAAGGGGGTTGACCATTGGATTCCTAAACCAGTGAGTCATTGGGCAAGGTTAGGGGTGGGCTGTAACCTTCCAGGTAGATGAGGTGGCTTCTGACTACCCTTGCCTGAAGGCAATTAAAGGGGATGCTTTGAGTTGCTAGTAATTAACACTCAGAGCTCTTGTAGGATGGGTACTTCATGCTGGTTAGAGGGATCTAGGCAGGTATATACACCATCCTCTGATTAAAATTCTTTTGTCCCTCTGAGCAGAAGCAAGTGCTCAAAATGTAGAAGTATCTTCATGTTGAGAAAAAAATGTTAATAATAGAATATTCTAAGTTCTGGGTGTAGCTACGCGCTTACTTATTCACTTCATATATTCAATTAATAAAGTTATTGAGTCCTGTTAATATGACCCACTCCAGTGAACAATGCAACTGTGTTCAGATCTGATGCCCTTAACTGTGAGAGTCTCATGTCTTCTAACAATTTAGTATAAGAAACCAAACTTTAACAAAAGAGTTCATTCCTGGGTGGGATGGTTCCATGTACTATTTTTTTTTTTCTTTCTGAAAAGGGCCTCTGAAGAGGTGAATAGATAGCTTACACTGAGCGCCAACTATACCAGAAGGTGGACCTGACCTTACTAGGAGGACCAACCAGTGACCTATTGGTATCAAGTCCCAGGACTTAAGGATGCTATCTTTGCCAAAAGTAGAGCTCTTGGCAGTATAAGAGCCTCTGTATGTCATTACAGAACATGTGGGGCTTTGAATTGATATGATGTACAGTTGCATAGTCTCAGTTTGGTTGTACCTCTTGTATAGTATCTGTTTGGTTCTTTCCTCTTAATTAAACTTCTTTTGGGTTGCTTGTGGCCAGCATGCCTGCATGTAAGAAAGTTGTTGCCAGCCTGCTGGAATGTGCAGAGAATATTAATTACAAACCTCAATGTAACCTAGGTCTTATCGGTCATGGATGTCTAATAGATATAAAAATTCATACTTAAACCACATTCTTACTGAAGAGAATGACTGCAAAGAATAACTCCAAGGTTTCTAGCGTAACTGAATAAAGGATAACAATGCTAGCAAGTGAAACAGAAAATACTGAAAGAAGAGTTTGGAACACAAGCATTGGAATTGGCTCCAAGAACTTAACAGCTCCTTCCCTTCCATGCACATATCTCATGGGAAGTTTCCCCGTGTGGGAGGCTTTGCTTCTCGAGCCTAACCCTTCTTGCATCATCTCTAGGTCATCCCTTGGACTCCGTCCTTACTCTTTTCTCCCTAATTGTAAACTTTCTTACTTCCTGACCCTCTCTGCCTGGTGCTGTGATGTGTCTTGTGCTTTGTCCATACTTTATTTATGGGCTAGGACTAACCTCATCCTCTCCATTCATAGCCTGGAAATTGTGGCTTCCAGACAAAAAAGAGCCACAGATTCCCCACCGCTAGGAAGAGGAAATCTCTTATTTATCCTTGAGGCCTCAAGTCTTCAGGAGATTTTGGATCTCTAAGACAGTGGTTCTCAATCGGACAATTTTGCCCCTGGGAACATTTGGCAATGTCTGGAGACTTCTTTGATTGTCAGAGTTGTGGGGAGAGTGCTACTGGTGTCATTCTTCTGGATCAGGGATGATGTTAAATATCTTACAGTGCACAGGACAACACCCAAGAACAAAGACTGACATGGTCTAAAATGTCAATAGTGCTGAAGTTCAAATCTAAGATACTATAAGAATGTTAGCCTTTCTCACTTCAGAGCTCCACAGCGTGGCCCTTCTCTTTACTGAAGGTGAGAAATAATCTCTTCCAGATAACAAGACATCTGTTTTTATTAACAAAGGGCTCCCAGTTTCATGCTCAGACTATTTCCAGCTGCAAGGAAGAGCGTGAAGTGGCTAAGGAGCTCCTGGGCTGACTTGCCGCTGCTCTCCCTGGTCTGTCCCTCCCTCTAGTGGTGAGCGTCGCAAGTGCAGCTAGAGAGACGGAGCTCCAGCTCCCTGACATCAACGCGAGGGTGGCTCTGGGGGCCAGAGTCCTGTACTTAACAGACTGTCCCCTGTCTTCTCAACTTCCAATAACAAACATGTTTTGGAAACATAGTAGAACTTTAATGGTGTTTGGCATTCAATAAGCGGCAGATAAAATAATTAAGTTATCTGGACACAGGAAGTTCTGGGTTTAGACAGACATCTGTCACCTTTCTGGCTTTGCATTAGGTGGGGAAAGTAAGAAGCGTGCAGTGCCTCTCCTCTGGCTGCTCAGAACGACCTCAGAGCATTGCGGTACAAAGCTGCTCGCCTTGGGACCCTCTACAGAAACAGTCTCCCACAGTTACTACGGACAACCCCATCAGAAGCCAGATTAGCGGCCTACTCCACTGTGCAGTTCTGGCTTCTAACCAGGAGTTGACCGATAAGCTCTTGATCTCAAGTCTAGGAAGAGCCCATAACATGAATCAATGACCTCGAAGGAAGTATAATCCCCCAGCACCTCTAAATGTGCTTGATTTCACTGAGACCATATTCAACACAATCTACCTGTTACTGTCCCTCTTCCTCTGTCACTCAAGGGGATGGGCCCAGGTACTTGTGGTCTAATTCAGAGACCACTGTGATACCAAGCGGGGAGGGGGGTATCTTTGTGTTTATAGATGCAAATGTACTTGGTAAAACTATAAAGAAAAGCAAGAAAATAAGTATTATAAAACAATGCAGTTATTGTAAGGGGAGAGAGGGCATCCTGGGCTTCTGGGAAGCTCATAATATTCTCTTAACATAGGGAGTCATGAGAGTGATATATGATAAAAATATGTATCTAAATCCAAAACAGTTATTTCAATAAATATAAAAGTTCTAAGTCATAATTAAAAAGGAGAGAGTTATAATAAAAATGAGAAAAAATTTCTCATGTGTCTGTTATGTGTACCATCACCCAATCAATACCTGTGTATACTGGCTCAGTCAGCCTTATATAGTCAAGGCTGCTGTCTCTAGTTGACCTTGAAGAACATTCTTCCATCTCTTCTAGCAGAATTTGACCTGGAAATCTCTGCCTATATCTCCTTCATGTGGAAGTTAACCACAGTAGTACCTCCCTGAAACTTGGAGGCACTACTTTCTCAAATAATGTTCTCTGGTGAGCTGAGGTTTCAGGGGCCACAAACTTGCTATAAGATCCTTTGGTGAGAAAACTTTGTAATCTTTCTCTCCTTGGTCAGCAGATAGAATGAAAATTATTCATAAATAAAAGTGTAAAAAATAAATGAACTCTGAATATATTTAATGCTTAGATAGTATACTTAACATTCATAATATATTTAAATATTAATAACAGCATACAATTTCAAGGAAAGACCGTTTATGTAAATTATTTTTATGACTGCAGCTGAATGCTACCATGGCTGAGCAGACCTCTTAACACACAATGACTTTGACAGAATTGCTGACATTTATTTAGCTCATTATTTACTTAAAGCAAAGAATAAGTAACATAGTCTAAGTACTACAAAAACCTGTTTACTGACCCATGATAATTTGAAATCTTTCCTACCTTTCCAATTTTAGGAAATTCCCTTAGGGGTTATTTTTTAATCCCTTCAACAACTCATAGATATTTGTATGAATGAACAAATGAATCACTCTGTCAATCAACAGATTTTATTTATGGCTCCTATTGAAGAAAAATACTCTCACAGAACAAATAGAACTGACAACTGATCTCATAAGAGACACACTGAATGAGACACTGTAACTGAAAACACCTTAGAATGAAGTTTGGAACATGGTAAAGGTTTAAGTAAGGTTATTAAAATCTCAGTCTAAATGCAGTGCACTTCTCAGTTGCATATTGTAACATATACAAAATTATGAAATTTATAGAGACAATAATATTCAGAATAAAAAACCTTATCATGAAATAAGCATTCCAAAAAGATGTGTTTTATGAATAAATTTAATTCCAACAGTTCCTAGAACTAATTATTATTTTAATAGGTTTTCCTGTTTCTTTGCCTGTACATATTTTACAGAGGTGAGATCACACTGTATATATTACCTTATATTCCACCTTTATGGCTTTATATTATGAAGTATTCTTTCCTTATAAGCACTCAAAACCATTCAAAAATATCATTTTAACGGGTCCCTAAAACATTTTATATTCCTTAATTCACAATTCTCCTCTTGTAGGGCAATAAAGTGGCTCAAATTTTGGGAGGTGTTTTTTTCCCGTTTTATTAGCATCATAACTAAAGCTATAGTAAACATTGATGTATACCTGCATCTATTATTTCTTAACATTGATTCACAGGCGTGTTATTAGAAAGTGAAATTACATGGTAAATATTTATTAATTTTGCCTGACTGTCCTTCATTTCCCCCTCTTTTGGTCACAGCGTGTCACTTTGGAGGATCACTTTGTATCTCAGGAGGTTTGGGTAAAGCCGTCTCCATCCCTGCCTCCAAGATGCATGTAGGACCCATGTCTGGGGATTTAGGGCATTCGACCCTCCTGGCTGCAGTGACTGCTTCTGGACTGAATGCGAGACCCAACTCAAGCAATTAGATGCAGTCCTGGGGCTTTTCAGGAACTATCGTGGAAAAGCCATTCCCTTTCATTAAGGATTGCTAACCTGACACGATACAAGCCTAATTTCTAGTGACCACTGGAGAAAACCTGCCTTCGTACGAAGCTAACACACAGGAAAGACAGAAGCTAGAAAGTTTTTAAAAATGGGGGAGAGGGATGCAGATACCTAGTAACATAATTTCAGTAGCAGATTCCATCCTGAAACTAGGATATAAAAATTTCTTTTTTGACTTAAGCAAGTTGAGGGGGAGCGGAGTTTGCCATGCCAAAATATGACTTTAGGGGTATTGATTATTTTAAGCTGGTTATTTCTAAGAACCAAATGACTCAGAGGGAACCTTTGACCTTTTCCCTAACTGCCTAAAAGAATTGAGGACCTGCTCCAGGGAGGCAGCTATCATCATAGATAACTGTAGTTTAATACGAACTAGGTGTGATGGGCAGGGAGGACCCTAGCAAGGCCCTTTGATCCAAGTCCTCTCTGTGTCTTATTGTTAAAAGATGGCCCAGCATTTATGTACAAAACATTTGCTCTTCTATCTCCCTGTGAACTACCTTCCTCCTTTTTGAAGTCCTAAACCACACATACCCCCTTCTCCTTACCTGAAGATGGCACACGAGCCTTAACTACCTGACCTGTAGATCTGTCCCTAGGACCCCCTATTCTTACGGAACTTCAGATGTATATATCTATTAATTGGATCATTTTCTCCTGTTAACAGGTCTCGTGCTATCTCTTGACTGGCTTTAAAAAAAATAGTCTTAGCTCTATTTCTAATAAAGTAAACTTTGATATTTTGAATGTTTGTGATCACCTAACCATTTCCCATCTTCTTGCCCAATTCCCCACACTCTTTTATGAGGAATATATCAGAAAAAATACTGGAAGTCTCAAAGAAAGACAGTTTAAATCCTGAAAAGGCTATTAACACAAATTTTATTAAGTCTTTCAATTATAGCAACTAGGATTATAAAACCTCTTCTAGAAGTCAAAAGACAGTGGATGCCATCAGACTGTGGGGAGCTTAATTGAACTCTCTTAGCTCATTTTATCTAAAATATCCTTACAGCAACAAGTTTTCCCCAAAAAATGCAAATTTGTCTAATATGTACATGGCACACTACTCAAAAAGAAAGAAAGGCCCTGGCCCAGCAGCTTAGTTGGTTAGAGCTTTGTCCTGATATGCCAAGGTTTGGGGTTTGATCCCCGGTCAGGGCACATGCAAGAATAGAGCAATAGGCGCATAAATAAGTGGGACAACAAATCGGCCTTTCTCTCTCTCTAAATCAATATATAAAATTTTAAAAATAGAGAGAGATAAAGCTATCTCATGGGAACTATTATCGTCTTTGTGGAAGTTGGTGAGATGGCTTTCACCAAACGCTTGTGGCCTTCTTTAGAAAAGCAGCAAGATGCTTGGCTGTAATGTCTTGAACGGTAGATATAAATTCTATGATGACGCCAATGTGACACTGCAAATTGTTGAAGGGAGCCCTTATTTCTCTCCCTCGCTGAGCATTTGAGTGTGACAATGCGCTGTGTGTTTCATTATGGAAGAGCAAGGTCCCAGGACTGCCGGGTGGCATTGTCGGTTTATTTTTCTTAGTGCGGTGACTGTACTTCAAAGGGAAAACTGTAGGAATATTGAGTTGTAGTGGGTTTTTGTTTTTATCTTTGGTTTTTAGTCTCCATCTTCCAATGGGGAGTAAGACTCTGGAGCTCAGAAACCCACAGCATTCACCATTGTATCCTCAGCTCAGTGCAGTGCCTAGCACCTGGCAGGACATGATTTACTGTTATAATAAGTGGATGAATAAATGAGCAAATAATAAAGTCAGCTCTTTCTTGATTTTAGTGTGTATATTATACTGAATTATAGTTCTATGTCATTTTGGTATTAGTACTAATAATTATTATAATGATAAAGTATAATAAATTAACCTTTACTGAGTTTTTCTTATGCGCTAGGCACTATATTAAACACTTTATCTGGATGATCTTAATTCTTACCTTAATTCTGAGGTGGATACTATTATTCTCATTTTACAGATGAGAAAACTAAAGAAAGAGGACAACTATGGAGAGAAGCAGAAACTTTCAATAGGGGCCCTTCCTCCCTGTTTGATCTTTTGGTATTTGTTTGTTTTGTTTTGCTACTTAAGTGACTTGCCCAAGGCTACATCGCAATGCAACCAGACAGCCGTTATTAGAACAGTTTTCCAGACTGTCAGATGAAAATAATTTTCTCATTACCAGAGGGACTTTGGTGTGTTTCAGAATTAGCCAGGGATCTTTTTAAAAACAGAGGTCCCTAACGGCACCCACCCAGATTCAGTAGACCTCTGGTGGATCCAAGTCATCTGCATTTAAAAGAAGTTCACCAATTAAATATCATATTCTGCAAATTTGGCTGCACTGTTCCACAGCCTACTAAAACATTGGAGGGGTTCCAGTGACACAAGTGAAAGCCTTTGCGAATATTGTTTAGACAATATTTTAATGGCAAAATGCTTTCATTGTGCAGCATCATCATGATCTGCGCCTATAGATGGAAGGTTTAGCACATATAAAACTGCAGGCTTGAAGTCTTCTGTCCATATCTGGACTTGATTTTTAGAAAGAATCAATGTTAAGAATGACAACTTACACCTTAGAAACATAAAGGGCAAATTTATACACATAATGCATTAGGATGATACCTGCTGTAGCAGTCTTTTTCTTCTTAAATATATGACTGCTAACTTTCTGAAATGTTTTACTATCCATCTTAAAGCTCTGGAAAGTAGAATGATAACCAGCAACTACCTTTAGACAGGTCAATTACACACCTGAAAATTTCAGCGAATATGAAGGCTAGGTAACTTAGGAAAAGCAGGTGTAAAGTGAAAAAACTACTTCTGCCCACTGACTTTGGTTTTCTAAATGATAGCCTGCCAAGTTGTGTGTTATTTGGGTAAAAATGTAGCCTTTTAAAACAGATTGTTCTGTGATTTGATTTCATGTCCGTGAACTTAAAGGAAATCATTTTCTAGCTTATAAATCTAATTCATCATGTGGGAAATGATTTAGAGAAAGACTGGAACAAAACCCACTCAGAGTTCTCATGTCTTTCTTAAACATGAGCCTTATAAAAAAGACTTACTTCAAAGTGCTAAATTGAGCAGTAAGAGACCTGAGCTCTAGTCATAGGTATATTTACTAGGCCTCTCTGTATTTCTAGTACCCTATTCATAAAATGGGAAGGTGGAGAGTGGGAGAGAAAAAAATCAGAGAATCTCACGGATCTTTTAAGAGTAGGAGTTGGCAATTGTTTTTCTGTAAAAAGTTAGAAAGTGAACATTTTATGTTTGGAGGCCATACTATATAGGCTATAACTACTTACCTCTACCATTATAGCACAAAAGCATTCATTGAAAATACATACACAAACGGTCATGACTGCATTCCAAGATAAAATAAACCTTTATTGACGAGGTAACTTGTCAATAAACAAGCTAGTCTGGATCCCCCTCCAGGCGAGTTTTAAACTTAAAACAGCATATTGTAAATCATTAGTTAGCTGACTGACCTTTCCTTGGCCACGATTAGGTGCCAGACTTCCAGATGTCCCTGGAGATAATTATAGAGCTGTCCTAGTCCAAAATAATGTTATCCTACCCAAATTCCAATAAAACAATTGGCTCCTAAAGCAAAAGAAATAGCACACATCAGGGGGAAATAACAGAATCTCAAGGACTTAACATTTATAATTTCTAGGATACAATTAAATATTGCCAGACATATGAAAAAACAGATAAATGGAATGCAGTGCCAATAGAAAAGAAAATCAACCAAGAGCAAGCCAGACATGACCCAAGTCTAGGTACTAGAAGTTAAGGGTTTTAAAGTAGCTATTTTAACCTTACTGAAGTAAAACAAAATATGTTCACAATTGTAAAAAAAGATATAAAATCTCAGTAAAGAAATAAAAATAATAAAAAGAGCCCAGCCGGGCGTGGCTCAGTGGTTGAGCGTCCACGTAGGATCCAGGAGATCAGGGTTCGATTCCCGGTCAGTGCACTGTGGGCTCGATCAATGACTCTCTCATCATTGGTGTTTCTGTCTCTCTCTCTCTCCCTCTCCTTTCCTCTCTCTGAAATCAATAAAGATTTAAAAATAAATAAATAAATAAATAAATAAATAAATAAATAAATAAATAAATAAATAAGAAAAAAGAAAAAGAAAACCAAATAGAAATTTCAGAACCAAAAAATATATATGTTAAAAAAAAAAAAATCAGTGGATGGTGTGGTGGTGGGAGGTAGGAGAGGGTAAAGGGGAGTAAATGGTCATGGAAGGAACCTTGACTTGGGGTGGTGAACACACAGTACAATATGCAAGTGATGTATTATAGAAATGCATCCCTAAAACCTATATAATTTTATCAACCAATGTCACCCCAATAAATTCAATCATAAAAAAAAAAAGAACCAGGGACAATTTGAATTTACATGTCATGTCTAGGTGTCATATTAATAGCGACCTCTCTGACTCCCAAAACTGTCCCATCTTGCCCTTGACGGTTTGGCTCAGTGGTCAGAGAGTCGGCCTGCAGGCTGAAGGGTCCCGGGTTCAATTTGGGCCCATACCTCGGTTGCAATCTCCAACCCTGGCCCTGGTCAGGGCTCGTGCAGGTGGAAACCAATCGATATGTCTCTATCACATCGATGTCTCTCTCTCCCCCTTTCACTCTCTCTGAAAATCAATGGAAAAAATATCCTTTGGTGAGGATTAAAAGAAAACAAGCACCTGTCCCATCGTGAGGATAAATTACCTGGTCACCCTAATTACAGTGCAGGTCGCACTGGGTTCTGGTGTCTCCCTATGGAGACTCTGGGTTCCTTGGGAAGAGGAGCCCTGTCTTTTTTCCTTTTAACTTTGTGTCCTCAGTGCCTCAAACAGGATCTGAAACATAATAGCTGTTCAGGAAGTATTTACTGAAGATTAACAGCCAGTCACCAAAGGACTAATGTTTCCATGTGACCTTACAAGAAGAGGTCAAACAGATAGCTTTCTTTCTTTCTACCATGTAAGGATATAGCTCAGAGTATGGTTCTCACCAGAACCCAATACTGGCACCCTAATCTCAGATTTCCAGCTTCCAGAATTGTGAGAAATAAATTTCTGTTGTTTATAAGCCACCTAGTCAATGGTGTTTTGTTACAGCATCCTAAACTAAGATGAGTCAAAAAGAAGTTGGAAAAATAGTACAGAGAGGTTCCAGGTACCCTTCACCCAGCTGCCCCTAATGGTTACATCTGAATGGTATTCTGTCCAACCAGGAAATTGACAAGATCATCTCTTTTGAAAGACCAAGTGTTTGGGGAATATTCTGCCATAAATACGACAAAAGATTGGTGAAAACACAGTACAATATACAATGTATTATACAGTTGCACACCTGAAACCTAAATAATTTCATTAACCAATGTCACCCCAATACATTCAATAAAAAATAAAATAAAATAAAGATAAATCAATGGGTGGACTTGACAGAGATGACAGAAGTAAAAACAAATGAATTTGAAGATAGATCAAAAGAAATTATCCAGGATGAAAAATAGAGGAAAAGAATGTGTAGAGACTTAGGGACCTGTTAGATGACAGCAAACGGTTCTATGTACATGATCATCCAAAATGGACATGAGAATGGGAATGTAGCAGAAAAAAATTCTTTTAATTGAAGATGTTAAGACCAAAATTTCCCAAATTTGATGAAAGACAAAATTTTTAATTACAATGCTTGCAGTATTGAAAAACAAATCCTGAGGAGATTAAAGATGTCAGCAAACTGAGAGGAAGCTACACTGACACTCTCCCAGGACCAAACTGGAATTACAACTAAAATATAGAAAAACCATCCTGAATAATCAACTGCAACTGAAGGTGAGCTGGAGAGCACCCTCACAACCAAGGAGGAAAAGTGGAGACCACATAGAGACTGGGAGGGAGTGTGGAGGCGAAGGAGGGCTGGCTGGGCCCCCACAGGCAGCAGCTGAAGGTCCGGAGGGAGATCTCAGCTGTGGGGGCTCCCACTGAGGACCTGGGGCCCAAACCCAGGCTGGGCTTCCCAGATCAGAGCACCAGAACTGAGAAAGGTGCCCACATAACATCTGACTGTGAAAAGCAGTCAGGTTTCTGTCTGCCTGGGAGAGATGGCTGGAAATGCATGCACCCTCTTAAAGGGCCAATGCATAAAGTTTCATGTGCAGCCACTCACCTTGGGCTCCAGCAGAGGGAGGGCAGAGAGGTCTGGAGCTGTATGAGGAGAATCTAGGATAGTGGGCTCTGGAGATAGAGCTCAGAGGGCAACCCTCTGGACTCCTGTGCTGAGTCATTCCCCCAGACTGCAGAGGCAGATATTTACCTTCCAAGAAGCTTTTGCCTGAGGGGGGAAGCAACTGCCCCACCCTACTGGAAACCCTCTGGCCCTACTCCAAGGAGTTTCTAGGGCCAGAGACTCATTAAGAGACTCAGAACAATCAGCCGCCCCACCCTGTGGAGTTTCTACAGCCTGAGGCTCATTAAGGAATCAGATTAATCAGCCTGCAGGCAGAGGCAGACTTCAGAGTGCTTTGAGTCTTTGCCTTAGAAAATCAGACTTTGGTGGGCATCTAGGTAATGCCCAAATGCACCCAGCCCCAACAGAGGGGCCTCAAGCCATGGGTTGTTGATAGCTCCAAACAGGGTACTCAAGGCCCATCACAAACAGCGTCTGACATTGGCCTGCACCAGAGATCTTCCAAAAAGACTGACAGTCCTAGCAGGCCTACCTAATACATAGAAACAAACCCAAATAGGCAGCCAAAACGGGGAGGCAAAAAAAACAAGCCCCAAATAAAAGAACAAGAGAAGTCTCCAGAAAAAGAGCTAAATGAAATGGAGATAAGCAATCTCTCAGATATAGAGTTCAGAATACTGATTGTAAGGATATTCAACAGCATGAAGAAAGATATGGAAACTATGAAGGAAATTTAGAATGACATAGCAGAAATAAAGAATACATTGGAAGGAATAAACAGCAGATTAGAGGAAGCTGAAGATTGGATCGGTGAATAAGAAGACAGGGCAGAAAAAGTTGCTCAGAGACCCAAAAGAAAAAACAATTAAAAAACAGGAGGACAGTCTAAGAGAGCTGTGGGACAACATGAAATGTAACAATATTTGCATCATTGGAATGCCAGAGGAGGTTGAAAGTAAGCAAAGGTTACAGAAACTGTTTCAAGAAATAATGGCAGAAAATCTCCCTAACCTGGTCAAGGAAAAAGTCACACAAGTTCAGGAGGCACAGAGAGTCCCAAGCAAAAAGACTCCCAAGAGGCCCAAGCCCAGACACCTCATAATTAAAATGCCAAGAACTCAAGACAAAGAGAGAATCTTAAAGGAAGCAAGACAAAAGCAGTCTGTTACCTACAAAGGGGCCCCCATAAGGCTGTCAGCTGACTTCTTATCAGAAACTCTACAGGCCAGAAGAGAATGGCATGAAGTATTCAAGGTAATGCATAAGTAACTCTTTCTTGCAGATGGAAGTGTTAGGAGAGGTCTCAGGGAAGTGTGTCAATAGAATATTCACCAGCCATGTATATGTGCCTTTTCAGAGTTGTGGTCTCCATTGATTGGTCAGTGCCAGGGCAGGGGGTCATTAGTCAATGTAGCTGGTCCTGGGGCAGCCATGGCACCACTTGTCTGATTTTATTGCTTTTCTGGGCCTGGAGCTGAAATACAACAAAGGCCTAGGGAGGAAACGCTCAGGGCGTCTAAACCACTGGACCATCATCAATATGCTGGGGGAGGGTAGGTTACCCTGGGAACAAGGCTCTTGTTTTCCCAGTTTTGCCCCTTGCTAGGCATCCGGGGCTTTCTGCCCTGGTGAGTCCCCACCTGGCCCATCATTCTGTCTGTCTAATAAATATATTCATCAAAAACCTTTAAATATTAGGGGCTCGTTCTGCCTCATGATGAATTATTAGGCAATTTTACGTTATTTTTAATAAGTCTTATAATCTATGATATGAATAACAAAATTACATAGCTTTCTGGAGGTTTAAATTAAAATTGTTAACTAGTTAATTTAAATATTAAAGTATACCAAACATTGTATAATCGGGCTTTGCCGTGTCTTTATTTTTAAGAATACTGGAATCTCTTCCAAATAAATCTGACATCAGAATTGCCTGCATATAAAACCACAGAAATACTAAAGAAATAATAGGCTTGAATCTGAATCCAAAATTGCAGTTTTCATTGCCTAATTAAGGTCTAAAATAAAGATTCATTTTATGTCCTATCTGGTTTACTGGTCAATACATTTAAAATGTCTGTTAAAGCTGGCTATATTTTAGAATTTAGTCTAACCACACAATATGCTGTCTGTTTATGGATGGGTGTAATCAAGAGGTCTGATTCACAACTCTATAGTTTTTTCCCCACTGGGGGAAACACTGCTTTAGAAAAAGCCAAGCAAGTTACTAAAACTCTTTACATAGAAATCCATGAAACAAGAATTACATCACTGACCTGTATCCATTGACTCTATTAATGCTTTAAGTTTTTTTAAAATATATCTTTATTGATTTCAGAGAGAAGAAGGGAGAGAGAGAGAGAGAGATAGAAATATCAATGATGAAAGAATTGTCATTGATCGGCTGCTTCCTGCACGCCCCCGACTGGGGATCGAGACCACAACTGGGGCGTGTGCCCTGTCTGGGAATCGAACCACAATCTCCTGGGTCCTAGGTCGATGCTCAACCACTAAGCCACGCTCGGCCAGGCTGCTTTAAATTTTTAAAAAATACTCTATTACTTATAACGATTATAACATTTTTTGTATTTAAAATACACTAAAAGAACTACTAAAAGAATGTAAATAAAAGAACTACTAAAATTACTGAAGGGAGTGTGGGTAACCAGAGTGAATCCCACTCAATACCACATGAATCTCTAATAGATTTAAACAGTCACCTAAACCTTCCAAATATATCATGTCTGCTATTTTGACTGGGAATTTTCTAAAACAGAATTGCTAGGAGGATATCAAATTCAAGTTGTCTCTGCTGCTTGCAAGATCACAAGTCAGGTAATGAAAACCTGTCTACCAGTATTTCAACATGAGTCATCTAGGGCCAGGAAGATGGCAGGAGTGTTGAGGTGGAGGGTGGGCTGGAGAGGTCAAAGTGAAACATAAAGGAAAGCCCATTGAATATGACTAAATCTGAACTTCACGATATAGGATTCAAGCTATGTATGAAGAAAATTAAGTATTATGAAGTATTAACACATTAATTTTAAACTAAAAGCTTTTAAAATATTCATAAAAAATAAATAAAATAAATAAAAAATAAAATATTCATGCTTTACTTTAGGGGTAAATATATAACTTCTTAAGATGGGAGTCATTCACATGTAAAATTGTTCAAATATTCTGATGTGCTCTCCGTAGCCTTCAATTCTTCTGGTATCTCCCTTCAACTCATGGCTTTTACTTCCCCTCTTACCCCCAGGAATCCAGAAGTTAATTCAACTTTCTAATGTACTAAGTTGCACTATATAAGCAGTGCATAGTTTCCTGTTTTATGATGTCAGTAATTTACTTTTAAATACTTCAACAAAGATATCATACTATAAATGTGTGTGTTGGTTTATAAAAGTTACACGTAGGGTCTAGATACTTAATCAAGAATTCACGGTCTATGGATGGGTGGCAAATATACATGAGAAAGGCCACCTCAGAGATCACTATGAGAGCTTCTGTATCCATGTCTTTGAAACACAGCAGACATTTGCTAATTAGCTTCCTGAATGTCCCATATGGATGATTACTGGTTAAATTAGTGCTTTGCTGGTCAGCATTATAAATGTTAGAAAAGGCTCTCCTTGGTGAAATTAGTGGTATCTAAACTATGTAGATTCAAATACTAGTGACTGGTCCCAAACAATGGTCCTGTGTCCAGTCATTGGTTTAGAGGATATAGGTGGCTGAGTCTATCACACTACGAATGGTATTTCTGGATATTGTCACTTCTGCCTTAAAAAACTTGTCATGCAAGATGGGTGGTCTCTGTGCCTAAAGAGAACAGAGAGTTGGGACTTCATAGAGAACACAAAACAAGTTGTATGAAATGTTTAGTGCCTGCTTTCTAATCAGTGCTTATTAAATCAGTATCTAAATGTGAAGTTGAACTTAGACTAGGCTTGTTTTATTTTAAGCTGGTACT
This sequence comes from Miniopterus schreibersii, assembly GCF_964146895.1. NCBI lineage: Eukaryota > Metazoa > Chordata > Mammalia > Chiroptera > Miniopteridae > Miniopterus > Miniopterus schreibersii. The sequence continues at coordinate 63,506,443 of NC_138107.1, forward strand.
AATGTCATGGAGGAGGAGCCTTAATACACCTCAGTCTTTTGCAATGGCCACTAATGTATGCCAAAAGAACCTAAAAGTTGTGCACAACCAAATTAGCTTGGGTCAGTTCACAAACCCTTGACTTATTTCTGGTTATTAAATTGCATTGGGTGGCAATATTCTAACTTTATGCTGGGCTGGTCCTGTTGTCTAGTGTTTTGTTGTAGGTGACCACATGAATTTTCAATAGTTTAAAAAGCACCTAAACCTTCAGAATATATTAAGTCTGCTATAACAGTTTTGGTCCTTGTTTTCATATCATAACAACCTGACACTAAAGTACTATACATTTCCAGTAGTAAATAAATAAATAATTTTTAAAAACTGTAGGCTTTCTTAAAAGTCTAAGGATTTTTTAAAAATTTTGTTATTCTTAGAACTATGAAGGCTGTAATATTTTTAATACATATAGAATGTAAAGTTACTGTGATGCATGATTTCTTTAGAAATAACTGTGTTTTCACACTATCCTAAATGAAAACTCTATTTGGTGATGTCCACAAAGGGCATATACTGTATATAGCTGTCCATAGGTACCCTTCCCTGTGCCCCAAAGCAGACTTAGACATACAACAGAAAGGCATTTTAACGACTTTGGTAAGTGGTGCTATAACCAAGTATGTAAATATTTCATTTGGGAATTTTTATCTCTACTGACTTCTGAAGCAATGTTAAGTCTTTTCTTTTTCTTTGGCATCAATCCAACAAACATGTAAATAATTGTGTATATATATAAATTTGTTATTATAAGTATATGGTTGTTCATGTTCTTAATTTGCAAATATCTTTGCACATAAAATCACATGCACTTATAAAATGTTTTCTATGTTCTCCAAATTACCACTGTATCTAGTACAATGCCAAACACAAAATGATGGTGGATGATTATACTGACAAGATAACTACTTTGCTGAATAATTTTTAAGTAATTAAATAATTTTCATTTTTTTGTCCTAAAATATTTTAATGTTTTCTCATTTCTTAACTGATATTCAGCTGACTTAAATTGTTAAAGCAAAATAGCTGTCAGTTTATACAAATGCCTTATTGTCTCCCCTTATATAATAAAAACTAATATATGTGCAAAATCAAGAGTTTCAGATCCAAAATGTCTAGCTTTGGGGGTATCTCAGGGGTAGAGCATTTGACTACAAAATCTCTACCTTTGCTTCTGGTGATTTTTTTTTAAGTGGGCACTCCATTAATAGGATGCTTAAAAATAGCAATCCCCTGCGGAATTATAGAGAACATGTCCCTTTAAAAAGAAAAAACTAAACTAGTATTTTCAAACCATTATTTGCTTACTTTTTCAAAATACAGTTCTACAAACGCAAAGCCCAAAGCTAAATAAAGTACAACCTTATACTGATTTTGTCTTCAACGGATAACTTAAAAAAATTTCGCTAGCATAGTCCCTGAGACATAATAAATACTTGCTGAATTAATAAACATAAATATTCACCAATGATCATAAAAATTAATCAAGCTTAATTTGAAAAGGTGAACTTTTTGAAAGAGAGAGTATTAAATGATTTACCAGTTGCTTCCTTATGACTTTCATTTTCACTGCGGACAGAAGGTGGTGCCAAAGACACGTGCAGCCACTGACCGGGACTCTCTCCCGTTAAACAAAACAAAACAAGACTCTTCGCTGGACAAAAACTTTTTGCGTGGCTCACAGTCGGTAACTGGGGAGAGGTGCGGGCTTCGGAATGCGCTCAGGTTTTACTTAGGCTGACACAGCTGGATCACTGTCTCTCACGGGCGACAGAGCGCAATGAGCAGGAACCGAGCTTCCGTTAAGTGACTACTTTGGACCCACAGATTGTCGGACCCCAGAAACACAGGCGCTGGGAAGGGGTCTAGAGCAAGCCAGGCGCGTGACGGGCGCCCCGGCGCGCGCGGGGAGGGCCAAGCTCCAGCCGTGGCGCCGGGAGCGCTCTTCCGTCCGTCTCGCCCGCGCGGGCGGAGTGCTCTCAGCCCGGCGCCGCTGCGGGCCCGCCACCCTTCCCTGCCTCCCGTGTCATGTTGCGTGGAGCGGCACGTGGTGTGCAGAGGGATTACGCTGATGCTGATGAAAGGCAACCCGCGAGAAAACCCAGTCTGGTGCCATTACTCAGAATACTTTCAGAGCCCGCGTCCTGGGCGACCCCCTTCCTCGCCGCGGCCTCGGGCTCCCGCAGGGGGGCTGCAGCCCCGCAGCGCTCCCGCCGCCCTCCCGCACAGGGCCTGCAGCCCCGCGGCGCTCCCGCCGCCCTCCCGCACAGGGCCTGCAGCCCCGCGGCGCTCCCGCCGCCCTCCCGCACAGGGGCTGCAGCCCCGCGGCGCTCCCGCCGCCCTCCCGCACAGGGCCTGCAGCCCCGCGGCGCTCCCGCCGCCCTCCCGCACAGGGGCTGCAGCCCCGCGGCGCTCCCGCCGCCCTCCCGCACAGGGGCTGCAGCCCCGCAGCTCTGCCCGCCGCCCTCCCGCACAGGGCCTGCAGCCCCGCGGCGCTCCCGCCGCCCTCCCGCACAGGGGCTGCAGCCCCGCAGCTCTGCCCGCCGCCCTCCCGCACAGGAGCTGCAGCCCCGCAGCTCTGCCCGCCGCCCTCCCGCACAGGGCCTGCAGCCCCGCAGCGCTCCCGCCGCCCTCCCGCGGCGCCGGCGGGCACCCGCCTTTCTCTCTGCGACGTGCCTTGGGCCCTGGCTCCCCCACGCGCCTACTCTCTCCTCCTCAGAACACTTTTTCCCTTTACAGTCTGCATTCACTCGTTTTAAAGGAAAAACTGTCCTTTTCCAAAGTTAAAGCTGGCAGTGCCCAGCGGATAGTTTCCTTACAAACAAGCCCACTTGTAGCCGTTCCGAACACCCTTCGCTTTTCCAGACCCGACCTTGCCTCTTCTCATTCTTTCTTTGCATTAAATGAGACAGCCCACGGAGGTTGCGCTGTGCTGTTTTTTGGCACACGGCTTCAGCCTATTTCTTAGTAACCTCATCTGTACCTGTGGTTTCAAGTATCAATTCTATGCGTATAATCCCAAATCTTATAGCAACTCTAACCTAAACTCCACAGTCCTCTTTTTTAAAATGTATCTTAATTGTTGAAAGTATTACAGTTGTTCCCCACCCCCAACCCCGCACCCCCACCTTCCCCACTAGTGTCGGTGTCCACGGGGTAAGCATAAATGCGTGTAAGTTCTTTGGTGAACCTCTCCCCACCCACTCCCCCGCCCCGCCTTCCCTCTGAGGTCCCCCGTCTGGCCCAGGCTTCTAGGTCACGGAATCTACTTTGTTCATCAGTATCTAGAAGTTTGGAGTTTCTTACATTGACAAGGTAGAGGGGTGAGTTATAAGAGGCAGCACTGGGGTCCCAGGAGTAAGAAAGGAGAGGGAGGTAGAATCACCAGACCCGGGGACAGACTCAGTGAGGCGGAAGCCGATTTTGGATTTTAATTAGGAAAAGGTTACTAACAAGGAAGAGGAAGTCCAGAGTTTATCTGAGTCAAACTGATGACATACCCTAGGGAGCAAGGTCTCAAAGGCTCCAGAGAATAATAGTTTTTTTTTAAAGTTTTTTTTGTAGCTGTTTCATTTATTTTTTAAATTATAGTTTACATTCAATATTGTTTGTATTAGTTTCAGGTGTACAGAATAATGGTGAAACGATCAAACACTTAACAGTGTCCGTGTCCCCCGCCCCCCCCCGCCCCCCCCCGCCCCCCGTGTTTCCAGTACCCAGCTGGCACTATACGTAGTTATTTCAGTTTTACTGACTGCATTTCCTGTGCTGTAATTTACGTCTCCCTGACTATTTTGTTGTACTTCTTAATCGCTTCACCTTTCACCCAGTCCCTCAACATCCTTAACAGTTCTGCACTTTCTTTTACGCTTTTGAAGTTAAGGAAGAGACATAAGGAAGATTACATGAAGGAGGGAGATAGAAAGGTGGGGACTGGATTACAGGATAGTTAAGATTATTTGCTCTTTTGAGGGTAATTACATTTTAGAAGAAGGAATCTGATAGGGTGATCAAAGAGGCATTTCATAGATGTATTAACCTAGATGCACCGAAACATGCCCGGGGCGTAAGGAAAAGATAAAGCTTTTGCTAAAGTTATATGCCTGCCCAGTTAGGAATTTTTGATTTATTACAGCACCCCTTTCTCGTCCACAGCCATTACAATATTCTTATAATCTCTAATCGAAGGCCCCCAGATATTTTTGAATATTTATGCTACTCATCAAAGTGAGAGTAATTCACCAGAGTTTGTGTGAGACAGGCATTTAACGTCCTTAAAAATTAATCTATTTATCTCTTATTATTCCAGAAATTTATATTCTGAAACAGAGGTAAATAAAAAAATGCAGTTGGTTCTAAGATTAAGAAATATTTTTCTCACGGTTCTGAAAAAGATTGTGCTCCCCACTGTGCCAATTAGAGCAAATGAATCAGAGTCTAAGGCCCGGCTCATGGAGGTGGTAAAGGTGGTGAAAAGGAAACCGTGCAGATGATGACCTTCAAATGACTGTCCCTTGTTCCTTTGCGCAGTGCTGCCTGGCTAGCAAATCAGGCTACATCCATGTCGTCTGCATGGACAGGCCCGGCAATCAGAGAAGATACAGTTTGGGGAAGTCAGTGTTCATATTAATGAAATGGCACTGGCATTTCTGAGAATATGATAAAAACATTTTTAAAAAGTATCCCACAATTTTTGCAAAACATTCCAATAAAGACAAGCTTCTAAGGTTAGATTAGTGAGGTTCTTTATTCTTTATTGGTCAAAATATAACTCACCAGCACTGCTAGAGTATAAGGTATAATCGGAGTTACTCCTCAGCATTTGGCAAAGCTCCTAGGTGTCCATGAGAGAAAACTATGTTATTAATGTTCCAACAGGAAAGCCATTCACATTAACCTGGCTTCCCTTGAACATGATTACTCATAGGATCCCATTCTGGTGCCATTATTCCAAAGGAAGGGAAAATCACATAGAATGTCTTCATCTTTTATGAAGGATCGTGGGAAAATCATTTTAGAAACAGAAGATATATATGTTAAGGGAACTAGCTACTTAATTAGTGGCTTATGCTATGATGAATTCCTTTGGCTTAGAAGATGGTTCAGGTGATATCCATGAGTAACTTAATTTGGTATAAAGAAGTTCTTTGGTTCTATTTCCAATTTGTCATATAAGCAATAGACTAAAAAGAAAGGTAGCAGAATACTTGGACATCAAAGTCCTTTCATACACCTAACAAAACATAATTGGAAATAAACACAATGTTTTGCTTTAATATCCTGTTACAAAATAGTCGATTGCAACTTTTCTTTCCTGCAACTAATTCTGAATTCACATTTTAGGAAACCTTTTAAATAAAATGGATAATTTCAGTAATAATTGTTATTGAATAATTTTACAAAAGTAAACCAAATAACTATGTAAATTAAGTGAAGCATAGGCGTCTTAAAAAAAAAAGGGGGGGGGCAAGCTTTCTTATAATAAAAAGAATAAATCATATTTTCATGAATGTGCTCTGAATCAAACGAAATCATTTTTAGTTAGGACAAAACAATAGACTCCTTGGAAGGTAAAAAATATAAATACAAGGCCAAAGTGATATTTATGGGTTACTGAACTTGAAAGTGAGACACCAGTGGTGAGTAGCTGCATTAGTCAAGTAGCTGCATTTTTCCTTCTCTGACTTAAAAAAAAAGAATAATCTTGAAAATAGTGTAGCCAACAAATGAGAGAGCAGAATCATGTCTTAAAACTACAACATTTCAAAAGGTGTTTTATGAATCATTTTAGTGAAATTATACTTAGAGAAAGGTATTTACCAGAAATTATTTGCCCTTCTTTTTTCTGACATTTGTATCAGCAAGAAAAGGCCAAGGAATATTATGCCTGGGAGAATCTGCTTTCTTTCTAAAACATAATAGCCAAGGGACTTCCCTGCTCACCCCTGGGAGCATCAGGGAAGCCTGTTCATGGGGAATTGTCCTAAGGCTGCCCCTGGTATGGCATCTAGGGAGTCCCCAAAGAAGCTGCGGCTCTAAGGAAGAGGCCTCATGACTCAGGCTCTTACACACCCTGACACAGGGTGCTGAGCAGGAAGACACTGGAAATGGTGGAAAGGTGCAGAGAAATGATATGCTCGGCTCCGCTGGCCCTGGGCAGGACACTCTCCAGCAGGTTCTAGAGGAGATGGTCTCAAGGAAGTTTGATGGTTTTGGGACCCACCTAATGCCAACTTACCGTATTAGGATTTCATAGAAACTATCCTGACATTTCACTATAAAACAGATTCCATTTCTAGTGCATTGGCGTGAATGGTGCTAAGAGAGTAGAAATTTTCATTTCTCTGGAGATCTGATAGAGAGATAGCAAGATTTCACAGTATTATATAAAAACAAGTTGTAAATGTAAATATAGTTTTTGCTTAACTGAAAGAAAAGGTAAAAATTCAAAGCAGTCAAGGGGTTGGAAGAGAGATTTGGGATGGGCACCCCACCACATCTGTCCATTTTTGAAGTTTCTCTCTCCTGTCTCTCTGCCCTCCCCTCCGTTTCCCGTTAATTGCCCCTATTCCATTTAAGAGACGAGGAATTAGCTCACCAAGTAACTCACACCTACCTTGCCCTTCCCACACCTTGGCCAGTATGAAACAAATCTGCACTGGCTAGGCTCTTCTCCACCGTTTGTATTTACTGTAACATATATATATATACGTTCCTTTAGAGAAGTTTGTAGTAGTGTAAAATCTTACACACTGTTACTGTCTCTGGACTTTGGGTAAAACGAGTCCTTGTCATCCGCGAACTGGGTAACTACGAGCGCAGCGCTCGCGGCCCCGCTCGCCGCGGACCGGCCGCAGCTGCGCCCCGACCCCGCCGCGCCCCCGCCCCGCGGCCCCGGCCGCCCCGCCCCGCTGCCCGCCTTCCTCCGCCCCGCCCCTTCCTAGCCCCTCCTCCTCCAGCCAGTGGCTTGAAACTTTTAAAAGCTCTGTGCTCCAAGTTAGAAAAAAGCTTTTACGAGGTACCAGCACTTTTCTTTCATTGGGGGAAGGAGTGAGGAGAGCACCGGGCGGCAGCCGCCGCTTAAACTTTCAGCCCAGACCGGTCGGGCGCCTGCACTCGCCCCCGCTCCGCGGGCCCTCAGGAGCTCGGTCAGCCGGCGCGCCTGCTTCACTTCTTTTAAGAGGAAAAGTAAGTTTTTTTTAAAAAAACTTTACCTGTTCGTTTCTTTTCCTACCAGTAAAACCTAACTCAAGTTTTTGAGTGTGTTATATAAAGGTGCCTTTGACCCGACGCCGTAATTGCAAGGATGAGCTTGAAAGTGTTTCTGTCCTTTGAAAATGTAGATGGAACGCTCGGTGTTTATTTTCTTGGGACTGTTCAAAAAGTTTTTATTAACAATGCAACAGGTAAAAGAAGAGGCAGACCTCTCTGATCTGAATGCAGCACTACTTTCCTGGATATGTGGCTCCTCGTCTGAGAGTGTACTTTTTTTAAATCAGTAATAGTCTAGGTGCTTTGGAACTGGGGGGGGGGGACTAGTGGGGGGCCTGGGGTGGGGATTTGACTGACAATGTCACAAAAATCAAAGTGCAAATTTGCTGGGCTTGCTCGCCCTGGAATCCCGCGCCGGGTGCTTTTTCATATGGAAATCTTGACTGATGCTAACGGCCTCGCGGAGCCGGCCTCTCTGCAAAGTGCTTTGTTAGGACCTCGCGGGTGCTTGACTTCCACGTGGTCCCCTCCTAGAACTGGCCCGGTAAACAAAAAGGTATACAAGTCAGTGTGGCAACATTGAGGGTTTTAAAGCGACAGTGAAGAGCTACTTTGTTTCCGCAGCCAGTGTGGAAAGCGTTGAGCCCCTGCAGGAGGGCCACCTTTCACTCAACCCCTGTGGCGGTTCGGGGGGGTGCAGGCCCCCGGGGGGTCGCGGGTGGGTGGCCGCTTGCAAAGCATGGGGGCGGGGGCAGATGTCCAGAGAAGAGCGCATTCCGGGGTGCGCGTCCGCAGTCGCCTGCTGAAGCCAGAGCTCCTAGAAAGAAGATGAGTCGGAGTTCCCCGCGCAGCGCCCGGGGGAGCCAGGTCCCCGCTCCCGCCCGCCGGCCCCCGACCCTGCGCGGGCTCCGGGGCGCCGGGCGGCGCTTTTGAGCGGGATCCGCGGGTGGGCGAAGATTACCCCGGCTTGTCAGTAAAAACTAGGGTTCAACTTTCTTTAATGCTCTTTCTGGTGACACATTCTGTTAGCGTGCTCGCTAAAGACTCTGTCTGTCCCAACTCCACGGAGTGATTCGCTTAGGTTTGAGCTGTTAGCCCCGAGAACGCCGAAAAGCAATAAAAATGAAAGCTGCGGGGCGGGGGCCGCGCGGGGCCGGGCGCGTCCTCGGGGCCGGAGGTCTGGCGAGCGGGGGCCCGGGATCCTTCCTCACACGTCAAACCCGCTCCGGCCGGAGTTCCGCCGCCGAAAGGGACGCGGGGGGGCGGGGGGAGCTGCGGGCCAAGCGGTACAGTGCCGGCGGACGATCCTCGCGTTAGCGGGGCCGCGCAGCGCCCCCGACTTCGCCCCGCGCCCGGCGCCTCTGCTCCCCCGGGCACCCCGCTGTCTGCGCGCGGCTCGGGACGGCGGGATGCCTTGGGGACGGCCGCGCTTCAGCTGCACTTGTGACTCTCCTGGAAGTTCTCGAAACTTCCCAAGAATGTGGGGCAGGGCGCGGAAGCGGCCCGGGGGTCGGGGGCGCGGGCGGGGGCGCGGTGGCGAGACGCGGGAAGGGCTGGTGACGCGTCCACGGGGCTCCTCCGGACGGGATTGGGAAACGCGCCTGCGCTTCCGAGCAGCGGGTCGCCCCCACGGGACCCCTCGGCGGCCAGCCAGATGTTTCCTGGGCGCCTCGGAGGAGGCTCGTCCCCAAACGCTGCCCCCGGCCCCGCGCCCGCGGCCCCCCGGCAGCGCCCCCGGGGCGGGACCCGGGAGCTGCGCAACCTTGGAAAAGGGCCCTGGGCTCTGTTCGCAGGGGCTCCATTTCTTTGGTTTCCCAAACCAGGTTAGTAATGAGAAGATGCGTAATTTCACCCTCTGGAAAATTGGGCAAACTGGAACTCAGTCAAAAGGGGCCCCCTGGCAATTTAGAAAATAGACTATGAGGTTTTTTTATTTCTTTTTTAAAGAAAAGCCTAATTTTTACTCTGGTACAAGGACTCTTGAAGATAAAAGGCTGTGGTGATGCAGAGATCTCATTAAATGAACACCATCCCAAGAATGAAATGAGCCAGTTAGATAGAAAATACCTCAGGGGAGAGGAATGAGTTCTCCCACGCAGGCCTAATTGCCGGGAAGTGACACGGAGGGCGGGAAGTGCTCTCTGTCCTGGCCGTGTTGATTCCTGCGCTGCTGAAGCGTGTCCCCACGACGTGGGGTGCTTTCTAGTTCCCAAGGTCGGGGTGTATTGTCACCTGTCCTTTGCCTGGAACATGCAAGGGCAGTGCTTTGCTCTCACTCCCTGCCCTGCTTAAACCTTCCACATTGTTTCTAATCCCGTTTGGAGCTCATCAGCAGAGGCACACTCAGCCCCGTGCAGTGCGAGGCCTGCGCCGGCCCTCCCTGGGAAACAGTCCCAAAGACGCTGCAGGGAGCATCTGAAAAGGGCGTGTTTTCAGACATTGACAGTTGCTTTGTTATTTAAATGTTTCCAGTTCCTGCGCGGAGCAGGGGGGGACCCATAATATAGTGCATTCTTCAGTTTCACTTATTAGCCCGAGGTGTCCCTAGGTGTGAGCCTCGGCCTTTATGTGTTACTGGGGGAGAGGAAATGATAGGAATGTCACCAGTGATTAATACCTTCTACTCCACCTTTCCTGTTCTGACTTCCCTTCAAGATCCTCAGCTGTTTGAATAGATTGTTGAAGCTCGTCCACACTCACCAATTCAGCCCTGGAAAGAAAAGCAAATTATCTTGTGTTTATTATTATGTCAGTATTTAATACGGATAAGTCATGTTAAAAACAAGTCTCCAGAGTTTTTCCTCTGTGGGAGGTTAATTAATTTCTTTTTTTTGTATCCTTGGGATAACGGCCTAAATTCTCCACCTTGCCTGCCTAAATTCACCGTTTGGCTGTGTCTTTTCAAACTATATTTTGCCAAAATTAAAACACAAACCATGGTGACATATATATATATATTATAAACTAAATGACTTTAACCTTAAAACGTTCCATACCCTTCATCTGAATGTCTGTACATTCAGATGAAGGGAATGGAAGGACTTTCTTAAAAGTATATGTTTTATGGAAGAAAACAGACTGTTCTTAATACACTGGGAGGGTTCTAGGTGTGTGTTAAATGAAGTCAAAATAACGAGGCTTTTCAGTAAAAATAGTCAGTGTGGAGGTGAGCGTTGGGGGAAACATCAAGATCTGCGGGAAAGTGTTTTTCAGTCCATCACTACAATAGAGGAAGGTGGCTTTCAATCTGCAGCTTCTTCTGACCTAGAGTATTTTGTCTGGCACCCCTGAAGCGGCCGTGAGAAACTTGTGTTAATGGGGGAGTTGGGTGATGGCTGTTGAACTAGGAAGGGGGTTGGATCACCCCTGTCTGGCAGACAGTACCTTCCCTTCCGGGGGAGTTCCTCACCCCCTCTCATTGTTCTGTGGAGGCAGATGTAGGCTGACTATGCGATGAGGGGTAAGAGCCAAGGAGAGAAAGGCTTGTTGCTGTGTTTTTCACCCTCCACAAAAAAACTTCATGCAGTCCAATGCTATGCATAAACTACCTGAGGAAATGTAACGGTGATATTCTGTACAAAGGAAAGTTTAAGGAGAATCAGGGAACCAGAGGCAAAATTTTAAATTGAATAGATGTTTACATGGACTTTGCTACACCACAAAGATAAGCTAACTGTCCAGGTAAAAGGAAGCAAAGTTTGTGTAATTTCTGCTGCACTGGGGATATTTTCCATAGTGCCTGATAAATTACATAACCTCCTGCATAGACTGAGACTATGTAGTGATGTTAAATTCACCAGGGTAAACATCAGGTCTTGCTCTTCCTCTTCAAATCCCAACCTTCGCCCAGGATTTGTCATCCTTGAAATCAGTGCGAGTGTGAACAGGCTATTTCTTCTTGCAATTGAGTTCTCAGTGACAATGAAATCATGTGGCACAACCAAAGTAAGAATACCACAGAATTGGGGGACAACAACATGTTTTTGGTGTTATTTTTAGATCTTAACCTGTAAAAATGTAACAGTGAAACTGAATAAACATCTAAGATACATGTTGCAGTTTTGTAGGCATCCAGATCACTCTGATCCAGTCTAATAAACTCAAGAAGCTCTGAAAGAGCTTTATTATTATTATTATTGTTATTATTAATTCAGGCCTATTGTTTGCTCAGGAATCACTTGAAGCATGTTTCAACAGACAGTTCTGTTTCAGCAATTGGCACTTGAAAATTTAATAGTCTGCATAATGTGAGATACTTACAATACTATATATATTTTTTTACTGTGAAAGTTCCCTTTTTCAACTAATTTGAAACTTTAGAAGTTTGGGACACATACAATTAAGAGAATCCCAAGGAAATGGTAAAAAAAAAAACAACTGGTAAGACCTGTTCTTTGTGGGGTTTTTTTTTGTGTTTGTAAAGACCTCATTTAATTCATTCAACAGATAGTTATTTATCTGTTACACTTACTCTTTTAAGCACGGGGTATACAGCAGTGGACAAAACAAACTCCCTCATGGAGCTCACGTTCTAGTTGAGGAAAGCAGATAGTAATAAAACCCTGTAATGGAAAGAGACAAACAATGAATAGGTCCAGATATAATATGTCAAGCAGAGCTAAAGGCCATTAGGGGGAAAAGCTGGACAAGGGGAATAGGAAGTGACAGGGCTGGAGTGAGGGCTGAGGAGGTGTAACCGGAGCAAGGACTCAAGGTGAGGCTGTCGGCCATGCAGATGGGGCAGAGCTGATGCAGGCAGATCAGCGCCGTCGCTTATTTTTTCAAGATTGTTTGAGGAGGACAGGTTGGCAGGCAAGTTGACCAGGCTACGGATGTGAAACCTGAAGAGATGGCTGAGACCAGACTAAGTAAGAGCAGGAGTGGTGGTGAGACTCAGTCATAGTCCGGGTTTTAGTGGGGAAGATAAAGCTGTAGTATTTGCTGATGGGTTACGTCAATTATGTGTGGGTATGAATCTTACCAAAAGAACATCTGGGTGTTGTAACTGTAGAGGAGTGGTCAAAATTGAGCCCACTCACACATTTACTGCAAAGGACAGGGGTTCTTGTACGTGGTAAAGATAGTAGGAGGGTTTGCATTTTAGTGTTGGGGCTTAAAATATTTTGGTCGTAGTATATTAGAAACACACACATACTGCTTCCCTTTCCCCCAAGAAATCCATCAGATGATTTTACCAAGAACTTCCATAGACATTTCATTATGCATTTTTAGACTTCATGATTTTATGCTTTCAAATATTAACCACCTTTATCTTCCCTGAGCGTTTACTTTCCACCATACAAAGGTGATAGCTATCAAGTCTCATTTTAGTTTTCAGCAATTCTATAGACCTTTATTTTATTTTAAGTCCCCACTCTCAAATCATTACAGTTGTCACTTATTGGGAAAAACTTTAAAATTTAAAGGAAAATATTTTCTAATTCTAGTAATTATTAGGATGTTAGTGAGATGAAGTGATTTGACTGCAGCTTTGGCACAGTGATTTGTTTTTAAGATTCTGGCAAAAGAGATAGTCAAAGGTAATTTAAAATTGAGGCTTTATTTTCATTTTGAATGAAGTATTTCAATTCTTGTGCTCTTGGGGGGTGCAGCAGGTGTTGGCGGAGTGACATTGACACCAGGGTGGTAGGGACAGTAAAGGGTGAGCTCAGTTCCCAGGTGTCCAGAGAGCCTCTGTTCCTCATGCTGTGCCCCCTTCCCCACCCCTCATCTTCTTTTCAACACTCTATTCCTTTCTGCTCTCCTGGATATTTTGATCAAGAGAGCACCAAAAAGGTCAAGAAACCATTATTTTGCTTCCTAGCCTGAAACCTTACTCCAGAATCACCTGGTGGGTTTTTTTGTTTTGTTTTGTTCTGTGTTTTAAGAAACAAAAACCTGATTTCCTAACCCCCCACCCTCTTCTCTCAAAAATCAGACTCATTCAGACTGTTGAGTGCCAGGAATGTATGTTTTTAAACAAATGCTGCCGCCCGGCCGGGCGTGGCTCAGCAGTTGAGCTTCGTCCTAGGACCAGGCGATCAGGGTTCGATTCCCGGTCAGGACACATGCCCGGATTGTGGGCTAGGCAACCGATCAGTGATTCTCTCATCATTGACGTTTCTATCTCTCTCTCCCTCTCCTTTCCTCTCTCTGAAATCAATAAAAGATATATTAAAAAAAGAAAAAAAAAGAAAAAAAGAAAATAAATGCTGCCAAGTGATATAGTTCAAAAACCACACTTGTAAAGGGACCAGAGGATCCTCTCAGGCTGGTCACACTTGGGTGCCTGTGGCTTTTGGCCTCTAGTCTAGATCACATAGAAAATGTGATCCAACGTGATAGAAAGAAGGCACAAGAAAGGGAAGGGTGGTCCAGCGGCTGGAAGCCTAGACTCCTAATGAGAACTTTGCACAACTCCTTAACCTAGACCTTTGTCTACATATAAAGTCCCAGCTTTGGAACCTGGAGGTGAGGGCATGAACATACATGATATTCGTCCATTGGCCGTGGTTTTCCTATGTATCAGATAAGGAATATACTTGTATTTTGGTGAATGTGAATGAGGTATATGGCCTGTAAATCACTTCCAAGGATTCTGTAAACATATAATTATGCCCTTTCCTTAAAAATGTACATTAATTTTTCAACTAAAACGCGAAAAAATGAAAATATTATTAATTGGGGGGAGGGGTTGGCAACCATTTGACAGAACTTTTGATTCACAACAAAGTGAACAGCTACCAAAAAGGTTGCTGTTTTTGTTACTTCTCCTTGAGAATCACAAGTATGAGCCATCACATTAAACATTATCTGATGGTCTCTGTGATAATGGTAATGACAGTGTTCCAGGATACTGAGTGCCCAATTGGATAATTCATCTTATTCAGATGAAAGAGCATAACTCATTAATGCAAATGAAAACTGCGTGGGTGCTTAAAGGAAAGACAACTTTGCAATTAAGTTGTTGGGGTATTAATAAACAACTGCTACCTAGAGATTTGCCCGGTGACCTAATTCACACGCTGTGGGAGTACGGGGTATCTCTGTGGCATCTTGACATCATATGAAAGTCAATTTTTATTTGGAATAGAATGTAAAAAAATGTAGTAGTTAATTGCCACAAGCATCTATACAATCATATTTTACTTTGTATGGTGATCAAACATTGACCAAAATGACAACTTCTCAATGTGCCTGGTCGTATTTCTAAATATGTTAAGTTTGTGTTGAACCCCATCATTGCGTAAATGTGATGTGTATGCAAACAATTTACCGTTTTACACTTGATTGTTTCTGTTGTTCCCCCCCCACCCCCACCCCTCACCACAATTGAAATATCTGAGCAAAAGCAGATGACACTGGCAAAATGTTGTAATTCTCTACAAACAGAATGAGGGCCAATTTACACATCATCACATAGAAACTGTCTATTGATATAGCTCCAAAAAGTTTGTTGTTTGTTTGACCCTCGTGGACTGTTCTTCATTCCCAGTGTAGTACTTTCTGCTACATTGTAATTTTTTTTCCTTTTACATTCTCTCACCATCAAACTGTTCATCAAAGCTAAATTACTCTCTCACACTTCAAGCCTTCCCATGGTGATTTAACCCTCTCTGTCAGTCCTGCGATCCTTTGTTCTTGTTTGACTGCCCTTTTCATGCATCAGTTTTACTGTCTAATTTGTGACTAAAGAATCTAAAATGGGCCTTTCTAAAAGTAAAAGGGATGCTCTCTTTTTATGACCACCGGCAGAGCATTATTTCTGCGACCTGCCCGGTCCCCTCCCACGCTTACCCCAGCGTTCTTTGGCACCAGTCCCTAGGCTGTCCTCGAAGATACCCATCATCTGCTAATTTAGATAGCTGGTGCTTAGTTTAATTTTATGGATCAGCCATCTCTTTGTTTCATTCAGGAAATCACAGGCCATGTTTCCTTTTTTTTTTCTCCTGGCTCTATGGCCAAGAAGTGCGAGCACCAGACAGAACTGCAGTGTTGGGTCACGGGGAAGACTCCCTGGATTTCGTTTACTTCCTCCAAGGAGGAGGCAGCTCATAGTTCAATACCAGATGAGAAACCTCTTTATATTCAAATAATGGACCTAATTCTAAGAAGCCTGTATAATCCTGCTTTTAGTTACATGGTTTACAATGTATTACTAAGCTTCTGGGAAGTCTTTGCTTTGCTTGTTTTTAATTATTAAATAACCTTTGACTACTTCACCTATTTTTAAATTCTCCAATTGCTCTTCTCTGCTGAAAATTACACTGCTCTCTGTGCCTGCCACATGCGATGCTACTTATTTCCTCTCAGAGTTTGGCCCTCACTAAGATCGTATATATAGCAAAGCACGGAAACGTTTCTAGCCGTAAGCCAGCTTTCTTATAATTTTAGAAGCAGTGTGATGCGTTGGAAAGCCTTGGGCATGGGCTCATAAGTCTTCTTCTGGCTCTACTGATAGCTTAACATTTCCTGTACCCTTAAGACCTCAATTTTCATCAATTAAATGAACTATTACTTAATTAGAAATATAATATGAAATAGATAAATAACTTTTGGGATATCTGCCATCACTGCAGACTTGAGTATTTTTCTCATGTCTAATAATGGGGAAGTTCTAGACTTAGATAATTAGGTATTGATAGGCTGAAGGCCCAAAGCCCAGAAAGGGAACTTGAAGTACATATAAAGCAATAAAAAAATGAAAACAATCATTTTTACTAGAGGTAAACTTTAAAGTGGTCTTTCCCCCCCCCCCCCCCCCCCGCCCAGGCTACAATTAGGAGACAAATTGAAGTTTTACTTGAAATGTAATGGGCATTTAGTTTTTGTTTTTGAAAGGAGTTTCCTGCATATAATGACACATTGTGTCAAAATGGTGCATTTCAGTAGAGCATATTTTATTTGGGTGGAAGACAGACATCTGAACCACTAAGCTACTGCTTAGGAAAAAACAGAAGTATAAATGACCATAATATACAGAATGTACAGATTGTTCTTGAAATACCAAGGAGAAACATTTCAGAATACAATTAGGAATTAAGTGCTGCGTGATAAGGTTTTGAAACAGGTTACATACATGTGTTTCTGCACGTATTTGTGTGTTCATGGGTGTCCTCGCCTCGATTCTTAGATACCAGGCTTTTTGAATAACATGAATCAGCATTTCACTTGGGCATGCATCCAGACACAGGCCTGCCAGGCAAGAACTGTCCTCATTTATCAGACGGATAAAATAAGAGGCACTTAGCAGACAGACAGCTCCTTAAGTCGCTGTGCAGAAGCAGTGGTTGAGCTACTAATACATCTTCACAGGTTAAGACTCAATTTAATTGGCACATAGACTCTCTTGCTTCAGTGTCTTACTATATCAAGAAAATTGTAAAACCTTTACGGGGAGGGGATGGGGCAGGAGCAGTTTACACTTGTTTTTATTTTGTTTTGTTTTTTGTAAGATTGCTAGAAAACTCTGAAAACCTTTTACAGTATTTCCACTGTCAACTGGAAGAAACTATATATTGAACTAATCATTTGCAGGCTGTGATCATTCAGTTGTCTTCTTGTTTCCTTTCAGGGGGCGCCCAGGCAACATGGGTGACTGGAGCGCCTTAGGCAAACTCCTCGACAAGGTCCAAGCCTATTCCACCGCCGGAGGGAAGGTGTGGCTGTCAGTGCTCTTCATTTTCCGGATCCTGCTGCTGGGCACGGCAGTGGAGTCAGCCTGGGGCGATGAGCAGTCGGCCTTCCGCTGTAACACTCAGCAGCCCGGGTGTGAGAACGTGTGCTACGACAAGTCCTTCCCGATCTCTCACGTGCGCTTCTGGGTCCTGCAGATCATCTTCGTGTCTGTCCCCACGCTCTTGTACCTGGCTCACGTGTTCTACGTGATGCGGAAGGAAGAAAAGCTGAGCAAGAGAGAGGAGGAACTCAAAGTCGCCCAGACCGACGGCATGAACGTGGAGATGCACCTGAAGCAGATTGAGATCAAGAAGTTCAAGTACGGGATCGAAGAGCACGGCAAGGTGAAAATGCGAGGGGGCTTGCTGAGAACCTACATCATCAGCATCCTCTTCAAGTCTGTCTTCGAGGTGGCCTTCTTGCTGATCCAGTGGTACATCTATGGATTCAGCTTGAGCGCTGTGTACACTTGCAAAAGAGATCCCTGCCCACATCAGGTGGACTGCTTCCTCTCCCGCCCCACGGAGAAAACCATCTTCATCATCTTCATGCTGGTAGTGTCCTTGGTGTCTCTAGCCCTGAACATCATCGAACTCTTCTATGTCTTCTTCAAGGGCGTGAAGGATCGTGTGAAGGGCAAGAGCGATCCTTACCACGCCACCACCGGCCCACTAAGCCCCTCCAAAGAATGTGGATCTCCCAAATATACTTATTTCAATGGTTGCTCTTCACCAACTGCTCCCCTCTCGCCCATGTCTCCTCCCGGGTACAAGCTGGTTACTGGAGACAGAAACAATTCTTCATGCCGCAATTACAACAAACAAGCAAGCGAGCAAAACTGGGCTAATTACAGTGCAGAACAGAATCGGATGGGACAGGCAGGAAGCACCATCTCCAACTCCCACGCACAGCCTTTTGACTTCCCCGATGACAACCAGAATTCTAAAAAACTAGCCGCCGGACACGAACTGCAGCCGCTAGCCATTGTGGACCAGCGGCCCGCCAGCAGAGCCAGCAGTCGCGCCAGCAGCCGGCCTCGGCCTGATGACCTGGAGATCTAGAGCCAGGCTTGAGAGCATCGAGATTCCACGCAGTTGTGGAGAAGAAAAGGGTGCTGTGGAAGGTGCACCTTGGGTGTTCATTTCGCTCCAGTGAAGGTGGTACTCAGCAGCCTTCCTCGTGAGGCTTAGAAAACACAAAGATATTAGAATACCTGGGTTGATTGGGGGTGTTTGGGATAGGTGAGTGGAGAGGGAGGGGATAAGGGAGGTACATGTTGGTATTTAATGTAGTTGATTCAAAGAACTTAAGTTCTAACTAAAAGTTGCATTAGGTGATATGTAGGTAAGGGCTTTTTCTCTCCCCCTACCCCTAAGAATAGTTCTGTGTTATGTGAAAGAGTGGGTGATATTTTGGCTAAATACTTTTTGTTTTACCAAGAAACTGAAATAACTTTGTCCAGGAAAAAATACTTTCTGAACATCGTATTTCTTTTTTTACCAAGAAAAAGACGGAGGGTTGTTCTTATGTCCCTGCTAAAACATTCCATTAAAATTTGCACTTTGAAGGTAAGCTTTCTAGGCCTGACCCTCCAGGTGTCAGTGGACTTGTGCTACTATATTTTTTTATTCTTGGTATCAGTGAAAAGCTCAGACAAGGCCCACAGGAAAAGACTTTCCATACATTTGCAGATCTCAGCCAAGTGCTATGTACATTTATTTTTTTTACATCCACTCACATTTTATTGCCATCACTTTTTCATCATTCCTCAACTACCATTCACATTCATTTAATGATATCTGTAAACATTTTTAAAACAGTTGGGATTTCACTTAACATTTTTTGAGTTGAGTCAGGGAAGCAAGCCATGTTCAATATTTAACAATCACTTGTATGTGTATGTGTGTGGAAGAGTGTGTTTTATTTGTCATGTATTGGTACAAACAGATACAGAATAAACTCACAAACACAGATTTGAAAATAATGTACCCACAGTGTTCAAGTTTGAACCTTTCTCATGGATTTTGTGGTGTGGGCCAATAATGGTGTTTACATTATAATTCCTGCTGTGCAAGTAAAGCACACTTTTTTCCTAAAATGTTTTTCCCCATGTATCCTATTATGGATACTGGTTTTGTTAATTATGATTCTTTTTTTCTTTTTTCTTTTTTTTTAGAATATAGCAATAATGCTATTGCTGAAATGAATGATTTTCTGTTTCTGAAATGTAATCATTGATGCTTGAATGATAGAATTTTAGTACTGTAAACAGGCTTTAGTAATTAATGTGAGAGACTTAGAAGAAATGCTTAGATGGACTATTAAGTGTGCCTAAATGAATTTTGCAGTAACTGGTATTTTTGGTTTTGTCCTACTTAATGCACATTAATTCAGAACTGGTATTCTGTTATGAGCTTGACAGTCTTTTGGAGTGACCAGCAACTTTGATGTTTGCACTAAGATTTTATTTGGTATGCAAGAGAGATCAACGGCAGTTCAGTAGTACACATGTAACTAATTTATTTGAAATATATCTTAAAGAAACCTTCCAGTTTCTTCAGATGTCTTTTTAAAACTCATCACAGATGATTAGTGAAAATGCGGAATTTCATACCTTCTTGCATGCCATCTACATAAACAGTTTTATACAATGAGAAATACTAATTTGTTTGACATTCCATGTTAAACTACTGTCATGTTCGGCTTCATTGCATGTAACGTAGGCCTAGCCCATTGGATCATGTGTTCTGGAGAGTGTTCTTTATTCAATAAAGTTTTAATTTAGTGTAAAGATAGCCTCTGCATCTTGTGTAATTTCTAAAACTTATTGCATCTATTCACAGTCATCAAAGACATTTCCATTCGTTATGAGTATTTGGGCAAATGAGATTCACAAGATTCAGGAATCTCTGAAAGGACAATATTTATCATTGGGTAGGTTTAGTGCAACATTGTTTAACATTTTTGGATAGTCAACCTAGAAGAAGATAAAGTATATAACTGTTAAATTTGGAATATATTCAATTGATGAGGTTGCTCTGTGACAAAAGAATGAAATAGATCTATGATTCTATTATTTCAAGATAAAATAAGATTTAAAAAATTCTTAACACCCAAAGAAAACCAAATTATTTAGAGGAAGTAGAACAATTCTGGGCAATTGATAGTATTGCTGTGATTTTAAATATTAAGTATGTATATTAACACTTTAAGTCACATTTCAAAAAAGGTTTTTTAACTTGGGATTGTTTACATAAGTATTTTATTAGCACAAAGCTAACTAGCAGATTACTGGAGCATAAAAATACTAAATTAGAGATAATTTAGTTGAGTTCAGTTGCTTTTTTTTCTATTTTGATTAACAAAAGTTATGAGATTTTCCTATTGTCAAAGGATTATTTAACAAACACTTTCCCAGTCAATTAATATAAGTAATAGTGCAACAATTCAAGTATCATTTGTCTGGCTGAGGATCCAACAGGAGAGGCAGGTTTTCTCTGCCTGGTGTGTTGTTATTTACTATGGGGAATAGAAAAACATGATTTGAGCGTGTTTGTGTATCCTACACAAGCAGGGTTCACTGAATATGGATGGACAAGGGATTCACACTACTGAAGGTTAGAGTGGCAAGGCGAAGTTAAAAATGGGTTTCTGGGGGTGGGAGGTAGGAGGTCATGATACAGCTTTGAGTAGTTATAGTCCATCCTAAACATTGCCCAACTTCAAAGCTTATCACTGTTAGAAGAAGTATTTAAGCATATTATAAATATTTCAGTTTTAAACTACAAAAGTATATGAAATAGAAAATCAAACCTCTCACCTCTTCCCATTCTCCACCATACACATTAGAGAAATTCTAATTCCCAAAAGTGATTGCTGTGCAAAACTTGCAGGCACCACCCCATACAGGCACTTTGTTAAGCAGTGGCAGTTCTTAGAATGACCACACGGTCCCTGCCCCTGGAAGCCTAGGATGTGAATATTTCCAGAAGTCTCTAAAATGATGTTTCACCACTCATTTTGCTCATCTTAATTGGCTGCCTGCTTTCCACAACTGAAAATTATGAGAAAACAATGCAGTTTCATTCCACAGATAGTTACTATTCATTTTTTTGCATAAAGGTTTACGTTTAAAAATTGGAAATTTTTGAATTTTCTAGAACTAGTAGAACTTTTGCAGTGGTGGACATGTTTTATTCTGTTTACTATGGTAGCCGCTAGCCACATACAGCTATTGAGCCCCTGAAATGTGACCAGTGGGTTTGAAAAAAAATGAATGAATTAACTTCATTTTATTTAAATAGCCACATGGCTAGTGACTATTGTATTGGGCATTGAAGTTCTAAAGTCTACTGGGGCGGGGGGGGGGGGGGGTGGAGAATTTAATATTGGGTGGAAACTGAAGAGAGGACAATCATGTTAGAAATAGGAACAGGGAAGATAAAGGTCCTTTTTATAATCATAACAGTATTTCTTACTCTGTAAACAATAGCAATCTTATTTTAAGCAAGGCTTCTGCTTTAATATGAAATTCCCTAGTCTTTTGTTAGATAATCATGTTTTGTGTTGCCATTGTTTTACTTCAGAATTTTGTACACAAACTTATGTTGCCTATTTTTAAAAGTGGTAGGATTTTCTAATGTCCAAATATTGGGAAACGGTCCAGTGCCCTTATTTGGTTCTGGGCATTAACACCCCAGCCCCTGTGGGTCTTCATTAAACTTCCAGGCCATAGACTGTTCTTTTACCTTATTTTGAGAAATTTGCTGAACCTCAACCTGCCCAGGGTGCTAGTTTCCTGCCCACACACTGCCTCTCCTAAAAATTCCAAACTTCAAATTCCAACATGCTCAAACATCTGTGCTTTATACTTGGAGGGAGAGCAAAATAATGAAGTTTGGGGTCTTATTAAAGTCTTAAAGTAAGTTCTTTTTATAAACAGCACACCAACAGTGTGGAAACATGTTTATAATCTTTACTGGCTCCCAGATTCTGTTTTTACCTTTTCTTGGTTGGGCAAATATAGCTGAGCCCTTGGCATGTCAGAATTTGCAGCTGGCAATTTTCAGAACTCAAGAGCAGACGTGGAACAAACACCATAGAAACGATGCTTTAAGTCGAATAGAATAAGAAGAGTATCCTGTAAAGAAAAAAGCTAATTTGGAGGGAAAAATTTACATTTGTTTCTTGGTCTTCAAAAATGTTGAAATTTTAAGTCAAATTATTTCTTCTGGTCTCCGGATGTTTCTTTTAAACAACCAAATGCTTATTTGGGCTATGACGTGTAGAGTCATTTCGGTGCCCACACACTTTCCTGTTAAATATAAAAACTGTCTCAAGAGGCACCCACTTGAGAAAGCAAACCCTGGGCCCAAGTCTTAATGCAGTGAGCCATCTGCCCCTTGTGCAAGTTGAAATGAAATGGAGTCTGATATTTGTGCTGGAATCTCTTATCAGTCAGTTACTCTATAAAACTGCATCAGAATTAGTATAGACAGAAAGATAGGTTTTAGTTGCTTTGGTAGCAGAAACCATGAGGGTCATTTTTTTAAAATAAACAGAAGGGTAAGACTGCCTTTTGCTTCAGAAAACTTGATTCAGAGTTATATATTTCAGATATTCAGGTACATTTATTAATTCTGAACACAGTTGCCTAATTTAGAAACCCTTCCCTTTGAAAATTTAAACTAACCTTCAGCCTAAACTGTGAGGAATGACTACAATTGAGGTGGACACAAAGAACTCTAGAGGGTAAATGGGAAAATGCTGAGGTTCGTTAAAACAGGACTGGAAGCCTCAGCTCCAGTCAGAGTCTCAGAGTTGATTGACCATTGCCTTTGAAGACTTGATGTGCATGTGGCTCAAGCAACTGGAATTAAGTGGACCTTTATAATTCTCTAGCATGTTAGTTTCTAATCATCTAAGCTACTCACTATTTTAAGACTTATTCAAGGACAGACACAACTGGAGAACTAGTTAAAGAAAATGCTCATCCTGAGACAACTTTCCATATTTGGGCCAAGCTTGTCAATGACTGACTTTTTGTTGGCAGGTAGTTTGAAAATATTTGGGGAAACCACTTTACATTCAAATTTCAGTGAGACCGAAGTAATATGGAAATTAAATGCAACTACATCCAGCATCTTGTCATCTACAATTCAATGTAAGTTAAAATTATAACAGATCTCTGCCTGTTACTTTATTTTCTGTATATTTAAAATATCTTGTAATTTATAATTTTATAATTCATAATTTAAAAAATGAAAATGACAGCAAATAACAATATAATGTCATTAAGGTTGACTTTAAATCATATTTCTTGCCTTAGCTGGTTTGGCTCAGTGGTTAGAGTACTGGCCTCAGAACTGAAGGGTCCTGGGTTCTATTCCAGCCAAGGGCACATACCTTGGTTATAAACTTGATCCCCTGCCCTGGTTGGGGCATGTGTGGGAGGAAACCAATTGATGTGTTTCTCTTCACATCAATGTTTCTCTCTCTCTGAAAAATATCCTCCGGAGAGGATTAAAAATAAATAAATAAATAGATAAATAAATAAATCATATTCCTTCTCCATTCTCACATTCTTAATTTCTTCAGTCTAACCTCTTACCAGAATTTTCTGATTTGTGATAGCTTTAAATATCTATATTTCCTTTCAGGTTTTGTTCACAGCTGAAGTTTCAATTCTGTAATTTATTTCTTATTCTGAATCTACAATTCAGGTTAAAATGGATTAAATGATAGAGAGCTTCCATCAAATATCTTTTCTTTTTACACACATTTAGAACAGTTTTATTGTTAGGTTTTGTTTGTTAATTTGTGGTATCAAATACTTCTTTTTGTCATATATCCTACATCTTGCTCCCCTATTTACCTTTTGACAAATAAGTTCCAAGTTAAATATTTCAATAGTAATGCTGGAATAATCTAAGAGATGTTTAAGATTTATAATCAGTGGAAACCATCAAAAAATTCATTTAGATTTCATCTTTACTCTGGTCCTCACTTGTCTGGAAGACTTGTGGCACTTGATAATTAAAGACTACAAGACTGTAGGTGATGGTTATCTAAGATTCCAAAGGTGGCCAGTGTGGGAACCAGGGTGCTAATTGGCGTGTGACTGTTTAGTTAGCATTATAATCAAGCTCTGCCTCTAAACTGATAATTCTACATGAAAATTAGCTACTATGTGTGATAGGAAAAGAAGCTAAAGAAGCTATAATGTTTTATAAGTTACGTTAAATAAGAGAAAAATTTTCGTGTAGGAATCTGTTCATGTAAAAGTTCTCTAATCTTGTAAGGAAAATAAAGTAGTTCTGATAGGAAAAAGTATAATTAGCTAGTTAACAAAGGACTTTACAGGTTTTGTTTGTGTATCAGCAGTACCATAGCTTTGGAAATAAATTATTAAAACAACAATGGGGGGGACCAATGGGGGGAGAAGGGGGGACCTCTGTAATATCTTCAACAATAAAGATAAACTTAAAAACAACATAAATCCACTCTTTTAATTTGTCCTGGATCAGTCTAACACAGGGCTGAGCCCATAGTTGGTGGTAACAAAGATAACCTGATCACTGGTTTGCATATTTAGACAGGATTTTCTTTTTTATTTAAAAAATACTTTTTAACAACTCTCTCAATTTGTGGCTAAATGCAGGATGACCTTTAAAAAGCAGGTACTGTTTTTGAAAGCCACATGACATTAAGGCTGCAAATGCTTTCAAGAATTACAAACATGAAGGTCTTAAGATTTTCCAAAAATCCCAGGACTTCTGGGGAATTTCCAATATTTATGGAACAGAAACTCTATTGCCTCTTGAAAAGTGTTCAGAAAATTTGGATAATCAATGAAAATGTGCTATGTGGTGAAATTTTATGTCAAGCAAAAAATATGTAATTGGAATTAGGTGAGAAATTTGCAAGAAAAGGGTGTCTGAAAATTTTTTTGCCACATTAAATAAGACTTGGTCTTGTGTTCATCCTTATATACTACACATTTTTAAAAGATGGTGCTTTAACAAGTCTGTGTTCTTTCTTGTTATTTTTAGTATCTTCCCAAACCATAAATGCAACCATATGTCAGGGCAAAGCTGTACTGATGGTTTAAACATGGTGTACTTACTTTTATTTCTGCCATTCATTTCCATTTATAGCAAGTAACATGTATTTTTCATCCACGATCAGATTTTGCATATTCTCAGTTGTTTGTGGGCTAGAAGTTTTAGGAGCAGAATACTTTTCTTCTCACGCTTTTCAATACCAATAATTTCAAACATTTTTTTTTTTTTTTTTGCGTCTATCTAGGAATACTTTTATTTCTCCCCCAAATTTATGGTTCTAGGAATTTTGGGATCTGGTAGAAACACAGTAAGCTGAACCTGGCTCCTTTGGGCTGTCTGTCATTTATTCTCGGTGTAGCTTTCAGCCAGACACACAGGTATCCCCCGCTTCTGAAAGTTTGCTTATGTCACTTTGCTTTCACAAAAGATTTATACTAGTACCTGTTTTCGCTAACTGGGAGGAATCCAAAGAGGATTTTAGCTTTGATTAAAAAAAGGAAGGAAGGAGGGAGGGAGGGAAGGAGGGAAAGAAGAGAAGAGAGAGAGAGAGAGAGAGAGAGAAAAGGAAGGAAGGAAGGGAGGGAGGGAGGGAAGGAAGGAAGGAAGGAAGGAAGGAAGGAAGGAAGGAAGGAAGGAAGGAAGGAAGGAAGGAAGGAAGGAAGGAAGGAAGGAAGGAAGGAAGGAAGGAAGGAAGGGGGGAAAGGGGGGAAGGGGGGAAGGGGGGGAGGGAGGGGGGAGGGAGGAAGGGAGGGAGGAAGGGAAGGAAGGAAGGAAGGAAGGAAGGAAGGAAGGAAGGAAGGAAGGAAGGAAGGAAGGAAGGAAGGAAGGAAGGAAGGAAGAAGGGGGAAAGAGAGGTGAAAATAACGCTGAGCCTGTATTTTGCGGCAACCTGTTACCCAGCCAGCGCATCCCTGAGCGGCACGTGGCCCCTCCAGGCTCCTTCCCGGGACCCACGCTCAGCATCTGGGCATCGGGCCGCCTTAGCTTTGAACTGTGTTTGTGAGCATCTGTGTTTTATCTCAATTCGTTTGGTGCATTCATTACCAAGATGTGTCCTATGGCAATTTCTTCTTTGCTTTTATGTCATTTCGACTTAGGAACGCAAATAGCAGGGGAAGCCTGTATAACCTCCAAGCCTCAGTCTCCCAACTATAAACAAATTCGTTACTGCAAGGTTGTTGTGCTGGTTGAAGGAAATAGGAATAAAGTGCGTGGGACATGCATTAACTCCCTGGGAAACGGGAATATTAACTAATGGTTGCAACTTCTCTCAAGGGAAATGAACAAAGGGACAGTTAGGACTGCCAAGGGGGGAAAAATCCACTGCAGTCAAATTCTGAGTCTCAAAACATTACCTGCATGTTTTCTAATTCCATAAATATTGTAAAAAGTAAAACAATGACATGTCAATTTGCATAATCACAAGGCCATTGGAAAATAAACCTTAGCTCCTTAAATCACGTTCTATGTATTGAGGACTAGAAAACAAGACTAGTATTAATACGAAGAGAAAACAAGGTAAGAAGCACTTTAAATTTATTTTCTACAGCACACATAGTAAATCAGCTTCAGAACTCCGAGAATTTGATGAATAAATATCAATTTACAATAATAAGGGTCAGAATGTGTCCCCACCATAAGGCTGTTAGGAAAAGGAGTGTTATTAACATATCAAGGAAAGGAATAGAGAAAGGAGACAGAATTAATTTCCAGTTTAGAAATCTTTAATGGCTCCCTTTGTCTTTATGGAAATAATGACTGCAGTCTTTCAGCAAGCCTCTAAGACATTACATCAGCTGGGTCTGGGCTCTTTTGCAATCTCACTGCTCTTCCTAGCTCTGAGCCATAGCTGTTCTAGACTTTCCAGTATCTCCAAAGATCTGTTTCTTCCCACCCTTGGCCCTCGCACTGTTTCCTCTGTTTCAGCCACATTCTTTCATCTCTTTCACCTGGCTCACCCCTACTCACCCTTGAACCCTCAGCTAAAGCTAGCTTCCCTCTGAAGCCTCTCCCTGACTTCCTAGGGCTGCCCATTTCATGCTCCACGACACCTTCTCTCTTCTTATTCCAACATAGACTGAATGGTTCAATGTTTTATTTCCTTAATCTACGTACTTGCTGTGAAAACGGGAGCGTTTCCTTTTTCTCTGCTGTATTGTCAGTGTCCGGCATAGCAATACCAACAATACTAACAATTCTTGACTGCTAATTAATGAATGCAATTGCAGCAGATACAACTCTCTGGTTCCATGTCAGCTATATCCCCATTACACAAATGGATACATAAGCTGAAACTAGTCATGCATATCAAATTCTTCTCCCATTTTTCTGTGCTAATCAAATTACCTCTTCAGTATATTAAAATGGCCTTTTCTATACACAACAAACCTGAGAAATAATTGTTACGATCTTTACTTTACAGATTAGTAAACCAAGGTTAAGTAAGTTGACCAAAGTCAGTATTGTAAGTGGCCCAGTCAAGATCTGGAACCACGTTCACATGCTCTTAACTACTCTGCTCTCCCAAATGGCCTTGATGGAGCAGCAACTAGACTAACCAGAGAACGCGAGTCTCTGGTCCAATAGTTATAGCTGTTTCTCACTGTAAATGTATGCAGTGGTTTCCTAGGTTTTAAAAATCTGCTTCATAGATGGAGAAAACATTAGACCTACCTAATAGATAGATAAGAAATAAATCATCTCTTGGTAAACTGACATTTGAGCTGCAAAAATTTAGAACTATACTCTGGCCTACTCTGAATTCACTTGTGCTGTGGTGTAACACCCTCTTTGGATAGTCGGCCGGCTCTCAAGAATGGCCCTACATCCATCTGATGGCAGCAGCTGCAAATTTTCCTCTTCTTTTTCCTTCCTTCCTTGCTCTCCTGCTCTGGGGGCACGGTTACTATTAATTCTTTCTTCCCTGCTTCCTCTCCTTCCTTCTCTTCTTCTTTTTCTTCTCTTCCCCCTTTAGTTATAGAAGCAACACCTTCTCATCACAGAAATGCAAACAAAGGCAGAAGTAAAAAAGTGAAGGTCCCCCTTCAACCCTCTCCCTAAAGGTAACCAAATTATACACAGATAAACGTACCATTCGTGAGTTATTTTATTTATTCTTTCCAATAAATTTTCATGTCAAAATATAGGGATCTACCTCATTTTTAATTGCAATATAATATTTCACAGAAAGAATATTCTGTTCCTCTATTTTGGGGCATTTCTGTCCCCCCCCCCCCAATGTGTCATTATTACAAATAATATTGCAATACTTACACACATATCCTAGCAGGGTATTTAAGCTTAAAAGAAGAAAATTCAGTTAGTAGAATACCCCTTTTTTCCTTAGTGACATATCTCAAATATTTCATAATGCTCCTTAATCAGCACATGGTTCTTAATATGATTAACAGTATAGTTGGCTCATGATAGAAAAGGTCTTGGTTCAGAATAATATGAGGCATAATCTTTCATAACCTCTAAGAATTTTGCTAAGGCAAGATCTCTGCCAGAGACCTCTATTTCATCTGCAGTCAGCAATTACTGTTCACTTTCTGCCTACCTAGCTGCTTGCTGTAAAGACCTATAATTAAAGACAAAATAAATTTCAATATGACATAGTGTATCACTGTGAAGATCAAGGAGTAGCTCAGATTGCTTAACTTCTGTGTCATTCTTTCCCAATAAACACCAATCGTAAACACTGTAAGTAAAGCACACATATTTCCAGATAATATTTAACAAAATTATAAAATTAATGAAAATCTATTAGAGAAAAGTTGAAAAGAATTTAAAAATTAACAAAAAACCAATGATGCGTCAAGAGAGCAGCAGTTTTCAAACTACGTGCCATGGAGATGTTTCAGGAGTTCTCCAGGGAAAGGGGGAAGAACTAGTAGGTTGTAGCCCTCCCCTCTCTCTTTCTCCAGAAAAACATTCTGCCTTCTTTTTCCTGTTTTGTTGTGAGAGTTTATTTGAAGTAATGATTGCTGTTTTTAAAAATAGCTTTTTGTTGTAGAAATTTTCAACAGTACACAAAGTAGCAAGAATAACGTAAAGAATTCCCATGCTTCACCAGCGATCATTTGTCTTTTTTATCTCCCCTCTCTCCTCCACTCGTTTTTGTTTTTTAATCTCGAATACTTTAAAACAAATCCTAGACATCTGGTCATTTCACCTTTAAATAATCTAGTATGTTTCTCTAAGTGAGAAGGACACCTCCACTTAAAAAAATATAATTACCATTCCTTTATTCCATGTGACAAAATTAATAGTGATTCCTCAGTCCATATTCAGATTTTCCTGATAGTTCAGAGGCATCTTTTTACATTTGATTTCTTTGGCATCAGAGACCGAACAAAGTCCATATGTTACATTTTGTTGTGTATATTAAGTCATTAGCAGTCTCTTCCTACCCTTTCTATGACATTGAAGTTTTTGGCCAATGCAGTTTTTTGAATTTCCAATCTGTTTCTCATTGACTTGTGATGCTTCTTATATTATAATTTACATATTATAAAGTCAGTTCTGGTCCATCAAATCTGTGTCTAGTTTATGTTATAATGTCCTCATAAAAGTTATTTTTTATTTCAGAATAGATTTTATTCCTACCTAGAAGGGCATTTTGGAGCTCAGTCTATTATTTTGAAATCTATTTTTATTAAATGTTCTAATCTATTTAGTTTTCCAGATGCTACTTTAGACCCTTTTAACTTTCTAAAGGTGTTTCTAAATCCAAAGTTTTGGGTCACAGGCTCTCTCTTTTATGTGAGACTTAAAAGACTTACATAAACCAATAAGTTCTGTAGTAATGTATTATTTTCAATTCTTCACATCAAAATATTCTGAAAACGACTGTAGAAACCAAATCTACACAATACCTTCTTTTAGTTCAAAAGTTAATTTGAAGAAATAAATTATTTTGTAGTAAACAACCTGGACATAATGCAAAGAAAAATGCCATGAAAGAGAATTGGGCCGGTTGTGATTTGAGCAATAGATGAGAACAGTTCTCTTTGCTCAAGCAGGGGAAAAGTGAGGAGATGGGAAGCTAGAGATAATGAAGTTATGAAATCAAGGTAAAAGGTCAAAAACATCTTATTCTTTTAGTAATCTTGAGCAAGAAGGACCAGAAAAGGAAGGAAAGGCAAGGAGTTAAGCCTATGCAATTTCATTCATGCTCTGAAATAGTCTTTCCTTTGTGAACCAGGGCCATTGCAGAGAGAACTTTAGATGGCCAATTATTTTAGTTTTATGCTCTACCTAACATGCTAAGGTCACAACTTATTGTTATGTGTACATATTGTGAGAATGACACTCCAAACTTTGCAATTTGCTTAACTTGTTTGTAAGATAAAGTCTGATATATTTTTATATTTATTGAATTTACTGGGGTGACATTAGTTAATAAAATTACATAGGTTTCAAGTGTATAATTTTATAATATATTATCTGTATATTGTATTATATGTTCACCATCCCAAGTCAAGTCTCCTTCCACCCCCATTTACCCTCCTCTACCTCCCCCCACCCCCTTTCCCTCTGGTAATCACCATACTGTTCTCTGTGTCTATGAGGTGTGCCTTTTTCTTTGCTTACTTAATCTCTTCACCATTTTCATCCAGAACTGCAATTTCCCTCACCTCTGACAGCTGTTAGCTTTTTCTCTCTATCTATAAGTCAGTTTCTATTTTGTTTGTTGTTTATTTTGTTCATTAGATTTAACATACAAGTGAAATCATGTGGTACTTGTCTTTCTCTGACTGGCTTATTTAACTTAACATAATAAACCATATATGTTGTTGCAAAAGGTAAGATTTCCTTTTTATGGCTGCGTAGTATCCCATGGTGTAAATGTATTACAGGTTTTTTTATCCACTCATCTACTGATGGGCACTTGGGCTGCTTCCTGAGCTTGGAAATTGTAAAGTGCGCTGCAATGAACATATAGGTGCATATATTCTTTTGAATTGGTGTTTCTTCTGATATAGTCCCAGAAGTGGAATTGCTGGGTCATAAGTCAGTTCCATTTTTAATTTTTTACATAACTCCATACTGCTTTCCACAGTGGCTGCACCAATCTGCATTCCCACCAATAGTGCACCAGGGTTCCCTTTTCTCCGCATCCTTGACAACACTTGTTGTTCGTTGACTTACTGATTGACATCTAAGCCTGCTTAGGGATAATTGGCTGATTTCTCAGTTCTGGGTAGGACCCTGTGTATTAGGTCAAAAGAAAATTAAAGACAGATTAGCTAGGTTTTCTGTGGATACTGAAATGTGAGGCCCCAATGTACGGGCTTCAAAAACACAACTACCTTTCCTCTTACTGGCAAACATTCTACATGCTTGGTAAGTCAAATGACCATGACTAACACAGGACATCAGCTCATCAGATAATCTCTGGAGTTGTTTTTGTAACAAATGATGAGAACCCACTGGCCAGGGTCATATTAGGAAAGCTAGCACCTGTCATTTCGGTCAGTTGCAAGGAAGGGTTGCATTGCTTCATATTTTAACTGGCCAGGTATTGGCATCTCTCAGGTAACAAATATGCTAGTGCAAATATCTTATGCGTGACACGACCGAGAGCACACCATCTTGTTTTGTTGGCCCAGAACTAACCAACACATAAAATATGATATCTCCTGACATCTCAGAAGGACAGTAGAGTTAGATGTTGTCTCCTTTTTCTCCATATTTTACCTCTCCTATTCTCCTATTCTCTTTTTAAAGTGCAAAGCGGAATCGTGTCTCAGTAAAATGTTTACTATAAAATGTTTTACTGAGACATGATTCCACTTTGCACTTTAGCGTTAGCCCTTGATTTAAGAAATGCCCTGGAGACTGGCCGGTATGGCTCAGTGGCTGAACATTCACCCAGGAATCTGGAGGTCATGGTTCAATTCCCCGTCAGGGCACATGCCCAGATTTTGGACTCAGTCCCTAGTAGGGGACATGCAGGGACAGCCAATCCATGATTCTCTCTCATCATTAATGTTTCTCCCTCTCTCTCCCTCTCTATGAAATCAATAAAAAAATATTTTTAATAAAAAAACAAAAAGAAATGCCCTGGACATCTGGTGGATTGAAGTGCAGGCCCAGAGAGTTCTTTTCACGTTGTAAAAAGAACCAAGGACCATGGAGACTTTTGGAAAGGAAATTATCCTAAGAGTGCTATCATAGCCTTGAAAATGTCAGACTTTCTCTCCATGTTTCTACATATGTTGTTTACATCGTCTGAAACACTGCAACGTATTTCTCCACTTAGTTAACCCTTTCCCATCTTTTAAAACTTATCTTTGTCGTGATCTTCTTTCTAGGTAAAGCACTTCTGCCTAGGTTAAGCACTTCTGTCCCGTGCCTCTGCACTCTTTCCTCTGTCACAGTACTTATTAAACTATATCGTAACCATCTATGTTTGTTCTTTACCTTTTCTACTAGAATGTGACCTTATTTAGGGAGGGAACTGCGTTATTTATAGTCACTCTTGGTCACCAGTGCCTCCCACATGTATGGCACACATAATACCTTCTTAGAATAGGTGAATAGCGTTTGAGTGAAGAACATTATCTTAGGAAGAGAAAGAAGGGACAGTGATTCTGAGTAAAATGGCGTGTCTGCCATTCGGGCAGTCCTTTGGCTCAGTTTCCACGGATCCAGGATTTTGTTCTAGAGAAAAGGACTGAGGAGCGAACGCTGAGAGCAGCGTTTCGCTGGAACCCCTGTAAGATTCAAGGGACTCAGGGCAGGGCTGCCCTAAGGCCTGTAACTGAACACAGCAGGGCCCCTACCCGCAGGGGGTGCGCTCTAAGGCACACTCCAGTGGGTGTTTGAAACTACAGGTAATGCCAAACCCTATGTTTTTTTCCGATATAGATACATCTTTTTACTGAAAGGGAGCACTCTGCAGCCTTCTCTTTGGAGTGCTGGAATTCACAGCACCAATATTCTTGAGCTCTAGGGTCGTTTGGAAGGGTTGCTTGAACGCACACTCTGCAGCACCACGACAGTCAGTCTGATAACCCAGGTGGCCACTGAGTGACTAAGGACACACAGCGTGGGTGTGCTGGACAAAGGGATGGTTCACGTCCGGGGGACAGGCTGAGGTGGGATCAGATTTCATCATGCTACTCAGAATGACATGCAATTTAAAGCTTGTGAATTCTTTTTTTAAAATTTATCTTTATTGTTGAAAGCATTACAAATGTCTCCTTTTTACCTCATTTATCCCTCCACTCTGCACCCCTCCCCCCAGGTCTTCACCCCACTGTTGTATGGGTTATGCACATATGCATATAAATGCTTATGTTAATCTCTCCCCACCCACCCACCCTCGATTTCCCTCTGAGATTCGTCAGTCTGTTCCATGCTTCTATGTTTCTGGATCTATTTTGTTCATTGGTTTATTTTGTTCATTAGATTCCATATATGAGTAAGATCATGTGACACTTGTCTTTCTCTAACTGGCTTATTTTGCTTAGCATAATACTCTCCAGGCCCCTCTATGAAGGATCTCAAAGGGTAAGAGATCTTTTTTTTTTTTTCACAGCTGCGTAGTATCCCATGGTGTGAATGTCCCACAGCGTTTTTATCCACTCTTCTACTGATGGGCACTTGGGCTGTTTCCAGATCTTAACTATTGTAAACTGTGCTGCTATGAACATAGGGGTGCACATATTCTTCCTGATTAGTGTTTCAGGTTTCTTAGGATATACTCCTAGAAGTGGGATCACTGGTCAAAAGGCAGTTCCATTTTAAATTTTTTGAGGAAACTCCATACTGCTTTCGATAGTGGCTGCACCAGTCTGCATTCCCACCAGCAGTGCACTAGGGTGCCCTTCCCTCTACATGTCTTGTAGCAATATATTTGCCGAGCCCGGCCCAGCGTGGCTCAGCGGTTGAGGGTTGACCTGGGATCCAGGTGATCGGGGTTCGATTCCCGGTCAGGGCACATGCCCGGGTTGAGGGCTTGATCAATGACTCTCTCATCATTGATGTTTCTGTCTCTCTTCTCGGTCTCCTTTCCTCTCTCTGAAATCAATAAAGATATATTTAAAAATATATATATACATATTTGCCAATACATCTCCAAGGGCAAAGGAAGCAAAGGAGAAAATAAACAAATGGGACTACATCAAACTAAAAAGCTTCTGCGCAGCAAAATAAACCATCAACAAAATTCAAAGGGAGCCCACTGTGTGGGAGAACATATTCACCAATGATACATATGATAAGGGGTTGATTACCAAAATATATAAGGAACTCATACAACTTAACAAAAGAAAGACAAACAATCCAACTTAAAAATGGGCAAAGGACCTGAATAGACATTTCTCCAAAGAGAACATACAGATGGCCAAGAGACATATGAAAAAATGTTCAAAGTCACTAATCGTCAGAGAGATGCAAATTAAAACCACAATGAGGTATCACTTCACACCTGTCAGAATGGCTCCCATCAACAAATCAGCAAATGACAAATGCCCTTGAGGGTGTAACTGTTTTCTATTCATGGCCTTGTTCTTTTATGTGTTTCACTCTTTTATCTGCCTTTCAGGTATTAGTTAATCATTTCATCTGATTCTAGTGTATCTCTTCTTTTGGCATATCAATCATACTTCTTAAAATTTTTTTAGTGGTTGCCCTAGAGTTTGCAATATATATTTACACCAAAATAAGTCCATTCTTCAAATAACACTATAATGCATCATTAGTACAGGTACCTTATAACAGTATTCTCAATTCCCTGCTCCCACTCCTATAACATTAATGTCATTTATCTCACTCATCAGTAAAGTATAATCACCCACTACATTGTTACTATGATTACTTTGAACAGTTATCTGTTAGATCAATTAAGAATAATAAAATCAAGTATTTTATTTTACCATCATTTATTCTCCTTCTCCGACCCTCTTCCTCTGTTTATGTGGTACCTGGCATATGTTGCATGCTGAATGACAATAAACCCAAGATGATTATGTAATTTTAAATTACAGGATGAGAATGAAGCTTAAACATACCTTTTCAGAACACATAGTTTGGTCTGATTGTAATCTCTTGATTTTTCTGGACATTTCATCTTGTATTTCTCATCACTGACTTTTCAAAGTAAGAAAATTAAGATAAAATTATTCTTTTTAAACATTAACCTTAAATAAACATTATTGTCATCACCATTCTTCTTTTTATATTCTCAACTCTCAACATACCCGTTAGCTTGCATTTATATATTTTTTCCTTTCCTATTTTTCTCTCTTTTTAATTTAATTTTTTTCTAAATATTTTCCCTTTTGTCTTTTCTTCCAAGTGATCTCCAATATTCAAATGAAAAATGTTACCCTGGTTGTTGAAGATGATATTTCTATACTGCTCTTTGACATGTTTTACTCTCTATAAATTAAAGGATTGAATTGAGGACAATCACTCTGTGTATCTCTTTGAATTTTCAGTGCCTTGCACATTCCCGAAGTGGGAGCCAATGGTAAATATTTTCTCAATCATGAATAAAAGCTTTCATTTCCTCACAAGTATAAAGAACAGTTGACAAAGGTATATATTTTACTTTCTAGGCATATTTGTAATGTGTAATTAGGTGATTTGAAACATTTTTAAAAAAAGACAATAAATTGTATAAGAATGAGTCCCACTACTAAATGTGTTTTTCAACTCTTACATTTAACAAATAAAAAATGGTGTGGGTGTATGTGGCATTGTCCTATGAAGAGAAGGTTTATAAAATCCCCTGAAAGACTGAAAATTTTGCCATTTTCTATTTCTTGTTGTGTTTGTACATATGCCCTCATGTACTCAAGACATTCTATTATTTTCTCCATTAAATTTTTAAAAGGCCAGAATTTGATTTGCTAGTTACTGTCCAAAGGACAATATGATTTCCACATAGCGTAGAACGTTTTTTGTGTGTGCTTTCACAAGAGAGGTTTGCATAGGAAAAGAATTTTCTCATCTGCCTTTTCCTTCCTGCTATGTCCTCCCACAAACCAAAATTTTAATAGCTACTGATAGTGTTTTTTAATCTGTGCCAAGCACTGCTCTAAGAGATTATTTACATATATATATGTATATATATAGAAATTGTATGCATTTAATCACAAAATAGCCATTTTCTTTGGTACTGCCTTTTGTATACTGAGGCCTTACACTGCTGTGGCGTATATGGTATACAGAACTTCCAGTATCTTTGTTAAAATATCCTTTTAACTGGGTTGCTCTAAATGCTTCAACATTTTTTTCTATCCTTTATTAATGAGTATTTTTGCTATCTTTGTAAGGCATTTCTGGGCCTACTACCAGAAATAAATATAATATAAAGTATTGTTAACATTTACTGACTTGTTCATATACTAACCATGAAATGGCAGTGCATTGGCATGGCATCTTTATTCTATTGAGGTGACAATTTATTTTTATTTATTTTTTCCTTATTATACTTCATCATTGGGTGGTCAAACACTTATTAAATAGAAATGAGGTAGACTGAGGTTACATTTGGAATGCTTATTCTTTTGGTTATAATTTTATACTATTTGCAGTAACATACCTGTATTAATGCCTTTCTTTTATTAATTTCAAAATAGTATTGTTGGTGGTGGTAGGAAGGGCACCAGGTATCAGACTGGTGGGGTCAGACTGGACCTGGGTACTTGCGTTCCGGCTAGGAAAGAATTCAGAGCCAAGACTCAAACTATAAGAGAAACTATAAGAGAACATTTATTTAGAAAATCACAGAGGTAGAAGTAATGTGTAGAAGAAGTGGGCTGAGAAAACAAGTTATAGAGGCAAAGGAAGGGGCCTTGGAGCTCAGGAGTAAGGAAGGTAATGGTAACACAC
Organism: Miniopterus schreibersii; assembly: GCF_964146895.1. Taxonomy (NCBI): domain Eukaryota; kingdom Metazoa; phylum Chordata; class Mammalia; order Chiroptera; family Miniopteridae; genus Miniopterus; species Miniopterus schreibersii. The sequence goes on from NC_138107.1 coordinate 63,543,282, forward strand.
TTGGGGGGATGGAGGAGGAAGGGAAAAGCTCAGGTGTGCTCCCAGGAGGGAGAGTGGCCAGGGTCCTCTGTCCTAAGGATTTTAAGGGTAGAGGTTTTAGAGGAGGACCCAGAGGAAGATCTCAATAGAATATTTAGAAGCTTTCCAGGTGTGTGTTTTCAGGTTCTAGGTCTCCACTGACTGATTGGTCAGCTCCAGGGCAGGGAGTCATTATCCAATGCTTCCGGTCTTGAGATCTGCGTTAGTGTTGCTTGTCTGGTTTTGCTGCTTTTCTGGCCCTGGAGCTGAAATACAACTGAGGCCTAGATGTTATCTCTAGGGAGGAAAGGTCAGAGGGTCCAAACCACATGAACGCATTACTGCATGACTGCATGATATGCTAGAGAAAGAAAAGTCACCCTGGGGATGAGGTCCCACCTACAATTGCCCTTTGCTAGGCGTCTGGGGCTTTCTACCCTGGTGACCTTCTGTATCTAGCCCATCATCCTTGCTATGCCCGTGTCTGTCTAACTCCTTACCACCACTCCCACATCCCATCAAGGAACTTGGCTCTGAATTCTTTCAGAGAAAAGGGGCACAAGGTGTCTTCTGTAGCTGCTTTCTGTTGAAGAGGGGTGAAGTTTTCCTTCAGAGCCAAGAGATCCCTGCTTTCTGTCAGAGGGGTGATAAGGCCTGGGCACAGAAGGAGGTGGCAATGCTGACTATAGGTGGTACTCTCTGAGTGCAAGTAGGGCTTGTAACCTGGTGGAGACAAACTGTTATAAATTTTGTTATTGGGGCAAAAGCTAGAACAAGAAGAATTATGACAAATGGTTCCAGGAAAGGAACAAAGTTTCAGGCCCAAGTCAGAGGATGGAAGCAAAATGAAAAATTAGTTTGGAGGGTTGTAGTCAAATATTTAAGAAATAGAAAAATTCAGGATCCAGTTTAGTTTATAGGTGGAAAATAAAGCTTTTAACTGAACCAGAGTCAAATATTTACAACCTTATAGAGTCTAATGAAGCACAATTTTTCCCACTAAAATTACCCTCACTTTAATTAAAGAGCCAAATTAAGACCAATTTATTTTCTGCATTTAGTCTAGTTTCAATTTGGACTGATTGTTTGCATGAACAAAATAAAAATAGCAATTGATTATACTAGCTCTTTTAAATTGGCTTTGCTGGAATTTCATGATTGAGCTTTACTTAACTGTTCAGGGCAAAGAAGCTGAGCCACCTAGTTCCCATCAGGTTTGCCTGCAATACGTATAGACTTGGGTGAATTCCTCAAGTTCTTAGGTTCCCCAAATGTCTTGAAGTTACTTTTTGCCATCTCTCAGGAAAGCAGCCTTTGCTACTTACCTGGAAAGACTGCCATGAACCATATGACCAAGCAAGGTGCCAAGCCATTTCTCCAAGGGGCTCGTATTGGTCTTAAAAAACAGTCTTCATTCTTTAAGGCTTTCTGGTGACATCCAGAGCCAGGCATGTCTCCCTCAGACATGACATTCTGTCAAAGTCTTGGTTAATAAAACCACAATTGGAAACTGGTCCTATTGAATTCATGCAAAGAAACATATTGCCATGATTCACTCATTAAGAATTGCCAAATTCTGGAGGGATCAGGAAGGGAGAAAAATATATAATTTACCAAATTGCTTTTTAAAAATTCTCCTTATATTTGAAAAGCAAGAGGAAAATTCTTGTCTTTAAAAAAAATGGAAAAAAACCCCAAAACTCTAACTCTGTATTAGCTTACTTTTGATCTTTACATTTAATTAAATTCATTATTCAGCTTACTTATGTAATTTTTTTTTAAGATTTCTCTTCACAAACCTATAACTTTCAAAACCCTTTTTACCCATTCAGAAATAACCAGCTTTAGAACAACTTTCTTTTCTTTCAAAAAATATCTCTATATCTTATACCTTCTGTCACCAAAATCATACAGTTTCTTTCTAGTTAATTAGAATTCTTAATTCTTGGAAACCTTAATTTTTAGTGACCATTAAAAAGTAAGCAATTAGAATCCTTAGATTGGCAAGTGTATTTCATAACTTCTAGAAACATAGTCTTCTCCATTGGCAAACATACTCACTTTTAAAAGACATACTTCTAATAAAGTATAAGACATTCACTAACAGCTTCAAGTGTATTTTCTAGCTTTTCTGTTAAAAAAGCCAAAAGTGGGTGAACTTAAGGCTTGTCTAGCAATCTTTAACAGCTAAAATAAATTAATTTGATCTGCTCAGGTGGCTAGGTTTTTTTCCTTTTAATGAGGATTACCTCCCAGAAACTTGCATTTTGAGATTTGGTGGGCTTTGAATTGTTTCTGGAGCCACACCTCTGGCCCTGTAAAGACTTCATTTATAAAGCAAGGACAGTCATTTTTAATACCTCAAGGACTGGCAAATGTTAGCAATGGACTGACAAATTTATTCATCCATCTTCGGAATGTTTCTTTCCATTTGGGTATATTTTTCTTTCAGACTCTGAAGCAATTACAGAGAGATCTAGTTACAGGTAGAACATAGCTGAGGGTCATTTCTGAGAGCCATGAAGGCTTGTGTGTATGGAAAAGACACACTGGTCTAAGGAGGCCTCATTCTCCACTCACTTCCCTTGGGAACGGCAAAAACGGGTCTAGCTGTAAAACAGTATTACAATTAATGGTTCCATTAAGTGGCCAAACCTTTCCATTCCCACTTTATACTGGGGCCAGGCCATGTTGCAAAGGATCAGCCTCTTTTTCGTGAGGGACTCAGGGTCAGATTTCTCCTGGGTGGCGAGTATACATCCCAAAGGGGGTATCTCAAGGTATTATGGACTGATTCCCCATCTACAGAGAGACAGCTATGTTCCAAGCTGAGAGTTAGAGGTGTTCCTGCTAGTCTGGGCTGTTCTGGGGCTATCCTGCAGGCACCCAGAACCCCAAAACCTGCACATACTCATTCAAGCAAAGCATCTCTCACTTAATGACCTCCAGCCTTAGCTAGCCTTAACAGGGATCCCCTCTATTGTGTCTATCTACACAAGGGGTGCCTAGTATCTTTGTCGCCTCAGACAGAAAACTTGTCCTACAACTGGTGGCCAGTAGTCGGGCTAGCGACCCGTTTCATTGCCTTTCATGTTTGCAAGAGCCCTGACCCTTTAAGAGGCCCAGTAGGGAGGGGGAAGCTGAGCCTTATCTTTGGAGCCAAGCGGGTTTAGGTTCTCATTTATCCTGCAAAAGGTTTTGTTCAACCCTTAGAAAGCAATTCCAATTGAAAAGCCAGTTAAAAAGCAGCCATTTTTTTCTCCTGTCCTTAATTATCTTAATTCTTATCTTTAGCCTAGGGTCTCTCAACCCTTAAGCTCTAGGTCTATTGTGAGGATTTCAAAACGACAAAAACAAAAAAACAAACAAACGAAAACAGCTCAAAGAAAGTCAGCCTCTTACCTTAAAATAAAGAGGTCTGGAATTCCAAGAAACTCACCCAAGTCTACTAGATGCAAAACAAGGAGCTGGTGGGGCACGATGCATCCCTGCTGGTACCTAGCACTGGCCCGGGTCTGCAAGGTAGTCCTGTAACCCTGCCACACAGTCCAAGTCACAGCACCATAATGTGTGTGTGTGGGGGGTGGCACCAGGTGTTAGACCTGTGGGGTCAGACTGGATCTTAGTACTTGAGTTCTGGCTAGGAAAGAATTCAGAGCCAAAACTCAAACTATAAGAGAACATTTATTTAGAAAATCACAGAGGCAGAAGAAGTCATTTGTAGAAGAAATGGGCTGAGGAAACAAGTTGTAGAGGCAAAGGCAGGGCCCTTGGAGCTTGGGACTAAAGAAGATCATGGTAATGCACCCGGGGGGAAGGCTCGGGTACGCTCCCAGGATGGAGAGCAACTGGGTCCTCTGTCCTAAGGGTTTTAAGGGTGGAGATTTTAGGGGAAGTCCCAGGGAAGATCTCAATAGAATATTCAGCAGCTTTCCAAGTGTGTCCTTTCAGGGTCTAGGTCTCTGATGCACTTGATCCTGAGGTCAGCCTTGGTGTTTCTTGTCTGGTTTTGCCGCTTTTCCGGGCCTGGAGCTGAAATACAACTAGGGCCTAGATGTTATCCCTAAGGAGGAAAGGCCAGGGTTCCAAACTGCCTGACCAGACATATGCTAGGAGAGGAAAGGTCACCCTGAGGGTGAAGTCCCCACCTGGGGCTTTTCACCCAGGTGGCCTTCTATACCCAGCCCATCATCCTTGCTCTGCTCATGTCTGTCTCCGCCTACCACAGTATCATGACTAAATTTTTTTCTATGCAACTTCTAGAGATATGGGTAATATGTAATGTTGCACATATAATCTATATTCTGAACCTAACAATTTAATATTATGTTTTCTGCTACATTTTAAAAACTAAATAATAGGCGAAATAAATATAGTCATTGAAAAATCTTGATTTTTTTTTCCCCCATAAATTTTGAGCACATCTTTTATTGTGCTCTCTCATTTTACTTTGGTTCATTTTAATTTGATATAATTACTAGGTATAACAATGGCTTATTATCATTTTTTGTTATTAATCCTCACCTGAGGCTATTTTTTCCATTAATTTTTAGAGAGAGTGGAAGGAGGGGGAGAGAGAGAGAAACATTGATGTGAGAGAGACATAGTGATTGGTGACCCCTTGCCCACTGTGGGGGCATCAAACCTGTCAACGCTCTAACCACGGAGCTACACCTTCCAGGGTGATTATCATCATTTTTTTTAAAGATAGAAATTTAATAAACTTTAGAAGATTTATTTCTGGTCCCAAGGCTAACCAATGATCTCTCCAGGATACTACTCTTTGTCTGGCTCATTTAATTTTTACAACAGAATAATTTAAATTTGGAAGTTAATTGTGAGAATGAGAGAAGGCTTAGTGTTGGCCTTTTTGAGAAGCAATAATCTTTAATTACAGGAACATAAAAAAGGCTGTGAGGAGAGATAAGAGCATCTACTGAGAAAGCGTTAATTGTGTTCATTTGAGGTTGAGGCCGTCTGGTCAGTTTGTATAAAGGGAGGTTTTTATAATGAGGTAGGTGCGTAACACTTTCAGGGAGAGTGGGAGTGTGCAGGTGTGGTCTTGTCTCTGGAATCTGCAAGGCAGTTTCGCATCCCTGTGTTTTAAAGCCCACTGTGTTTGGTAGATCTCAGTCAACCAAATCTCTGTTTGGGATAGCTCTTCAAGACATGGTTTTGAGATTTGTCTATACAGACCCTTTCCCTCCTTTCATTGAGCTGCTAAGGGGATTAAATGATAGCAAGCAGCTTTTTCCTTTTCTTCCACTTAGATGTTTAAAAGGTGTGCCTATTGCTCTGAGTCAATAAAAGGAGTATGTTTGAACCAGTAGCTATGCAAACTTTGTTTTTTTGCAATAGATAGCAGTAGGAAAAAGTGAAGGCTTTTTGCTTGTAAAAACATTTACTGTCTCCTAGCAATCTGCAGTGATGCTATGCAAGTCTGACAATAGATAAATGTTTTCCAATGTCATAAAACTTTACAGTAATGCAGGAAAGTTACTAAACTGTTTACCTCAGGAGTTGATGTCCTGATTGTAGAGTTTCAGAGAGCCTTGACTAAAAGCCAACTCTAGAATCATCATTTATTAACAACAATAGACTTAAAGACATAGCCATTTTATCAAACCTCTATATTTTTCAGGTGGGAAAACAGAGATATTGAGAGGTTAAATAACCTCCCAAAGTAGCATGATTATTTTGGGTATTAAGCCAGGGACTAAAATACTCCCCATTCTTATTGAAAATCCACTACTTTTTCCACTATGGCATGGCACCTCACCTAAAATGCTTGGAGCTGAGGTTGAACTGAGTGGTGGGCTGGAGAAAAAAACTATAGAACATATGAAAAATAAATTGTAATTTTGAGGTATATATGATGGGATACAACAATGTGTTATCAGTAAGTACTGTGGACAAAAAGAGGGGTGCTGTAATAAATTGTAAATTTCTAACTGGGTAAGTCATAGTGGGTGGTTATACCTCAGACCTATAACTTCTTTACTGAAAGGTTTTTAAGCCAGCCTTGTCTATTGTTCTTGTGAATCTAGGTTAATACACCTCTGGAACGCCAGAAATAATACCACCCTCAAGAGAGCACATAATCTTAACTATCCTTTATTCCAATTCCCACCTTCTTTTCTCCCACCTTCATGCAATCTTCCTTAAATTCCCTTCTTAATGCCGAACATATACAAGAAATTGCAAACTGTTATTCTCTGGGGCATTTGGGATTTGCTTCCTGCCAGCTGTCATCAGTTTTAGCTTAAACAAATGCATAAAAATCCTCTACAGGTTTGGACATTTCTTACATTGACAGTGCCAATGTGCATCATCATGGTAAAGTTACCTACTTCTCAAGTGCAGTTTGGGCATGGCCAAGGTGCAGATGCCACAGCTGGTGGGTGCATGCAGCTACATAGTTTGTAAATAAAAAGTGGATCAGGACAAGATTGAAAACTCAGGCCTGCAGGAATCCAGGAATCGAGAAGGGGCCAGGTGGTGACTGCCTTTTAAAAAATGCATTTAAAAGTGCATTTAAAAAATGGGAAGTGTATATTGAGCTCCAGTTTATGTAATGAAAACATGTGAGCCCTATGTTGCCAGATCTTTCTATTAAAAAAAAAAAAAAATTGATATCTGGATTTAAAAAACAAATAAAAATACAGGACTTCCAGTTAAATTTAAATTTACCTGTTTATCTGTATTTTATCTGGCAAACCTAACTATACCACCCACCGCTTTAGTTTAAACTCCAGTTTAAAGGAACAGTAGGTATGTTGACTCTTGTGACGTGTACCTGCTTCTGAGGTTATTAATGACCTTCCCTTAGGGTATCACATATTATTCTGAAGATTTTGGTTCAGAGATGATTGTCCTCCTATTACACTACAGTAGATTATTTAAATGTATTTTTTGAGGTAGCAAATTTCACATTAAATATGTAAGAACAAGGTGTCTGATATTTCTTTTAATTACCTAAAGACTGTAGCAAAAGTGACGCTGGCTGGCGTGGCTCAGTTCGTTGGGCATTGTCTCCTGCGCCAAGGGTCTGCTGGTTTGATTTCCTGTCAGGGCACATGCCCTGGGTTGTGGGTTCGATCCCCAGTAGGGGGCGTGCAGGAGGCAGCTGGTCAATGTTAGGCTATCACATCGATGTTCCTCTCTTCTCCCTTCCTTTCTCTCTGAAAAAAATCAATAAACTAATCTTAAAAGAAAAGATAGCAAAAATGAATATTAAGACAATTTTATTGTTAGTTTCTAAGAAAGGTTGATTTTTCAATATAAGAAATACATGAAGGTTTTCCGGGAAGAAAAAATCCCTATGTATTATCACAGGCAAACACGGCAGCAATAGAAGCAGAATACTCAGTCTCCTCGAAGCTTCGCCCCGTCTGTTCATACAATCAGATAGGCTGAGAACAAGCTGCAACGCATCTACGAAAGTTATAATTAACATTAACTTAAGAAAGAGCCGTGGCTCCGCTTAACGTTAAATTCCATTTGATCTTAATTGAAAGGAGGCAAGGAGTTACAGGAAACAGGCCCTTGCGTGGAAAGGCCATGGCAATATGTTTAGAGTTTCCCAAGAAACAGGAGAGCTTGAGAGCACAGACATTTAGAAGCGGAGAAGTTAAGCCTTTAACACCTCACAGCAACAAAACTCTTCTTGTCATGCTCGGAAGGCCTTGGCTCGGGGATTTATTTTCTTCTCAGCTAAGATAGGCCCAGAAACTTAATTTGGCTTTTGAAGTGAGTAATTCTCCCCAACACTTTGTCAGTTTGTTTTTTGTTACCTTCCTTGTGTGTGTGCGTGTGTGTGTGTGTGTGTTAATCCTCACTTGAGGATATTTTTTCCAATGATTTTTTAGAGAAAATGGAAGGGAGGGGGAGCGACACAGAGAGAAAAACATTGATGTGAGAGAGACACATTGACTGGATGCCTCCCTCACTCGCCGACTGCCAGGGTTCGAGCCTGCAACCGAGGTACGTGCCATCGACTGGAAATCGAACCCGAAACCCCCAATCAGTGGGCGCACACTCTAACCACTGATCAAACCGGCTGGGGCTGTTACCTCCCTTCTAATGCCTAGTTACCTCTCCCAGGATCCCCATCGTGTATCTTTTCTGAACAGTTAAGCTTTTTCAGAGAAAGTATTCAAATAGAAACAGGCTGAATAAAGCAATTTTTAAAAGTCAGTCATTTCATCAAATGGTCATTTAAGTTTCCCAGGCACTAGCCATCATTTTAGACCTGCGTTTCTGCTCTCAAGGGAAAAACAATTTGAACGGGACACAGAGACACAATAGAGACCAGAGCACAAAAGACACGTGGCTGGAAACAGGAAGGACCTCTTGGTCCTTCCAGGGCAGAGCGCTGACATTGATGGCAGTTGATTTGTGACTGGGGCTTTGAAAGCTAAATAGGAATTTGCTAGACAACTAAGGGAGGGAAAGTCTTTTGTGACATTTTGTTGCATTTATGATGAGCTCCGGTCAGCTGTTTTTTAGAATGTCCCTTCATTTTGATTTGTCAGATTCTTTCCTCACGATTACATTTAGATGAAACTTTTTTAGGACTGTCCCATACTTTCCATTGAATCGTAGCAGGGGCACGTAACTCAGTTTGTCCTGTTATTGTTACTTGTGATAAGTTTGATCACATACTGAAAGCAGTCTGGCCAGACTTTTCATTGTAAAGATGCTTTTTCCTTTTTGTGACTAATAAGTAATCTGTGGGGGGTGACACTTTAACACCTATATTGCTCCCTAACGGCCTTTCACCCAACATTTTTTGCATAACTTGGTGATCCTTAACTGGCTGCACAACGTCAGAAAAATTAGGAAATTGCTCCTAAAAATCTGGATTTCCAAGTTCTTGCTAAAAATTGAAAGATGTGGCACCATTGGGCTTGTATCCCTGAGCTGTAATGATTGCTAGGAATGGAGCAGTGATTGTCTCCTAAAACTGAGGCCGTGGTTTTCAGTTTGCCACAGTTTCCACCATTCCCAGTTGCTTACCACTGTCCTAATCACTCACTTATGGATTATATTTCTCCTCTGTAACCATTGTGAGTTGTCTATCTTTGTACTATGGTTTCTAATTTAGTGGCCTGTGTGGCTGATGATCATGAGGGATGTGAAAGCCTGGAGAAGGAGTTTAGGGAAAAATATTGACACTTTGGTTTCAGATGTTTCATAAGAGTTGGAAACCACTGTCAAAAAGCCAGAAGAGGCAACTGAACTGGAAGCAAGATTTGGAATTCTAAGATGCCAGTTGAATGCATGGATGCAATCATTTCTTCAACGTATCTTATATATAAGATATATTATAATAATATTATAATACAATGTGATCGTTTACTTTCACACTGTCTCCCTTACTGTTCTGTCACTCATCTTTTATTTCCTGCACCTGGCGCATATTAAATACACAATAAACTTTATTGAATAAATGAAAGATTCATATAAATGAGGACACTTACTTGTCAAGAGGCATTTGAGGAAGAAAATATTTATGAGATAGATAACATGAACCTCAGAAGATAGAGACGTGAGGCTGACTTGATCTGCAGGCTTTGCAGGAAGCGTGATGCGGTGGAACGAGCTGCCGCTGCTCCTGGCCGGGGAGAGGTCACCGGGCTGAAATATTTCAGTGAAGGTATGAAGGGGGCTGGAGGGAACTATGACTAAAACATCAGTGGAAGGGGCATTAGCAATGAGGTTAGTGGACAAGAAATAGTATGATGATGTCAGGATGCTTTGGTGACTCAGAGTAACAGGGGAAAACAGAATGGGGGGGCTCAGCTTCAGTTTGGGGCCCTACAGGCAGGGAACGTAGGCAGTGAGTGTTAGGGGTGTGGCCAGGGAGAAGCTGGTAAGGTTTGCACCAGGTTCCAGAGACGGTGTCAGGGGAAAGTTGTTCTGTAAGAATTTCGCTCAAGCATCCGGAGGTGGAATTAACTAGCTCTGTGGATTTGCACATTCCAGTGGGAACAACAGCAGCCGGCAGTCATTTGAAAGCCGACTTTTCTATTGTAATTTGAGACTTCGTTAGGTTGTTAAAGTTTGGAGAGTGCAGACCCCAGAGGACGGAGGAGCTGGTTGGAGGAGGGGGTTTGGTCAGGCCAGACCAAGGTGGTTCTCAAGTTTTCCTGGGCATCAGAATCACTGAGGGAGCGTTTCAGATACACAGATCTCTGAGCACAGCCTGAGGATGCTGATTCACCAGGCCCGAGGAGCAGCCCAAGAATCACCGTGTTTTATAAATAAGCCACGTAATGGCAAGGGCCACACTTTGGAAACGCTGATTTAAATTTTAGATGTTCTCCTCTTGAAGGAGAATTACTATTTCAGAGAGGCCCCGGCTTAATCAGAAGTGGCGATGCTCACCTCTGATTAAGAGCCAGTGTCTCGCAGGGTTTGTTCCTGAAAGCGGCAGCTAACTAGAAATGAAGTACAACTCTGCACATTTAGCTACATAGCTACATATCCACCAAAATATTGTATCATTCCCAAAGGGCCTTACGGTGGACCTTCCGGCAAAATAAGGTATGAAATCAGCAACCAAGGAAAAGCATTCCATTGTTATCAAAAGGAAAAGATTCCTTTCAGGATGTGTGTGTGTGTACATGTGTCACCTGTCCTTTTTTAAAATTATTATTTTGCTGTTCTTGAACAGCTAACTAATTTACTTAATTTTAAAGACTACAATGTGGAAGTTACATAAAGTTATTCAGCAAAATATAACCTTAGCCTGCTTTTGGATTTAGCAAACTCTTATAGGACCTGAGATCCATAGATTCTTTCATTTCATTTCAACTGTCCCTGAGAACCTGTTTCCAGAGGCACTAGGCTTTCTGTTGTACTGGGGCTATGGAAATAAATAGACGCAGAAATTGCCCTTAGGAACTTCAGATTCCAAAAGAGGGGATTAAAAGGTAAAGAATGATGAACAATATGGTGCCAAAGGTTGCAGGAAGAAGTATGTGTACCAGGTGGATAGCAGGCAGTGGGGGAAGGGCATAAAGAAGGTAAGAGCATCGTCTGGAGTTAGATAGCAGTAGACTCAGGCCTCAACTGTCACCTCTTACTGGCTGCATGGGTGACCTCTTCAGGCCTCAGTTTCTTGATCTACAAGGTGGGAATGATGCTCAGGCGGTTGTTATAATGATTAAATAAAATAAAACACTATAATATTCATAGGGTACTTAGCATGTTGAGGCTGAGTGCTCCATCAGGACATGACACCTGCACCAGAGACACCCCCCTTCACGTTCTAGAGCAGAGCTACGGTCATGGTGCGTGTGGCTTGATGCTTTGAAGATCTGGTTTTACTTTTGGACCTTTATGTAACGTATGGTGCCTTAGCACACTAAAAACAACAACACAACCTTTCGTTTTGTCTTTTAAATGGCCACTCATATATTGTACTGTTTGAGGTTTTTCTTTTTCTAAAAAAAAGTATTTTAATGAGAAAATTCATAATTTATGTGTGAGAGTTTACCTTTTTAGATATAAAAAGCATTTCTACTCACCAGAAACAGAGTCTCTTGAGATTTTGCTTGTTCTGGCACAGGGACATTAAGCAGCAATGTTTATTTAAAATACCTGGCAAATTTTCTTGAACTTCTCATTCTAAATAGACACAGGAGACATAACACAAATGGTTTGTTTTGATACCCTGGCTGTCTACATCCTTAAAATACAGGCTCTGGATTGAAAAAGTCCCTGGTTCTTTTTTATAACTGTCACACGAGTGTCTGCTTTGGAACTATTACTCTCTATAATGTTCTAAATCATTATCATTTTTGCAGATTTTCACCTAAAGGCTGGTCTGTGTAGCTAAAGGCCATATTGATTTCCATGGATCTTCATCATTAAATATAATATTTGTTTGTAATTTGCTGAACATAAAGAGGCCAGGCAAAATTGCAACATTGACAATGGGAGATTCATGAAAACTCCTGAAGTTAAGGTCTATCTTTTCAAACATTGTAGCCTCAAATTGTAGATATGAGATACTTGGTGAGCTCAAAATGACCAAGTCATTCCCTAGTTGGACAGTTTATGCTTCACAAAATGTAATGTTTGTTTTAGAGCTTTAGAGACAATGCAACATTTTAAAAGTATGAATTTACCTCCTTCAGTGCCTGGCTTTAGCCAGGATTAAGTGATAGGTAGGACAGGACCCCATGGAAAGATGATGATGATTGATGAGTAGCATGTGCATGTGAGGGAGTTTAGAAAGTACAAAGTCAATGTAAAGATGTTGTCTTTATTATTTTCTAGGCGTGTCATTAATCAGGCTAGAAATTCTGCTGAGTAAATAGTCTAATCTCATCGATGTATTGGGGATCTTGTGTGTGCCTAACGATGGGCGAGGTAATTTGAGAATTTAATAGCAGTAATAACAATAAATACATCAATAGATCCATAAAGTTGACTAAAAGCTTTTCAAAACGTGTGGAGGTTCATATGAATAAAAAATATAATAAAACAAGTCAGGATATCTATCCATCATGACCTATAATATCCTCAAAAAGGATTTTGGCATCAAGGATCTCTAGATTGAGTTAATAGCCTTCAACTATAACCAAATATGAACTGATTCATTTCTTCACCGTGGGTTTTAGGTCCATTATCAAAATATTAAAAAATCATTTCTTTTATTATGATAAACTAATGTTTCTTTATCAAATGGAGATGAAACATGAGAAAATAATTTTAAGCTGTAGCAGAGAAAGAATTTAAGTTAGACTTTAAGTCTGTTTTTAAAATGATATTTTATTTTTGGATTTGTTTGTTAAATAAATATTTCAGGAACACTTATTGTATGCTCCGTACTCTGAAAGGTACTGGGGAATGAGGTATTGAACAAAATAGGCAAAGACACTGTCCTCGTAGAGCTTACATTCTAGTGGGGAGAAAAAGAAGACATAAGTCACATATGGATGAGCAAAAATATTTCAGATACTTTCCACACTATGGACATAGGAAGTCACACTGAGAATGTTCTTCTTTGGTTTATCACTTTTTCCCTAGACTGCTTTCAACTTCAATTTGTTGGCTAGAAAAAACTGCTTCTAAAACCATAGGTAGGAGAAAGAAGAGATAATGTAAAAATTAAAATATCATTAATCTGGCTTTAAGAGCAAAGGAAATGGATACTTGGCTGACGATTAAGTAGGAAAGCAGTGGAGAAACCTTCAACAGTTACAGATTTAGCCAGCAGTTATGCCTGCACTAGGACTGTAAACAATTTGTACTTTTAAGTTCTCCAAATTCTGTCATATTCATTAATCATATTTTACAGTTTCAGCGTTGCCAAATTCATGCCCTTGAAAGTTTCTCTAAGCCTTTCCTCCTCTTCTGCCCTCATCTTATAATTATTTAAATTTTATTTTTGTTCCTTTTGAGGCTTCTATTTTATATTTCTTTCCCCTGTTACTCTAATTTGGACCATTGTTCTAGTTCGCAAAAGCATTTTTTTCACCAGATTATTTATTTAATCTTTTTCTTGACCAAAGAAGGGTTCTTGTCAAACATTTTTATAGACATTTAATTACATTCTTAGAAATATGTTAGACTCGAACACTAGCAAATTATTAATATACCACAAAGGATTAGAAATTTAGTAGATTGTACTTTGTATCTGTTTCCAATTGAGTGATTTATTTTACTAACATCATAACTAATTAATTAACTTATTTGGGATATATAGAAAGGCTGTTTTGAAAAGTTCACAAGACTAAACATAGAATGCTTTGTTTTGTCAATTATTAACTATAAGTCCTATCTTTTTGTCTCTATTTCTTTTATATTGTGTACTTTTTGTTTTCATTTTTATTATCTATCTGGTCTCAAGAGAAAGTAAACTTCTTGAGGGCTGAAGATTTCTCCCTTTTCAATGCTCTATGTCCAGAGCTTAGAGCAAATTCTGCCATAGTAAGCTCTCAACACATATTTGCTTATAATTAGATTAACTTTACCAATCAATTTATTAACAAGTCATACTGATGATTTCTTTGGGAACAAGTAAAAGTAGGAATGGCAAAGTGAAACACACTCAGTACCTTTCATCGAGTTTATATTTAGAGGAGTATTGGTTCTGCCACAGAAATTAACTACCATGAACTGGCTATAGCTTAGTGAAAACAACAACAACAAAACCCCGCCCAGATTCTTTCCTCACCCTCCTTGGTCCCATTCTTCCAGTTACTTTTTGCCCATAGTCGGCTACACTCTCTTTCAATAAGCCTGCAACTTCACTGCCAGAAAAGTTAAAATTGCTCTTAGCTACTTAACAGTGGAGGCACAATTCCCTTAGAACTTTGCAAATCTCCTTTTTTTCATTCAGTTCACTGAATAATAACCTTGTTTCAGGTCCAAAAAGTTCCTGGGTATCCTCTAAGTGTATTATAATTTGGGGGCTAAAGAATGCACAGAAACAGAAAATATATTCCTTGTAGTTTTCAGAGAAATTAGATAATTGTAAGCAATCTTTCTAGCAAATAAAGAAAACATACTGTGGCAATGAAAATGGAGCATTATTATTTAGTAGAAGAAATAAAATTAGGGAGATACGTTTAAAAATAGTTTAATATCATAGAATTTATGATTATAAAAATTATTAATGTAGATGTCTATAAATTTATTAACTTAATTTTCATCATGTATGATAAAAACCATAATATGACAAAGAAAATGACCATTTCTTAAAATTTTCTTCAACTACTTAAAGGAAAATCTTAATGTCAAGTCCTCTTGAGATAGTGAGTATAGAATTAAATTAAACACTCTATATCTTGATGAACCCATTGTAAGACATCTTATCTAGAGAACATAAAGCTATTCTAAAATGTTGGCACACTATAGTCATACTATGAACTAACAAAGAAATAAAAATATGTCTGTTGCATAAGGAAAGATGCTTGAATTCAGTTACAATAAGATAAATACAGATAAAATTATGCTGAGATACATATTTTTTACTTATGAGATTTATAGAGATCAACAAGTTGGAGGACATAGTTGGCCAGGCTGGCTGGTGTATAAATTACTAAAATCTTTTAAAATTACAAATACATATATTCTTTGGCCTATTAATTCAACTTCTAGTTGTTTGTCCTACATATATACCTGTATATCTGTGAAATGACAACACATACAAGGTTATAAATTGTAGCATTTCATGATTCAACAAAGCAGCAAAAGATTGGAAATAATCTAAGTGTTCAAAACAGAATTAATTAAATACATTATAATATTTTCCTGCAATGAAATGCTATAATAACCATTAAAAAAAAGGTCTTTATGAACAGATTTAAAAAAAAAATTCTCAGCTATGTTAAACAAAAAAGAGAGGGGCAGAATAGTTTATGTAAGGTGTCATCGTTTATTCAAAGAGAAGAAAGAAGATAATGTATTAGTGGACTTGCATTACAGACCTAGGAAAGGACAAGCAAGAATATGATGGCATTGGCTATTGGTGGGAGAAACAGGTAGGGGAGGGTAGAGGACAGGGTGGATAGGCTATAAGTGAGAAAGACCTTTTATCTTTTTGGCTTATTGAATTTTAAATCATGAGAATATATTAGCTTTTTAAAAAAATAAACATGCAGATCATTAAAAATGAAGTGACTTTGCCCAGCTGGGTATGGCTCAGTAGCTGAGCATCCACCTAGTATCCAGGAGATCTCGGTTCAATTCCCGGTCAGGGGAGTGCAGGAGGCACCTGATCAATCACTCTCTCATCATTGACGTTTTTCTCTCTCTCTCTCCCTCCTCTCTCTGAAATTAATAAAGATATATTTAAAATAATAATAATAATAAAGTGAATTTTACTAGTCACAAAGTAAGTTCTTGTTGTACACACAAGTTGTCATTTAAAATACAGACCTTAAAACTTAATTGTATAGTGAGAAAGAACCAGTAATATATTAATCTTGACTTTGATATTTCCTCAAACTCTTAAAAACTGCCTCTCATCCTGTGAGCTTGACTTTGGAGATGTTCACGCCATTTTCATTTAGGACTTGAGAGTGCAAACCAATGAAAATTGTGTAATCGTAGAAAACACTCCTCATATTCCAAATCGTTTCTAGAATTTGGCTTTTGCTACGATTATACCCAGCTCAAGTGGAAAACTTCTGATTCACAGTCAGCAGCCTCCCTCTGCATGAGCTAACAATGGCTATTAAGTATATTCAATTCCACCCAGGAAACTCTTAACTAAGGACGTCTCCAAGTCCCAGCTGTGTCTGGGTGTGTGCAGCAGAAGTCAGGCATTTTGCCTGCTCCTAATCACAACCCTACACTCAGTTAGGAGACCACCTTTCTATGTCCCCTCAATGCTATCCCCCCAGAGCAGGGAGCGCGCATACTTTAGAGAGAAGTGGAGGAGTCAATAGCGTGGGGCTGAGTCTGAGAGTGGGGGAATGAGTAGGCATGGGTGGTACATGGTTTTCTCAGAGCCTGGAGGATCAGGCTGAATGAAGACTATGTTCTTCCACTTAGGCCGCATTTCTTCTCCATCAACTGTCTATTTAAACCCATGGTCCCGCAAACAAGCTGAAGAGTCATGGTTTATCTAACGGAGACAAGATCTGATGACAGGATATCGCTCTAACTTGATGTTGGATTTGTTGACATTTGAGACAAATCTGGAGCTTTTATTTAAACAGAATTGTCACCATATTTTAATTTAACAGATAAAGTTATGGTTGGGGTGGGAACACTGTCTGTGTGGTTAAACCTTCAGGCTGTTTGCCAGGAAGTTTGTCTTTCAAACTTTAATGATGATCTTGTTTGGATGAAATAAAACAGGCTCTGATTGAACCAAGACTGAATGAAGGTTACAGACACCAGGTCAGGTGAGGAGAGAACTAAGGATCAGGACTGTTCAACTATAAAATCTGCTTTTTAAAAACAATATGTTTTGAGGGGGAAAAATGACACTTGGTAACCTGAGTGACTCAGATATTGCCTTAGCTTTGCAGCTTTATATCTTATTATGTATGAATCCACTTTTATAACATATCCTTAACTTTTGCTCAGATATGTATGTGATATTTCATTTTCCTTCCATTGAACTAAAAATGTTCTTCCTTTGTTTACATTCTTCAGATTTTTTAAAGGCTATGGAGACAAGCCACTTTACCTTTCTGTCTCTTCTCCGGTGAAAAGCCTACTTTCAGAAACAAAATATTTGATTGCTGAATACAGAGCTGGCCTATTCCCTTGGAAGTGATTCACAGAATAGGGTGGAGGTGGAGGAAGTGGTGTTGGTGCTGCTAAAGAGAACATGTAAATACAGTGGTTTAGGTCATGTCTGAGCAGATAGCCTTGCGGGATTCAGACGGCCAACTTCCAGTATATGCTTTACTTGCTTTTCCTAGTAGCACTAAAGAACATGAGGCATTTACTGATTCTATTTCTGAGAATGAAATTGGGATTTCCAACCGGAAACTACAAAAATTCACAAAGATAATCAGGGAATTACAACCGGCTCCTAGAAACTTCCTGAATGAATCTTGTTTGAAAGTAAATCCTGTACTAGAATGAAGACATTTCATTGGCTTGAAAGGAAGTTTTGATATCTAGTTCAAAACATCTTTTAAATTAAGAAAACAAAGTTCAGAGAGGCTAAGTAATTTTGTCATTGTAGAAGTTCAAAGAGTTAGATAAAATCCATTGTTTGTACCTACATATTCAATGGCTTGCAATTTTTTATTTTTATTTTTTTGCTAGGTGAAGTGGTGTGCTTTAGACCTGTCTTTCAAGACACATAGAGAATTTCTGATAATCTTCATTGATGATTTCTAAGTTTCGGCTCCTTTTAAAATTTCTCTGATTCTCAGTGGATTTACTATCCCCAACAACTCACAGAGCCAGAAACCTGCCTTTATCTTAATGGCTCCTCTGGCTTCCAAAATCAGGAGTCTTCCCTCTCCTGACCCTGTTTCCTTACCATGATCCCTAAGCTGACACTGCAGATGCAGCTGGGCTGCAGGTATAAGCTTCAAAAGTTGGTTTGGAAAAGAAGCCAAATATGTCACCGTGTCAGACAGACGTTTCTTCCTCTTACCTTCATCAGGTTACGTCTGGTTTCTGAATCACAGGGAGGAATGAAAGCTAAGCATCTAAGGCAGTGTTAATTCAATGGAAAGAAAGCCTATTGAAAAACAGACTCAGAGAGAGCAGGCAGACAGCTCCGGTGGGGGGTGGGTCTAGAGGTGGGTGGAGGTATTGAGCAAAAAAGGGAAAAAAGAGAGAGAGAGAGAGAACTCATAGACATGCACGACAGCGTGGTGATTGCGGGGTGGGATCAACTGATCCTGAAGCCCTAGCTTGAACCAGGGGTTGGAATTTGAGGCAGCTATCTATGTGATAACCAACAACCTATGAGATGATCTGATGAGGGATTTCTTCTAGAAGCTGTGTTCACACCAGAAAGTAAGGAAATGATCAAAAGAGATTTTATTTCCTGCTAAATCTTTTCTAATCAGATTTGTTCTCCTCTGGTGAATCTGAATATAAAATACACAAAGATCGGACCAGAGAGCAGAGTGGGACTCAAACACAAAGAATGTCGTTAGGGTCTGGGATGGGTTGGAACCATAAATGCGTTTGAGTAGCTTTAGAAAGAGGTAAGGAGTTGAATCGCCAGGCCAGCATTATCTAGAAGGGGTGTTGTGTCTTCAGTGCTGATCCAAGGCACCAGGGGGCCAAGAGTGTCTTACAAAACCCTTAAACAATTTTTATCAGATTTCCTTTGCTTTTTTTATTGTTTATTCCTACAGCAGTCATGGCTTACGTTGAGATGAGAGTATCTTTTTTCCCTCAACAACCTGAAAAGACCCAACATGCTATGAAATATCTAACTGCCTAAACTGCTGAATGCAGATATACTCAGACTTTCCCTCGCACTATGGCAGGACAAGGTATTTTTTAACTTCACATGACAAGAACTAATGATAGCACTCTTTCTTGACTCATCTTTTGAACATTACCAAAACTGCAACCCCAGATTACAACCTTATTTTACCACAAGATCAAGCACTGTGAATAAGAATTGCCAAGACAAAGACAGAGAAAGCCGCAGATATGGTTCTGGCTTGTGATGTCCTAGATTTCCCTTAAGTGTATTAACTATTGCAAGATAACGGTCAGCAGAATTGAGGGGATAAACAACAAAATTGCTGGATTTCAACTCTCATTATGGCAAGATTGAAGCAATGGGGAAAAATAGAAAGCATGTATGTCCATTATCATTTTGATAGTAGATTTTGTGTTTCACTTCTCTTCTAAACAGCACAATAGATCTTTCAAACACTATCAGTATTCACAGTATTTTTCTATACTTTCCTATTATATAACTAATAAGATTTTGTTAATCGTATAATACTTTTATTATCCCTTGTTAAAAAAATTATTAAGACTTGCAAGACACCAAGAACAGAACATTAAAACAAGTGCAGAACTCTTGTGACTGTGGGGTCCTGTGCAACTCTACAGGTTGCACATACCTGAAGCTGCCTCTGCTAGGGCATAACAGGTGTTCAATAAGTATGTGCCAACTGAATGACTTTGAATAAGTATTCTGAATGAAAAAAATATTTTATTCTGAAGACTAGAAACAAAATACTTATAGATGAGACTGGGTCTATAATAAGTTGCTTCTCTGATAATCAATCTCAAATTTCCTTATTATTAGTCCTGCTTTTTTCCCAGTGGTCCAGTGTACTGCAATCTGGTCAGCTTTAAGAAAATAAAATTTCATGCTATTTTCATTTCATTCTTGTTCATGTACAAGCTCAGTAATTTTGGCAACTCCCTTTTTTTACCCACTGTCTTTCAATTGCTTTAGATACATCAAGTTTAAACCCTGAAAGACCCTAATTAATATGAAAAGAAATATAAGTTGATATTTTAAAAAAACAGATTGTTATGCATACACTGCCTTAGTAATACTAAAATAACAGGGTAGAAGAAAGTGCAGTTACTTGCAAAACCAGTATGCTGTATATCTGGGAAGTCTCAAACCACTGATAAAGACCAGACTACTTTAGAAAGAATAATAACTTGAAGCTGATATTTACTCAGAACATCACAAATCAATGACAAATAAGTTTCTCTATTCAGTACTCGACAAAGTATTTTTTCTTCAATTGAAGGAATAGACTTGACTTTTTCCAGAAATGACTTGGTTCTGGAACTGTCAGAGGAAACTGCTTTTGAAATAAATACATCTCTGTCGTGATGTGCTCAATCAGCTCATGCAGAAAAATGAGTTTTTAAAAATGAAGTTCATTTTCATTTCCTTACACCTTAAAAACAGTAACCTAATAATTAATTACGATGGTTTGCCTAAGGTAAATCCTAAAGGATTTTTTCCCCCCAGAATCAAGTTTCTTATTGCATATTGTCCCACAAGACTTTGGACCCATTCCAAACTGTTCCGTGCTAACCTCTTTCGTCCTTACACTGACTGATTCCTGTTTTTCTTCCTCTGTAATTTCTTTAAAATGTATCAGGGAGGTGGAAACAACAAGGGTTATTTTTGCCCTCAATAGTCTAATGGAAGAAGAACAGGCTTTGAAAAGGGACACACTTGTATTTGAATCTTAGTTTTGCTGGTTTCCTCTGTGCTGCCTTGCAAATGTTATTTAATCTCCCTGAATCTCAGTTTTACCTTCTGTAAAATGGAGATGATGCTTCTCTTACAATATTTGTTATAAAGATTCATAATAATACAGGTTTAGCGAATGACACCTAAGTATTTAAATTATGGTCAAATAGTAAAATGATGAACATTAATTTTCATTTTTATAACTAATTTTTTATTAAGTTTTTTTTAATCCCATAATCACAGGAATACATGCTCATCATAGAAGGCTGGTAATATACATAGATGTCTAAAGAAGCAGGAAAACAAATTATTCACCATTCTAAGAGGATAACATTTTGACAGATTTGTAGCCTGTGATTTTCTTTTATATGAATTTTTTTCTCTACCCAGTTAAGATCATACATAATACTACCAGAAAGGGACCGAGCCTGGGGTGGGTCTGCCTCGGGCTGGCCTGGAGTGTGTGAGTCCTTGACTTCATGCAGGAAAGATTCCACAACATGTCTAGATGATTTTGAGAGTATGTTTATTAAAGTTGGGGACAGGGAAGCAGGAAGGGCTTAGGGTAGAAGCAACTGGAGACAGACTAGGCGGGGATGTTCTAGCTCTCTAGGAATGTTATGGGGAAAAAGTGAGCCAAAGAGAGGCTGCTGTGAGCTCACTGGAGAGTCAGAGAAAGGGGGGCATTGGGGACAGGTTCAGGGGTTTAGCCCAGGATGAGCTTCTGCTGCCCATTGCTACCCTGGTTGCAAGTCAGGAGATGCTTTCCTGTCTGGGAAGAAGAGGGGTAAGGAAAAGGTAAGGGTAGGCCCCTGGGAGGGAGAGTGCCCACTGGGAACTTTGCTTTGAGGGTTTTTAAAGGCTGGGAGTTTATTGGAGGTCTTAGGGGAGGGTCTCAATAGAATATTCATTAGCTTTTCCAAGTGTGTCCTTTCAGGGTCATGGTCTCCACTGATTGGTCAGTGCCAGGGCAGGGGGTCATTAGTTATTTTTGCTGGTCCTGGCCATGCCCGCCTGGTTTTGCTGCTTTTCTGGGCCTGGGGCTAAAATACAATTCAGGCCTAGATGTTATCTCTAAGGAAAAAAGGTCAGGGGAGAGTCTGAACTGTATGACCAGTGATATTCCAGGGGGAAAAAAGACACCCTGGGGGCGAAGTCTGGCGCCTGGTTTTGACTGTAGCTAGGCACCTGGGGCTTTCTGCCCTGGTGACCTTCTGTGTCTGCCTGTAAATTGCTTGGTCAGTTTGTTTAGCCCTCTGTTTCCCCATTCCACTTTCCAAGGAATTTTCCTAGCTTCTTACTATCCTGTCTCACTTAATATATCTTTTATTTTTTGTTTAACATTATGTCATAAAGATGTTCCCATAATAACATTTTAAAATAAATATCAGTTCAATTATTGCTTAGTAGCCCATTGTATAAATGTTCCCTTTTTTTGACTGAATTGTTAAACCATATTCATTTCAATGACTAAAGGGCTGGACTCACCTAAATAATTATCTTTTAAATGTTAAAAAAGTTTGCAAGAATGGGCAGCTTTTGACCTTACACTCTCAGGTATATTCTTTGCCATTCTAGAGCAGCTATTCTTCAGTGACTTGACCTGGGAGCAGCCACTTGGAACCCATGAACAGTTAAGTTGGCCAGCTCACTATGACACTGACATACTGGGAAAAGAACAACCAGGTAAGCAAGAAAAGGAGTGTTTTTGAAATGACACATAGTCATTACCATGTTGACAGAAATGAAAAAGGTAAAGAAGACTTAAAAAGAAATACTCCCAAGCATTCAGCCTTTTGATGTCTCAAGGCACAAGACTCTTAGAATCAGAAGAACAAATGATAAGGAGAGAAAGAAGGTGGCTGGAATACCTTAGTTGTCCTGCTCTAGGCTGGAAGGTAAAGAGAAACTTCTCATTTGTTCAAGTCCAGATAGCAAAGCATTGGGTCAGAGTCAGATAAGACACTGGACAGGATCAAAAATATAAGACTACTACTCTCAATAGTTTGAAATTGAGAGTTAAGTATATTGAAAAGTGATACTATCATATATGTTACCTGATGCCATGAGATAATTCCTCATGGTTTAATGTGTGTCAATTAATAACACAAGAATGATACATTTGTTTGCTGGAATTACCTGCTCAAGTTAACTGCCCTTTAAGACAAACTTGTATTGGTAGCTCAATAATGGAAGTCATAAGAAGAAATAATTCTAAAATGTATAATAGTATTGAAAATTAATCATAAAAATTAAGACCAAGTGCTTTATGAACAATATTAAATACTCTTGTCTTCTCTTGTGAAGTGGACTTTACACAGGTGAGCGATAAAAACAAGGATGAACTGAAGTAGCAGTTTCTTAAAGAGAAAATTGACCTTACAAGCTAGTCTGAAAGGACATGGAATAGATTTGACTTCATATATAAAAGTGATTGTTTTTGAATATAGCTCGGGAGTGGGTTCTGATTTAAATCGCAGAGCCTTTGAAGTGGTGTGCCTTCCAGGAGGGGTAACATACCTCAGCAGCCAACTCTAGAGAGAAGTAAAATTTTCCTGAAGTGGTGTGGGAAGCTCTGAGTCACATTAATGATCAGAGCCTCAGTGTTGACTGGCACATTGGTGACCTGCTTGGAAGATCTTTATGGGGAGTGACTTAATGAATTGCTGCCATCCACTGACTTTGTGCCTTGCCGCATAGTTTCTTTCTCTGTCTTTTCCCGTCCTGGTCACAGGCTGCTGGGCACAGGACTTGGAGGCACTTTGTTCCTTCCTTCCCTGTCTTGTGTCTTTGTGAGAGCTGGCTCCAGAGACTCCCCTTCCTCGCTTATCTTTTGTTCCTACTTCCTCCTATTTTCGCTTTTATCGAAACCAGCCAGATTTATGGCAATAAAGTGGTTTAAAGGAACAAATTTGTTAGCCTTTATACCTCTAAGGACAA
Source organism: Miniopterus schreibersii (assembly GCF_964146895.1). Classification (NCBI taxonomy): domain Eukaryota; kingdom Metazoa; phylum Chordata; class Mammalia; order Chiroptera; family Miniopteridae; genus Miniopterus; species Miniopterus schreibersii. The sequence continues at coordinate 63,566,869 of NC_138107.1, forward strand.
TGACTAATAGTTCTCATGAAAATTGGAAGAGCTTAATTGCATATAATAAAAAAAGAAAGTGCAATGCTTCGCACAGGTTGTTGGACTATATGTAGTTATTTCCTTTCCCTGGTTATCATCAAATATGTAGACAAAAACTGAAACAGTTATTGTTTTCCGTTTCATATCATTTGGCCTTGTATTTAAATTGACTGTGTTCTAATGGTGATCATTGACTTAAAAATATATATATCTCTCTATATATATTTCTCTAACACAAAGCTATTTATTTATTTGTTTGTTTGTTTATTTTCATTTTTATTGAACTTATGGGGTATATTGGTTAATAAAATTATATAGTTCTCAGGTGTACAATTCTATAATACATTATCTGTATATTGATTGTATTGTGTGTTCACCACCCCACACCAAGTCTCTTTCCATCACCGTTATTCCCCACTATACTCTTTTCTACCTTCCCCATCCCCCTTTCCCTCTGCTAATCACCCTACTGTTGTGTGTCTATGAGGTGTGGTTTTTTCTTAATCCCTTCACCTTTTCACCCAGCTCCTCAACACCCACCTCCCCGCTGCCCCAGCAGCTGTTAGCTTGTTCTCTATCTATGAGTCTGTCTCTATTTTGTTTGTTAGTTTATTTTGCTCATTACATTCCACATATGAGTGAAACCATATGGTACTTGTCTTTCACTAACTGGCTTATTTCACTTAGCATAATGTTTCCAAGTCCATCCATGCAGTTGCACAAAGTAAGAAAGTTACTTTCTTTTTTGCAGCTGAGTAGTATTCCATTATGTAAATGTACCACAGCTTTTTTATCACCTCATCTACTGATGAGCACTTGAGCTGCTTCCAGATCTTGGTTATTGTAAATAACACTGCTCAGTCTGGCAATTCCTCAAAAAATTAAGACTAGAGCTACCATACGACCCAGCAATCTCTCTCCTTGGTATATGCCCCAAAAACTCAAAAACGTGTATTTGAAAAGATATATGTACCCTATGTTCATTGCAGCATTATTCACAGTGGCCAAGACATGGAAACAACCAAAGTGCCCCGTGATGGAGGACTGGATAAAGAAGATGTGGGACATACATACAATGGAATACTACTCAGCCATAAGAAAGGGTGAAATCCTGCCATTTGTGACAGCATGGATGGACCTTGAGAATACTATGCTAAGTGAAATAAGCCAGTCAGAAAAAGCTAAGACCCATATGATTTCACTCATATGTGGGATATAAAACTGAAACTGTGGACACAAACAGCTGTGTGGTAGTTGCCAGAGGAAACGGAGTGTGTGTGTGTGGGGGGGGGTGAAGGGAGTCTTAACATATGGTGACAGGACAAGATATGACTTTGGGTGGTGGGCACACAGAGCAATATATAGATCTTGTAACATAGAAACCCATACCTGAAACTTATATGTTCATATTAACCATTGTCATCTCAATAAATTTAATAAAGTATTATTAAAAAAATAACACAGCAATGAATATAGGGGTTCTTTCAAATTAGTGTTTTGGGTTTCTTCAGATATATATTTCTGGAAGTGGAATTGCTGGGTCATCAGGCAGTTCCATTTTTAATATTTTGAGGTATCTCTATACTGCTTTCCACAGTGGGTGCACCAACCTGCTTTCCCACCAACAGTGCATGAGGGTTCCCTTTTCTCCACAGCCTCACCAACACTTGTTGTTTGTTGATTTTCTGATGGTAGCCATTCTCACAGGTGTCAGGAGATATCTCATTGTGGTTTTTACTTGCATTTCTCTGATGATTTGTGATGTTGAATGTCTTTTCATATCTCTATTGGCCATCTGTATGTTCTATTTGGAGAAGTGCCTATTCAGGTTTTTTGCCCATTTTTTAATTAAATTGTTTTTTTCATGTTGAGTTTTATATGTTCTTTATAAATTTTGTACATTAACTCCTTATCTGATGTGTCATTGGTGAATATGTTCTCCCAGTCAATGAGTTGTCTTTTCATTTTGTTGATGGTCTCCTTTGATGTACAAAACCTTTTTAGTCTGATATAGTCCCATTTGTTTATTTTTTCTTTTGTTTCCTTTGCCTGAGGCAATATATCAGATAAAATACTGCTGCCAGAAATGTCTAAGATTTTACTGCCTATGTTTTCTTACTGCCTATGGTTTTGAGTCTAACATTTAAATCTTCATTCCATTTTGAGTTTATTCTTGTGTATGGTGTAAGAAGATGGTCTACTTTCATTTTTTACATGGGTCTGTCCAGTTTTCCCATCACCATTCATTGAATAGACTATCTTTACCCCATTGCATGTTTTTGCTTTCTTTGTCAAATATCCATTGACTATAAAGGTGTGAGTTTTTCTTTCTGGGCTCTGTATTCTGTTCCATTGATCTATATGTCTGTTTTTATGCCAGTACCATGCTAGTATTTTTTTAAAAAAAAATTTATTGATTTTAGAGAGAGAGAGGATGGGAGAGATAGAGAGGGAGAAACATCAATTTGTTGTTCCATTTATTTATGCATTCATTGGTTGCTTCTTGTATGTGCCCTAACTAGGGATTTAGTAAAGCAGCAGTTTTTTATTCACTCCTAGCTTTAAATCAAAGAATTGGATCAAATCACCATTAAATCAAAGAATTATAGCACAGAAGACATTATTGATCATCTGGTCCAGCCCTCTATAGACAACATTGAGGACTAGTTTATACCTTGAAAATGAATTCTTAATCTATGTGTCAAGTATTATTTACTTCAACTTTTAAGGGATATATTATAGTTTTGCATTGCCACATACCCTACATGTCTACACTCTTTTTAGCATTTTCTTTTAGTATATACTAGAGGACTTTGAAACTTGATAAAGATGAAGGGCAACAGTATAATTAAATGAGCAATGTGGGAGACCTCTGAGGGCTAAGCCATAAAAAGGAGCTCTAGTTCTTTATTGCTCCATAGAGTTCTCATAGATTTACTGGGTATCTTATCATGAAGTGGCCGAAAATCACTAACAGCAAAAGTCAGGATATAATCTGTGGTTGACCTTTTATGAAGATAATTATAGAGAAAACAATGCGGTCTTAAATTTTTTGCTAGTTAAACTAGTCATAATTTGTAAACATAAACCCACTAAACTTGACTTTATTGTTTTAGGCAAAAAAGTTTACATACTTTATTTTGTAGTCTTGTATTTTTCCCCTATTTGTGTTCAGAAGTGAACCTGCTAGCTCAATAACAGTTAGCTTCCCAAGGGAGAATTGAATTTTTTTTTAAATGGATGAAAAGGAAATTTCTCTGCATGCAAAGAATGTTTGTTGCCTGTTGAATGAAGTGAATTTACTTCCTACAGTTTGTGGTTGATTTTTTTCTTCTTTATTGGATTTTGAGGAAATAACCATAGACATTCTTTGCTGGGTAGGACATAAGCCTCCCAAACATAGTTCAGTTGAAGGTTCTTAAAGATATTAATTTTTTACATGGAACTAGAATGTGTCTATAGATTTGCTTTGATGATGTTTTTTCATCCATTCCCCAGGGACAATATCTATAGGTCATTTCTTCTTAAAGGCAGGATAGTAATAAGGAAGCTCCACTATAAATAAAACCAATTTCTATCTCGAGTTTATAAAAACCAGGAGTCAGTCTTGCTAGGAGGTTATAAACTTTATAAATTGCCAATGCTCTTGTTTTAATTTTCCCACAATGACACTTTTAAATAAAAAAGGTCTTTGTGCTTTTCTTTTTTTCTTTTTTATTAAATTTATTGGGGTGATATGGTTAATAAAATTATATAGGTTTCAAATGTACAGGTCTATGATACATCGCCTGTATTATGCTCATCCTTGAAGGCACCCGTTCCTGAGGTGGACCTGAGGTGGCAATCAGCAGTATGGTTTCTCCATAGTCATGACTAGAGAGAGAGGAACCCGAGGGAACAGTGAGGTGACAATGAGAGCAAAGGAAAGGAGGAAAGGAGACTAGAGGTGGCTGGCCTGGAGTGATCCTGGGACAGATGTTTCTATCTGAAATTCCCTGATTTCTACAGAAATTCTTTTTCATTTGTTTTTCTACAATTTTGATCTTTTTTTCCAGATCAATTAATACTAAATTACTGAGACATCTGAAGGAGAGTAGAAATCTTAAGAGAGGCTGGAATGTTAGAAGATCTGAGTTAAAATACTGTTCATATCATTTACTGGATAAAGTATTTTGCTTTTCTAAGCATTGACTTCCTTTTCTATAATGTAAGACTTTTTTTCTCTGTGAGGTTAAAGAGAAAGGATCTGCTTGTTACCTGGCAACAACTAAGTGACTGATAAAATAGCTATTTGTTCAGAGTTGACAATTTCTAAACATTTACTCAATAACAATAGGCATCTGTAGGGCAATAAAAAAAGAAAAAAAGAAAAAACATATTGATCTTTGCCCTTCATCCCCATTCCTGACACGGGGCTCCTGAAACCCTAGTAATTCCTTTGGTGATAAGAGCACTAGGAGCATCTTTTGTTCTATTGAGGTGGCTCTGGGTGGGCTCCTGGATGAGGGCTGGTCAGAGAAAGACTAAGTCATGATTAGAAGCTTGGAATTTTCAGCCCCACTCCCGCATTCTCTGGAGAAGGGAGAGGGTTAAAACGGAGGTAATACTTGATCATGCCTACATGAAAAAGTCTCCGTAAAGTCCCAGGAGTACAGGGTTTGGAGAGCTTCGTGTTGGCCAGCACACCCACACGGGGAGGGTGAACATCCCAACTCCATGGGGACAGAAGCTATTGACCTTGGGGGTCTTCCAGACCTCACCCTGTGTATCTCTTAATCTGGCTATTCATATGTATATGTACCCTTTACCATATTCTTTAATAAGCTGGTAAACATAAATGTTTTCCTGAGTTTTGTGAGCAGTCAAGGAAGGTAATCAAACCAGAAGAGGGGGTTCCTTGGGACCTTCGATCTATAGCCAGTTGGTCAGAAGCACAGGTGATAATGTGGGCTTGTGACTGGTGTTTCGTGTGTGTGTGTGTGTGTGTGTGTGTGTGTGTGTGTGTGTGTTAGGGAGGACATCTTGTAGGACTGAATACTTAACCTGAAGGATATGATATAATTTCAACGTAGATGTGTTGTAGGCGGCGGCCAGAGTGGTACCAAGTGTTAGTCTGGTGGAATCAGACTGGATCTGGGTCCAGCAACCTTGGTACTTGAATTCTGTCTGGGAAAGAATTTAGAGCCAAGACTCCAACTATAAGAGAACATTTATTTGGTAAAACACAGAGGTAGAAAAAGTAATTCCTAGAAGAAATGAGCTTAGGAAACAAGTTACAGAGGTAAAGGGCCCTTGGAGCTTGGGAGTGAGGAAGCTAATGGTAACATGCTTGGGGTGGAAGAGGCTAAGGGAGAGGGAAAGGGGCTGGCAGGCTCCTAGGAGGGAGAGCACACTGGGTCCTCTGTCCTAAGGGTTTTAAGGGAGGAGATCTTAAGAGAGATCTCAATAGAATATTCAGCAGTTTTCCAGGTGTGTCCTTTCAGGGTTGTGGTCTCCCCTGACTGATTGGTCAGCTCCGGGGCAGGGGGTCATTATCCAATGCAGCTGGGCCTGAGGTCAGCCATGGGGTCCTGGTCTGGTTTTGCTGCTTTGCTGGACTTGGAGCTGAAGTACAAATGAGACCTAGATGTTATCTCTAGGGAGGAAAGGTCAAGGAGTCCAAACCGCATGACCAACAATATGCTAGGGGAGAAAAGGTCACGCTGGGAGTGAGGTCCTACCCTACAACTGTCTGTTACTAGGCACCTGGGGCTTTCCACCTTAGTGACCTTCTGTACCTGGCCCATTGTCCTTGCTCTGCTCATGTCTAACAGTCTACCACAGATGATGTGGAAGAAAAAGGGATTCTATGTAAAAAAAACTTACAAAGTGATCTGATCATAAATTTCTAACTGGGCAGGTCATGGTGGGTAGTCACGCTCTAAGCATATAGCTTTTTTAGTAAAAGGCTTATCTTTGCCTTAAGCAAGCCCTGTCCATTGTTTTTGTACATCTACGGTAACACACCTTGGAAATGCCCCCTTTCAGATCCCACCTTCTAATATGTGACTGCCCTCAAAAGAGCACATACTCTTAATTAACCTGTAATCCCATCTCCGCCTTGCTTACAGTTCTCAAGTAACCTTACTTACAGTTCAAGTAACCTTACTTACAAGTAACTTTGCTTATAGTTCTCTCCTAATTTCAAATGCATGGAAGAGACTGCAAACTATTATTCTCCAAAGCATTTTTCTCAGTGAGTTGAAATTTTTCATCTAGGCATATCCTCTGGCTCAACTACAGTCTTATAAAAATTTTCTACAGGATTGGACATTCTTACATCAATAATAGTATCAAAATTGAATTAAATTTCAGGACACCCAGATGATGTCTCAGAGAATTGCTTGGTTTGTGGAAAATCCTCCACACATTTGGTGACCAGAAGTGTCAAAAGTGAAGTGCCCTATGCGAACAGTAAAGGAGACACCCAGGCGATAGACTGAAGTTAGTTTTTCCAAAAGAGCATCTGTAAAGGCTGAGGAAGAAAAGTGGTAACGTCTTTTTAAAGATTTGCTTTAAAAGGCCTAGTAAGGGAGCATATTACTGATACCATAGCAGTACAACTCTGTGATAATCACCCAGTTTTTATATTCTTACAAGTTTTTTGTTGAGTTATTACTGTAGCAAGGAAATACATATGTAAATTAACCAGTGTGGAAAGTATTTTTGTGGGCTGGTGCATCTAAGAACATACCACATCCTTATTTTAGAGTTGGTCAAGGTGAAGACTGTTCCATGGCTTGCCCCCAAATGATTCTTAGCTTTGCAGGTTGAAGAAAGTAGAGACATAAACAGTTAAAACATCTTGCTCCTTTCTCAGTGTGATGTATATTGTTTTGTCTAGCCAAGATTTGAATGGCTTAAATCAAGGGACTTTATCAGTTTCCTGGGGGGAAGGAGAGGGAAGTGCAGGAGACTGGGAAGAGATCAACCAAAGAATATATCTGCATATATACATACATAGCCCATGGACACAGAAAATAATGTGAAGGTGTGCGTGGGGGGGGGGGGGCGGGAGGCAGGAGTAAGGGGGAGGGAGGCAGAGGTAGGGGGAAATGGGGGACATCTGTAATAGAATCAACAATACTAAAAAAAAAAAAAGCAATGGCATAGAAAGCATAGATAAGATGATCAATTGCAATTATCTTTGCAATAGTGACTTTGCAAAGGTAGAAAGATTCTTTGTGGCTTAGGTAGCACCAAATGAAATGATTACATCAGCTACACACTGAGTAGAGCAATTGCAGCAGTGTCTGCAGGGAAAATGACTGCTGGCAGCAAGTACGGTCTTAGGCATCCCCCATTACATGTGCTTGAATACAATGCAACCATAGGAAACGGTCAGATCGATAGCATGTTTGAATCTGAAGACCTTTCACTCTGTCTTCAGTCATGAGTACACATTCAAGCTAGCTGTTTTCTGAATATTGACTCCTTTATTTATTTATTTATTTTTTATTTTTAAAATTTTTTGTTTAAAATATTACAGATGTCCCTTTTTCTCCCCATTGACCCATTCCACCCCGTCCCTCCCCTCCCCAGTCCCTCTCCCCACCACTGTCCGCGTCCCTATGTTGTGCACATATGCGTGTAAGTTCTTTGGTTACTCTCTCCCCCTCCACCCACCCGCCCTCCTCCGTCCCTCTGACATTCATGAATATTGACTCCTTTAGGTGGAGGTTAAAAACAACTGAAATCCCTGAGAGTTTCAAACAAAAACAAAAACAGAAATAAACATTAACTGATTCAAAGATCCAGTTTTCCAAAAAAGTATGCATTTAGACTGTTGTTTATACTCACATACATGCTGACGTTTCTCATCGGTACGCTGATGACTCCAGTGTCGGGAAGTGACTGAGAGCGTGTGTTCTAGAGCCTGGGTTCAAATAATGGCTCAGCCCCTTTCTAGTTGCATGTGACCTTGTCAAGTTGCTTAACCTTTATGTGCCTCAGTTTCCTAATTTTAAACACACACACACACACAACAGGATAACAGCAGCACCTAGAAAGTAGAGATAGTATGATGACAAAGTGAGTTAGCAGTGAGTGCTTAGAACTGGGTCTGGCCCTCAACAAGCGCCAGTTATACTTTCATTTCAGTACTGTCTATCTGCCCTGCTAGCCTCTAAGGCACAGAGGGCTGTCCTTGTTATCACTTTGTTCTCAGCATTTACCATATTGGCTGGTGTACAATAGGAGAGCAGCAAAAAAAAAAAAGTTCAACATAACTGCAGATTTTAGTTTGTAATAATGTACCACTATTGGCTCATTAGTTATAACAAATGTTATCACACTAATGCAAGAGGTTAATAATAGGGCAAACCCTGTGCCTGGGGAAGGGCTGGAGGGTAGGTGTATGTAACTTTGCTCTATCTGCCCAATTTTGTAAATCTAAACTGGTACTAAAAATAGTCAGTTATTCAGAAAATAAGTAAAATAAAATAAGGACCTACTATTGAGATTCAGTCCTCCGTGGTCAGATGGTAAAATGGCTGAATTAAGACAGACTGAATTAAAGGATTTAGGAAACCCTAAAACTGAAGAATGTCTTGTCTGAACACCAAGGCTCCGTTTAATCCCAGCGAACCAAAACAAATAGAAGCTCACTTGGGAATGGTGAAAGGGCTAATTCACTAAAGGGATGAGCTATGGTAATATTGACACCTATATGTATTAAATGTATGTTACAAACAGCATACATTTTTAGGTTACTTCATCCATTTCCACAACACTTTGTCATCTGAAAATAACGTGTCTTTTGTTGTGTATAAGAACTACTGTAGGGGAGCATTTGAGATCTTGGTCTCTGGCCTATGTCATCAGTTTAGCTCAAATAAACTCATAAAAAAAAAGAATAACTTTAGGCATGACATCAAATACAACTATTTGTATTATTGATGCAACTTTCTGTGTAAGTTTATGAAAATGTGCCAGAATGGTGGCCTGGGCTCTGTCTTCTTTATTCTGATATAAATTTGACTTTTTCTTAAATTAAAAGAATTTCATTGAGATTTAGTTTCCAAGCTAAAACAAGCCTCAAACACAATACCATGTCTTTCAAAATTGTTTGGCAGAGCTTGGTTTTGAGAACACAAAATGGCAAGCTCTAGTGGATGGGAAATGATAACCCACAAGGAAAAAAATATTGGTGAAATAATACCACAGACAATCTGGGGGGGTGTTTCCTGGGGAAAATAAGGAATAATGTTATATTTACATTGAATGGCTTTTGGCAAATATTACTAGGTTCTTTCTGGAAAGTTGAAGAGAATTGGGGAATTGATTTACTCTTGTAACATCCTGAGTATCTAAAAGTCTTTGCTGAATGTCATCTCATTTCTCCTTAAAAACTTTAGGGTGGGAGAAAGCAGGTAAATATGATTTCTTTCATGTTTATAAATAGAAAAAAGAAACTGACTGATTCTTAAGTTCAAAACTGAATTGGCCATGAAGTCAAGGTAAGAATCCAGGCTTCTCTCGATTGGCTTCCATAACTCTTTGCCTAACTTTCTAACCACAGCAGCCAGCCCCAGTCACCAAATATAAGAAGAAAATCAACATTATTAGTGACCAATTTCACTAAACTAGAGGGATGAAAAGAAAACTTACTCTCTTTGCACCAGGCCCTTTTGCTTTGGCTTATAGTTCAGAAATTATAAATCTCCCTGCTTCCTGGTAACAATTCCCAGCTCAGAGCCTAACCGGGCCAAGGCCACTGTACTTCTCTTTAAGAGCATAACAATGGCATGCTACAGCCTGGAGCTTAATGTGTGGACCTTGTCAATTCTTTTAAAAAGTTTTCATAAATCTGTAAGGTCTAAATAATCTACAAGATTATAAACACACAATGGGTCATTTGTGAAAAGCACCACTGAGTTTGGAGTCAAAGATTTATTTTTATTCTTTCTGAAAGGGATTCCTGGACCCAATTCCAATGTGTGCGTAGGTTTTCCCATGTCAACAAGCGATTTTCAGATGCCAGCAGTGTCCAAGAACTCAACTCAGTTCTGGCACTATCTGCCTGGAGGTAGAATCAGGTTCCACAGGTAAAGGGCTCAGTTCCACAAGACTGTCCTCCCAGACCATCTCAGTTACCAGATTCACCGTCACTGTATCACAGTGTCCGTGTTCAAGTAGCTCTTATTTTACTTAATAACGGCCCCAAAGGCATTCACATACTTTAATTACAGTATATTATTATAATTGTTCTATTTTATTATTAGTTATTGTTGCTAATCTTTGCCTAGTTGATAAGTTAAACTTTATCATAGGTATGCATGTACAGGAAAAAACATAGTATACATAGGGTTTAGTTCTATCTGTGGTTTTAGGCATCTACTGGGGGTCTTAAGTAAGGGGATGCCTGCAATTGCAAAACCTTGGGCCATACACTTAGCCTCTCTGAGTCTCAGTTTCCTCATTTGTGAAATAGAGATAATAATAATGTCAGCATTGTTTAAATTACAGGAAATTTTTACAAGGAGATACATATGTATATATGATAACATACCCAGTAATGTATATTAATGTACCAGAGTATACATTATCATATATATCATCAAAATTTTAGAAGTGCTAAAATATGATAAACATATTAGTCTTATAATCTGTGAAATAAGCACAATTGGGTTTTAATACACTATATTTAATGAAATCTAAGATACCATAAATTGTAAGTCACACCAATATGTTATGCATCACTATAAAAGAAAAAAAGTCATTGTCAGTAAACTAAGACACAAAGTTAAGATGCATCTTGGTTTCAGAGATATTAACATTTGAAAATAATGTCTCTTATTTTAATTGATGGAATATGGTAAGTTACATTGTCACCCACATTTAACTTAAATATGTGTATTTTCAGATTTAACTGTCCAGAAAGCAGCATGGTTCTTAATTCTGAAATTTGCATATTCAATTTTAAAGTATGAATTTAAGAGTATGAAGTGTACTGGTCATCAAGAGCCTTCGTCCTGGCATGACAAACTGAGTTAGAATCTACTTTCCACCATTTAACTAGCTTCATAATCCTTGCTAAGTAGCAATTACTATCCTCATCATTACCATTATTATTGTTATGAATATTGTTTACAACATGAGACAAGCTCTTAGTATTGGTTAGAGGAAATTCTACCCAAACATATTTGAAAATTTAGTTGGTTCAAGGAAACCACATCTTGATTTCTGGGGAAACAGCTCAGAGCTCTCCTGCTGCTGACAGTGGGTCAGATTCTGATGGATGAAATGTCCGTACATACATATGACTACAGTGTGCTAATAAATCATTTCCTCCAAATGGTGCTTCTGTCATCATGGGCATCAGTTAACAGTACAGCGGTTCTCAGAAAACATTTGGAACAAATGTGCACTCTTTAAAGAATATGTTATATTTTATCCAAACTAAAAACTGTCATGCTCATTTCAATTTTATTCACAATATGTGAGAATATATTTTATTTTTGCTGGAAGAAAAAATATTCAATTGAAGTGAGCATGCTTTGCTTATTGTGAGCCATTATGTGATATACAAATGATATGTAAATAATGTATTAATAAATCCAAGACGCAAAAAGTATTCTATTCTCTTTTTCCTTTTGAATTAATAGAAAAAAGCAACATCTGTCAACTTGAGAACTGTGTGAAGGAGGCAAATTTCTCTGGGCTCCAAATTGGTGACCCATAAAATATAGATAACACCAACTTAACAAAAAATTTTGAGAATAAACAGATAATGGAAAAGTATCTGTTATGTAACATATGCTCAGATATACTAGTTCCTATCTTATATTCTCCGCTTAGAATGATGCAGGCTTTATTATGTTTCATTCTGGATTCTCCAGAGGGCCAAGTCCTTCGTTTTGACATTCCTGGAGGCTCACATAGGGCAACTCTGCATGAGAATTTGGTAGCGTGAATTAAAGACTCTTTTGTATGTGTTCAAATACGTCTTCAAAATGAACGTTGAAGATGGCTGGGAGAGGACCATTGCCCGTTCCTACAGCACTCTACATCATGCCTAAGCTAAACATCAAGCTTCTCTTATGCCAAGAAGCAGAAATGGGTTTCCTGCCAAAGTTTACACAAGTGTGTGCATGAATGTGAAGGTGTTCACTTAGGCAAACTTTGCTACCTAATTTGGATGGTATTGGCTGACCCTTAGTTGGTTCAAATAAAGGGTTCAAATCAGCTGGGTAGAAAAGGGAATTTTTGCAATATCAAAACACAGTGCTCATTCAATATTCTCTGGGCTACTCTGGGAATTGCAAAAGCTATAAACTTTTATCTTTTATTTTTTTAAATATATTTTATTGATTTTAGAAAGAGAGAAAGGGAGAGGAAAATATCAAATGGGAGAGAGAAACATCATCGAACCCACAACCTGGGTGTGCGCCCTGACTTGGAATCCAACTGGTGACCGTTTGGTTCACAAAGTGATGATCAACCAACTGAGCCATACCGGCCAGGGCTAAAAGCTATAAACTTTTAGATCTTTGATCTCCAGCCTCCAGTTCATCCCTGGTCCTGTGTAGCTTTTTGTAAAATTAACTCTCAGTGTGGCTGTTCAGAGTAACCACAAAAGAATGTTTGTGAAGTAGGGACAGTTTCCCCGGATAGTTTTCCACCAAGGTCAACGGCGAGTCTCTGGTCTCCTGGTACTTATAGACTTCTTAGTGTGACAATTTTTGCATCAGTTATCCAGAAAGAAGCATTGTCAGCACAAGAATTGGCCCATGTCAAGCTGACAGAGCCATGCTGCCAGCTGAGGGAGACTGCTGGTACATGTCTTCCTGCAAGGAGGCTCAAAGTTCATTTGGCATTGGCCCATTGGGAAATAAATGATGTTTGTGATTCACGATAACATTGTAACTTTAATAAAGTCTATGACTAACAAAATTTAGAAGACATCATTCCAATGGTTTCTTCTTAGCATTCAACTCAACTTTATTGTTAATTGCACAGACCTCACCGCCTGAGTGTGTCAAATTCACTTTTTCCTTTCCTTTTTGGATGGGGATGCATGGAATGCCCTTGTATAAACACAGCCGGGCATGAGCACAGTTCCACTTCATTTCCTCCACTCTTTGTTTTGCTCTTCCTTCATTCTCCTGTGCCTGCATTCCTTGACTGCTGATGAATCCCATCAGCATCACCTAAGAAGGCGTATAGAGAGATTAACCAAAGCCAAAAAAAAAAAACACCCAAAAACATTCAAGCTAAAATAATAATAATAAAATATAGGTGTATTAGAGTTCTCAAGAATTACAGAATCAATAGGCTGCATCTGTACACACAGAGAGCAATTTGTTTTAAGAAACTGACTCATACCATTGTGTGGGCTGCTAAGTATGAAGTCTGCAGGGCAGGACTTAGGGAAGAGTTGACGTGACTGGCATGAATCCAAAGGCAGTCTGGAGACATTATTTTCTCTTTTGGGGAGACCTCAGTCTTTTACTTTTAAGGGCTCAGTTGATTAAATGAGGCCACCATATTTTGGAAGATAATCTTCTTTACTCTAAGTCTATTGATTTAAATGTTAATCACATCTAAACAGTACCTTTAAAGAAACATCTAGACTGGTGTTTGATGAAGCATCTGGGTACCGTAGCCTAGCCAATGTGACACATAAAGTTAGCCAGCACAGTGGGATATCTACTTACAAAATTGAAAGAACATTTAGGCTTTAAATTTTAATGAAGTTTACAAAAAAATGAAGAAAACATAATTGTGAATGCTAATTCATTAAAAAATGAGTATGGCATTGACCAATGTTCTGAGAAGATTGTAAGATTCAAGCCAAGGGATTAGCACAAATCGAACTCTTCTCCTCCCCTCTTTTGAACTCTATTTTTAGATAATTTCTTAAACTTGTCTTTGAGGCCACTTATGATTTTTTTACATATTTTCTTTTAGCTCATTTTATTGGTAAAATTTTTTGTTTTGACTCTTTCGAACCTAATAAAAATATGTAAAGATAAAACATATAACTTTCCTTTCATATATTTTATATGTTCATCACATTCAAAATAAACATTTTGAACTAAATATAACACTCATCTTTCAATATAAATGATATGTGATTGTGTCTAAAACAGAATTTAAATGAGCATTGGGAATAAGAGGAAGCACTTTTATACTTTACTTCATTGGCTAGCGTATTAGTATCCCACTCCTTGATAAAAGATGAGGCATTCTGGGAGTTAGCTGAACTCGAATGACTCTTCTAAATTATACCTAAAAAGTTTGCTTTGTTCTTTTGATTCTCTGATTTTCAAAGATGTTTATTTATTAAGCTTTATTATTTTATTTCTAATAGTTGGAAGGAATTATTAGGCATGCAATTGACTTTCCTGAATGATTGAAATAAAAACCTACCTAGTGACAGATGGCTGGAACAAACTTCTTAACGTCTGTCTTGTTTATCTCAGTAATAAAAATTCGAGCTAAAATACCAGAAGTAAATTCAAATGGAGATAGTCATCAGTGAGAAGGTGGGATTTGAATGTGTAGGCAAAGGAATAGGAGGAGACAGAAAATCAAGGAAGTGCTGTGAAACACAGGATGTGTCATATTTCTGACCCTATTATTTAAATTGCTAAGCAAATAAATGCAACTGTTCTCATCTTCAAAGCACTTCATAAAAGAAAACAAAATTAAGCACAATAGTACTAGGGTTATTTTGCTGATAAAGAAACTGATGTGAAACTCTAATGGCCTTTCCGAGGCTACAGATGAGCTTTGACAAAGCTGGGATTAAAGAAAGAGCCCAGTGCCCTGTCTTCACCAGGGCATGTCTCTCCCTGGATCCTGCAAACCGGTACAGATGAATCATCAAGAGAGCTGGCAATCTGGCTGCCACATGGAAGCAAGCAAGCCTGGAATTGTCTCCGAGTCCGGGAGTTGTTGGTTTAGTTTGTGTAATGCACCGGACAGCAGAAATTCAGCAGCACAGTCTCAGGTGAACACAGAAAAAGACAAATAAAACAGTGATGGGAACAACGAGATGCTTAAAACAATTGCAGTGCCACCCCAGAGAAATTCAAAACAAAGTAATAAAAGGAAAGTTGCTCCATTCGGAGCACTGCTCAAGAATTACAGGCTTTCTGTGCTGGAATCTCCTCCCTGAAGAAAGCTGTCAATTCTGAAATATGCCCAGTTTTAGGAAGATTGCTTTCCGAGGCAACTTTCTGACTTGATCTATTTGAGCAGTTGGTGTTTTCTTTTAGACATTTTGCTGCTAATTTGCAACACGGAAATAAAATGGCCTTGGGAACTCCATACACATTCTAGTTTAGGAAAAACTGTCTTATAAAGTCATCCTTTTTTTTTTTTTTTTTAAAATAGACTAGATAGTTTGTAGCTGTTAGGCCACAGAGATATTTTTGTGGCTATGAAAATTTCTGCCACCACAGACACACAAAGGGCACAAGGCCATATGGTCTGAGCCAAATACACCTTTTGGCCTCCCTTCCTCTGCAGCCCCACAATTCACACATGGATGTGAAATAAATTACATTTCCATCAGGAACAACGGGAAGATTTTCCCCTAGAGTCTGAAAAAGTTGAACATTTTGCTTGGCTTCCTTCTGAATAAAGTATTTTCAAAGCAACGTAGACCAGATCTCACATAAATGTCATTTGCTGAGACTGCAGAGAGTAAAATTATCCATTCAGTAAATCACAGACACGGTTAACATTTCCCTTGCTACAATATCTAACAATGGTTTTTAAAAAACTGCTGGTCACCAGAAGAAAGATGGCTGAGGTTACTGTACGAGGCAAGGGGAGTGTTCCCTTATAATCGGTAATATTTTCCTAAATTAACAGCCACAAGGATGTCAGAAGCAAGCAGGCCTGAGCCAGAGGACACTGCTATGAAATATAGGGAACAGGCCTGTCATGCGATGAGCTTCCCTCCCACGCTACACACCCAATGTCAGCGTGCCTCCTCCCAGGGGGGTGCTTCAGCTCCCCTTTTTAGTTATTCCTGAGAGAAGTAGATAAAGGAAGGTGAGAAAATATTTCAGAAACATCTGAGAAATATTCCTGCTTATGAGCTGTTGCTCACTGTTTCTCTCTGTTAGCTAACGTTTGGCTTTGAGGCCTGTGCTCCTGACTCCGCATTTAGAGGCGCTGCCTGGAGTCTGACCAGCACCTCCCCTGGAAGAAGGCCTTGGCCAGGGGGCCTGGCTTGCGAAGGGGGTGAGCAGGGAGCCCCACAGACGTTAGGGCACTGCTGTTGCCCCAGCCACAGGCGACACCCCTCGGTGGGTGCAAATCACGCTGCGCCTCCGTTCTGCGTTGGCGAACAGTGAAGCTGTAAGAAAGAAAGGGAGGGAGGGAGAGAAACCCGCAGGAACGGAACTCAGGCTCCCACCGAGATCTGCTCTCGTGAAATGTTAGCCTGTGTTCGTTGAAGGACGCCAGGAAGCACTTGCTGACGAATATTTTCCATACTAACCCCAAATCAGAGATTTATTTGAGTGTCTCTTGAAAGCAATTAAAATACAAATTGCTATGAGGAGTAGAGGGAGCACCTCTTAGGAGGAATTTGTATGACAATGAAAAACGAGGCTCTGCGAGAAGGAAACAAAATTGATGGTCCCAGAGTGACAGTGATGAGGGGGAAAAAGTGTAGAACGCCTGAAACACATCATTTCCCGATTTTGCCCAGTTTTACTTGTGTCCAGATGTAGCAGAAGTGACAGGTTTACAGTGGATTATAAGGGATTGAGCTATCCATTTTCTAGAGACCAGGGTTTATTCAATACCAGAAACATTGCACTGGAACTTGAAAAAGGGAAAAAAGAGAAAGAAAGAAGAAACACTGCACTGAAGGAGGGTGTAATTGTTCACCTTTTCATTAATTTAGAAAGATGGAGGCTTATACATTAAGCTGTATTTTTGCAGTTTATAAATAGAAGAGGTCTGAAAATCATTTCAGTGGAGACTTCCATCAAAATGATCAACACGATAGATCTAAATACCAACCACGAGAGAACTGATATGTTCAGATCGCTCTGAATAGCAATCTGTTTTGCTCTTGGCTTAGGGCTGTATTTATTTTATTTTGTTATTAAACAGACACTATAGTGTTTCATATGAGTTCCAGGCACTGTTCTAGGCACATTACAAAATTAACTCAGTATCTATAACAACCTTACGAGGTAGATAATATTATTATCTCAATTTTAAAGAAATGGAGGCCTAGAAAGATTACATAATATACCCAAGGTTACACATCTCATGAAGAATGGAGCTGGGAAGAGGCATCATCAGTAACTGTCTTTTGTCCTATGAAGTGTCACCTCCTTCAGGAAGTGTGCTTAGCAGAAGCTGATGGTCTCTGTAACTCATTACACTGTCTTGCCACTTAAGCACTTACCCTTTCCTGCAGCCCACAAAAATATGTTTGCTATTAATACTTTTCTCTTAACTTTTGGACCAACTACTTTGTTCTTTGTCTTTGGTTGATATATATCAACAGCGTCAGGCTGATACTTCCTAGGAGAAAGTGCCATTTCTGCCTAACGTTCGCTGTGCAGGGTCCATCCTGTTCAAGGAACAAATAGCTTCTTAATAATCTCATCTGGGGATTGAGAATAACTTAACAAACATTTATCAAGCACCTAATAGATCTGATGCACTCCGATAACCATGGAAATGACAACGGCATCTCTGCCCTTGCTGCTAGCACGTATTAATAGATGATACGAGCACCAAAAGCAAGATAGATTGCTGCCCCTCTGCTGTGAAGGGCTGCAGGGCTCTTCCCTTCGGTAGCCCCGGGTGAAACTAAACTTCTGCCAGGAGCCAGGCCGCGCATGAATGATGGTGTTTCAGGCTTGCGAGGCCTGGAACATGTTGCTTAGTGGGAGGCAGGCTTCTTGTCTTCTTCTGCTCCCATTTGGCAGGGGTACCTCATTATGTAAGACTGCCACTGTTTATCTACACCATATTTATGGTTTTTACAAGGGTTATTCTAAGGTTTGGCAGATATGAAGGAATATTTTATAAAGCAAGGCTCCTAGTGGGCAAGACCTCAAGTAAAATTTCTGGAGTATATCTAAAGTACCTTTAAATCGTTGTTCATTCTGAGGTGATTTAATGCCTTTTCCCCCTCCCCATTGGTCATAGTCATCAGATTTAGGAGAGAAGTAAACTCTTTAGGCTAGGGTGCTATTACTAAGTTTAAAAAAAAATCCAAGTGCATTAAGTTGCTCCTTGAAACCAAATCAGCCTCAAGAATATTTAAGTTTATCTCATCACTAACAAGGATTTCTAAAACCTTGGAGCCAGAGCAGCATCTAATCTTTGGAACGTCCTCTGTTCACTAGCCAATCCCAATCCTATAATATTTTTAATGGCTTGCAGTTAACACCCTGATACTTATGAATGGGAGATTTCATAAACGTATGTTTGGGGAGACACAGTGAACTGCCAAATGTCCACTAAGAATTAGTTCTTTATTCAAACATTATTATTTTATTGTTAGCTTCATTGGACATTTATACCTAACAGTTGCTACATAAATCTGAAAATTAAAAAAACAGAACCTCAACACAAAAGAGAGATCACTTTACATGTCTTTGTTATAAGGCTGATTTAATGACCCAGGGTATATAGGAGCCATTTCATGAGCACACAACTTCTTCTTTGGTCTATTTCCAATGCCACCTCGCATATTTTACACTTCAACATGCATCTGATTTAGATTGTCTCCACGTGCCTCAATATCTTGAAAAAAGGAGAGTAGTTTAGGTTTGCTTCACAGTCCCAACCTAGAAAAGTAAATAATTCCATTTAAAGGAACTATAGCATATTAATATATGTAAGTTTTAGAAGTCCAATCAAATTTGTGGTGCTCTCTGCAATTGTCATAAAATAAAAGTCAGTCTTTGACAAGTTATTAGATATCGTGAAGCCCCTTCATCTGTGATAAAGAGATAAAAGTGCCAAGACTCCTATACACATGTATTACTGAACAGTGCAATAATCTTCCATTTTATAAACAAAACCGCAAGTTAAATATTTCCAAAGAATAATGTGTGGAGGAATGATGTGTTCAACACTCTTGTAAAGAATCACCTTTTGAGATAACTGTTTTGCAAAATTATATTTTAGCAAATCAGGATAAACTGTAGTACAAAGTCTTATTAATTTGCAATCACTCAAAACAAAGTAATAAGCAGTAAATAATAAGAGTTTGCAACAACGTGGCAATCAGGACAAATTGTTTCCTTAATGAAAGAAATAGAACAAAAAGGCTGGTGAATAGTTGCAATTGACTCTTCAAGGTACAGTTATCAATAAGCTGAGAAGGATACGGGAATATTTTCAGTGGTGAGAGCAGAATGCTGGTTCAAGAGATCGCTTTAGTCTATGAATCATTTCTGTTTGCGTAGTCGTCTCCCCATATGTAATTATAAGTGCAGTTTTCTTTTTATATTGTCTCATGAAATAATTTCCAACACTTGGTAGAATTATGACATCATTGTCATCATGATGTCTTTTTTTTCATTGACCTTCTTCACTCTCAATTTAGCTTTCAGTTTTTCTTAATGCATTTGTGTTTTTCTTCTTGTGGAGAAATAAATGTGAGATGTAGGTAGTAGCTCAGGAAAAAAACAATTTTCAAGAATTAATAAGCTAGACTAACTTAATGGTAGATGGGATAAAATATAGTGCCTGACTTTTCTGTTCTGGCCAAATTTACCCTATTTACACCATAATTTAGATATATAATGGTATAAATAGGATAACAAACTTTTATAAGTATAATATTTTATATCTATTTATAAATATAATATTTTATATAAGTACATTTTATGTTATAAGTATATTATAAATATAACATTTTCTATTATATAATATTTACATTATATAATGTTTTATATAAATAGGGTAAAAACTTTTATAAATATATTTTATATCTAAATATATTTTATAAATATATCTACATATATATAACTGTTATTTTAAAAGAATCTCTTTATAAGTGCGATTTTTTTTTTTAGCACAGATTATCTTAGGTCTCATACAATTCAGTCAAATTCTAAGGTCTGAGGCCAAGATGACATAGTTAACCGTTTACTCAATAGACAAGCATCTATATTGCATTTCTGTACCACATTTTCTCTTGCCAACATTGTACTTGTCAGCGGAGATCTCAAGTCAAAATGGCATGGACTTCACAGTGGTGGGGCTCAGCCTAATGAAGGTGGAAAGGGGCCTCAGGACAAACACTAAACAAGCAAGTGCAGAGCCACATAGAAATTATTAGTAACACACACACAATATCAGTAAAAGGAGTTGTTGGAGACATAAGGCAGGCTGCACAAATAGTTGAGACATAGTATTACATTGTCAAAGTGAAAGGAGCAAACTATTTATTATAAAAATCTAAAAGCCATAGTGTGAGATAAAAATATAGGATGATGGCAAAAAAAAATTATGGTTCAAAAATATAAATAGAAATAGGACAATTTAAAACCATGAAGTAATTCTTCTGTAAGATAAAATTTTCATTTATTCAGTGTAGGTAAGGCTTTTATTATTCATTTAGTACCGTCCAGTTTTGGATCTTACAACTTAAGTGAGGTTTAGAGAACTTAAATGAGATATAAAGTTAAAACAATTATAGGTACATTCAAATATGAGAAAGTCTATTTGGTCAGGAATGTTGATATAAATTGCAATGATTTGTTCCGGAGAAGGGACTAGTAGAATGGATAATTCTTCTAGTAACTTAAAAATGTATAAAAACTCGTAGAAAATAACAATTAGTTCTCTTTAATAGAATTGGAGCAGAGAAGAAATCTTTTTAGATGGGTGCAGAAGTTTATGCTGGTCTTTAGAAAGAGTGTTTTGAGAGTGAAGCTGAGAGTGACTGGAGAAGCACAATAAGAATAAATTAAAGGTGAGAAATAGTTCTGGGAGAAAAGGCTGGAATAACAATGCTCTTTCATCTGGAGGAGAGAAAGGTACATTTTGGTCCACATGACCAAAGAGACCAGAAGACAGCTCCTCTGTTGCTCTGTCCCTTCCTCCCTGCCAATTACAGCCTTAAAATAATATAAATGATTATTAAACAGTTCTACTGGATCCAGATGTATTCCATTTAGACAGAATGACTTAACCATTCCAGGTTTTATATTTTCTTCAATGACAGAAATGTTGGAGTTGAGAGCGAGTAGAGCAGTCTCATCCGAGATTTAGTGAGATATTCAGTGTGTCTCAGGGATGATCAAGTTATAGGTCTGTCCACATGGTTGCTCTGTTCACACCGGACCTGGGAGGGATGGGGCAAACTGGGGAGGTGGTGGTTGAACAGGAGCGTGGGTTGGTCTTGATATTACTAAGTTTTTTTTACTCTTCTTTGGCCATTTTCCCAACAGCAAGGGATTAGCCTGATTTATGTTGAGAAAGCAGCAGGTCTCAAAACAGGATGGGTCCTTACTTAAAATTAACTCAATAAAAGTTTTCTAGACTTAAAAGCCAGGAAATATTTTGGTAACGAATAGGTAGCCACATCAAGAGATAGAATGTACCAAGTCTATAGGTCATTGTTATGTTAGCCTCAGGTGAGATCTTTCAATGTTTAAGGACTGTGAGAATGGATTTATAAGACATGTAAATTCATTTTTAAGAAACATTAATGATTAAAATAAAAGAAAAATCTACGTAAGATGGTTTAAACTGGTCCTCATATAAATTACTTACACAGTACTGGAGCTGCTTAGTAATGCTTGAAGCAGGCTGGGCCTAAGACGATGGGTGCCTGGAGAGCTCCTGCCTCATCTTACAGAGACAAATGGACATCACTCAGCACCTGGGTTTGGGGCCCCGAAGAAATACTGGCCCAGGAACCTGGAACCTAAAGCCTGGAAATCTAAATGATTAAAATTTGGACTTAAAAATTTCAAATTAAAATAAAGCACAATGTAGGTCAAATGAAAGACGTTTGCTGGGACGAAGCCTAGTTTGTGATTTCTGCTTTAGACTCATTTCTGCTTAGACAGAGGATTGAGTACGTAGCCCTCATAGGGCCTTGCAGTCAGATGTGTTTCCACAATCAACAGCTCTTCTAACATTTTCTTTATCTTTACAAGTTATCAGCACCAGGTTATTTTGACCCCTCTCATGGTTAAACTCTGCTGTGGAAGAAAGGGAAGAGAAGTTTGGTAGCAGCTTTCGTGGAGCTGAGCTGGTTTTCTGTCCCAGGTGCATCACACCTTGGCATCTGAGCATAAATCCTGTGGGGAAGGTGAGCAACTGGTGTTCCAACACGAGGGAGTAAGTTGGGTCCTACCTTAGAAAAATGCCTGTAATCAGAAGGTTGGATTAAACAGCTCTGGGGGTCTCATCCCAGGCTCTGATTGCGTGATTCTGAGCCATTTCTGGTGATGCGTTTTATTCTCTCGTTATAAATATTCTCTTCTTCCTTAAAAAAGTTTCTTTTCTGCCTTCAAAACAATTACTCTTTCCTTCCCCCAAAGCCATAAAAAGGGAACACAAAGAAACTTCGCTATTCCTCCCAAATGGACAATGACTCTTGAGTGTTTTGTCTATGGATTTTTTAAATCATTGGATTGACTTACATTCCCGAATGGTGCAAGTCTTCACCACTAAAGGTTTAATTCATACCTCCAATGGTGCCATTATCTTGGGTAATGATATATAATTAAGTGTGCCGACTGTGTTCTCATGCTTTTCTATCAGTGATTCATGGCTGTTGTCAAAAAGCACCCGCATATCTGAGCTCTTTTTTGTTAAAGCCCTTGTTTGAAATACCCAACAAACAGGGTTTTCTTGATTCATCAGATCATCCAGGTAGTTTGTGTGCTTTTTAAAAAACCTGAATCTATGCCAGGTTCCATTTATATCCACTGCAACTTCTTTTTTCTCGAAATGTTTATGATGTTACCATAACATAATAAGAAAAAAAAAAGAATAAGCCTGGTTTACACTAAACACACTCACTACTACCTACTTCACAACACTGTAGAAAATAACAGATTATGGATCTAAGACCTTCTCTCCCTCAGAGGTAGGTATTGATAGCCTAATAGTGTTTCTCTTTTTTTGGAGGGGGAAAGATTTGTAGAGTGACTTGCTCCAGAGGCGTCGATTGCCCCAGCATCTTTGTAACTGTAGATTCTAATAGCCTGTGCTAGTTTCTCATCGCACATGCTGCTAGAATAACGGATGTCTGTTCCTTCGGCAGCAAGCAGACTCACCTGGTTAGTAGAAGTCAAAAAACAAAGCCAACGCCAGTGTCGTCTCCTTTTCATGGCAGCAGCTAAAATTCTAGAGGTGACAGCAAATCAGAAGACATGTTCTCTGAGAATGGATTCCTTAGCTTAGATCTTTAGTGTTGGATGAAAAGAACTCTGTTAGATAGAGCTCAGATAACATAAACACTTTAAAAGGGTAATTTGACTCCTCACAATTTAATGCATTGACATGCTGGGGAGAAAAAAATAAAAAAATAACTTTGCTCTTTTCAAAAGGCATTTTTCAACTTCAAAAAGTTCTTACTGTCTGTTCAATATATATCTCACAAAACACAGCTGCTTTTGGAAATTACTGTCAGGGGCAATACAGGGGTGTTTGTTTTCGTAGATCTGGAAACAGAAAGTTAAAAAGGAAAGAGTAGGGACACACGTGGTTTTTCACTTTAGGGGGAAAAAAAGGGTTTGATCATGAAAGAGGGATCTGTTTTCCCTAGACCCTGGATAATTTCTCTCCGTTTTGGCTTGATTTTTATAATGAATAGTTTAAACCCAAATTACAAGTTTGAATTAAGAGCTCTTACTCTAAAATCCTTTTAGTCCTAGCAAGGAATAATTTCAGGGATTCATGTGCCGTTGAAATTACTAGTCATAGATTTTATTATGGTTAATCATAGCTATTATTAAAAGACAGGTAATAATATATGTTTCCCTCTGCTAAGATCAGCAGGTGAAACTGCAGTTCTCACACGGCTGCAGCGCTCTCGCTAATTATCTAATCATCCGGACGGGGACCTACAGAACTGGGCAGGTTGGGGCAGTTCCCGTTGCCCGGGTCCCAGTTAAAGTCAGAGTTTTGCAGACACGGTGACCTATTTCTCATTAAATACACGGAGTTATTCCAACTGCTGCCAGTTTTGAGAGTCAGCGCTATTATTTCTCTGTTTGAGTAACTGCTATTAATTGAAATATAGGCACCAACGTTCTCAGAGATGGGAGGTGATCTTCATGAGCTTTTCCCTATAATCTTTTCCTTGATTACCCTCTAGGTGCATATATACCACATGTATTTCTGTCTCTGAGTTAATCCTCACATTTCAAGAGCACTCAAGTATTGTTTGCATTTTATAGATGAACAAAATAAGATAGTACCAAATCAAATGGTATCGTGTGAACACAACTAATTCAGTGGCAGAAGCTAACTACTTCATTTCTGACTGACCTCATTTCAGGTGTGTGTAGTTCACACAACATCTTAATAGTTATATATTTCTGGACAGATCCCTGAATCTCTCATAGTTTTGGTATCTCTTTAGTAGCTGCTTTTTTATCTCATGGGAGTAAAACTTGGTCAGTGCAGTGATTCTCAAACAGTAGTGACCATAAGAATAGCCTGAGCAGTGTGTCAAAATGCAGATTCCAGGGCACCTATACCGATTCAATAGATCTATGTTGGGCCCTGTAAGTGGTAGTTTTCACATATATCCCAGGGGATTCTGCATCTTGATTAACCCTGATCTAGTGACAATCATGCAACAGTCATGGGTAAAGAAGAATTATTGGGTTTATTTTCTTTTTTCTTTGTTTGTTCTTATAACTGGAGTGACATTGGTTCATAAAATTATACAGGTTTCAGGTGGGCTTATTTTTTACTATTTGATTTCCTGGAACTTATTATACTATTTTAAACTTTGACTTTTTCCAAAAAATAGAAATGAGGTGAAATTTCTGTCTCAGAGAAGCTTTATGAATTTACTGTTTGTAAAATGCTTGGAGGCCCTGAGTGTGAAAGGGTTGTGAAAATTCCCTAGTGCTTCAGATTCACACCATGGTCAGTATCTGTTTTGTGCCCATGAAAACGTCAATTTGAATGTCATTTATGGAAGACAGTTTAAGAGTATCCTCCTGTTAAGACCAACATGGTATCAGGAAGAACACTGGAATAGGAATTAAATCTGGCTGTGTTTTAATTATGGCTTTAATTATAGTTAGTTTTTGCATTTAGAAATAGGGAAAATATAAATCTATTCTGACTACACTAAAGGATCCTTGAAGTTACTAAAGAAGATAAAGTACATACAAACAATTCATAAACTTTCCTGTACTCTACACTTTTGATAATGACACATAAATACTGAACACAGGCAGAAGCTCCTTACTTAAGACTTTATTCAGGGACTATTGTTTTTTATCTCCTTGGAATCTCTGAGAGGCATCCCAGGAGATCTTCTACATTCCAGACATACTACTGCTCTTCCTTCCATTGTATAGTAGTAACTCATTTCCCCCTTGATTTCAGGATCGATTATCTTATCTGGTACCTGTTGATTCTTTGATGTGAGAAGTATAAAGGAACCTGGTAAAAGTCTCATTTTCCAGTTTAATGGACCATGGCTGTGTCAAATGGTAGAAGCCTTCCTCCTGTGGAAACTAAGACATTTAGACCAACAGAGCTCAAAGTGCAAGGACAGGAAGCAAAAATTTCATTAGTGGATCACTAGTGGTAATCATTATAACCCATGATTTCCAGAAGCTTAAATACCAGCTAGAGGAGAAACAGCGTCATATACCTGTCTCTAAATGAGAGTATATACTCCATCCCCGAGACCACTGCAGTCCTGCAAGTTCTTGCCACCTAGCTGGTGCTGCAATCAGGTCTTCAAAAGTCCATTCCACTCTGTACATACAACTGCTTCAGGGTGACAGGGAAGATGATAAAACCAGCGAAATCAACGAGCATAGACCCATCACTCTATTTTGTAGGCTGAAAAAGGAGTTTCTTAATCAGAACTAATTCTGAGAATAAGGCATTTTACATGTCCAAGGATGATGGTTTGGACACAAGCATTACAGAGAAGGAAAGCAAATTCATATACAGCGTGTTTATTCCAGTGAAAACAAAGCACTTCTCCTTTTTGTGATGGAAGTGGTTCTTTGCAATTTATCTGCTGCCACATGGCTGGCTGATCCCCTTCAACCCCCAGTAAATGGTGCCATATTGGAGACTCAGTGCTGGTCTCTGCTGCTGTCAAAGTGGATATTCAGCAGTGGCTGTAGTCAGGTCAGACTTATGAGTGGAAATCCATGCTGCTGAGCCCGTGCATAACTTCTATCCCTGCTGCCAGAAGTCCTTTTTGATTAGCTCATTGGTAAGTGCAGAAATGGTTGGGGAAAGAGGCTGATTGTTGTACACAAGATGGGTCATCTTAACTATTGCTTGTTAAGATCTTTCACTGAGGTTTCTCTTTGGTGAACATGCACACACATATCTTCACGTCCTAGGTCTGAACACCTATCTCCTTCCAATGCCTCCATATTACCAGCTTTTCAAATGTGTTCTTTTCAATTGTCTGGTAATTCAGGCAAATCATTAGCTGCTGCCCACAAGGCAGTATAGGTTCATATTTAATATTCAAGTAAAATGAACAAGCAGGTATATTACTCAAACTTCTGCCCACTGAGATTTTTCTTCACCACTGTCTTTCAAGGCACCTCAGATTGGAGCTTTAATGCTGTAGTTATCCACTTTCAAGTAAAACCAGCCAACTCTGCAGAACCACCTGCAACCCAGGCCCCAGTAGTTCCTTCCCTAATTAGTTAATCATAAGAAACTCCTCGTAAGGTTATAGGTGCAGGTTGGGAGGGAGGAGGCTACCTGGCAGAAATGTGGGTCATGGGCATCTGTGCCACTTACTCACGCAACTTCTTTGTCTTTTCCGGTCCTGATCAAGTCAGATCTTGTTAGTACCACTTTCATATAATGATGGAGTACTGCTACGTATGCCAAAATTTATGGTTTAGTAAGACATAAACCCATAATAAGCACGCAGGTCTCACGGTAACTTAGTGGCCTGTGTTCAAGGGTTCAGACTCTATTATAGTTCAGTAGCAAGTAGGAATCTGATTTTCAAAAGGACAGTAGTAGTTTTCTACTGAAAAAGGCATAGCTTTGTTCCCAAAGCCTAGTGGTTGGTGCTGTAATTCACCTACAGGGGACTGTTAAAGGACACATACAACATCCCTGTCCACCACTGATCCTTTTAGCACCTTCAGATCCTTAGGGTTATACAGTCTAAGTAGCACTGTGGCTTTCATGGCAGCCTGGGCCTGGTGTAAAGCCTTCTTCTGTTCTGCACCCCACTGAAAACTGTTAGTTTGTCAAGTCGCTCTATAAATTGGCTGTAGTGGCACTCTGAAATGAGCTGTGTGGTGCCTTTAAAATCCAGAGAGGTCTAGTGGCATTGTGTCTCTTTCTTAATCGTAGAGGAAGCCAGAAAGAGCAACTTGTAATTCACTTTGGAAGGGATATGCCCCAGATGACTGACTCTCAGAAATTTTACTGAATTTTCATAGGATTTATTTCTTACCTGCTGGCACACACAATTGTCTCACCCATGCGTCTGGGTTTATCACTACATCCTGCTCACTGGATCCAATCAGTATGATATTATCAATGTAATGGACCAGAGTAAAATGGGAGGCGACCAAAGTCCCTGACCTATGGCTGAGAAGTTGATACAGCCCTGAGTTCGGATACTGAAGGTAAACTGCTGATTCTGTCATTATGCCAAGCTTTCAGCTTCCATTATCGGGCATTCTGCAGGAGAAGCTAGTAGTTCCCTTCGATACGCAGCAGGTTTAAGATTCAGAGAAGCTCTAGCAGAATTTCCAGCAGGAGCTGCAGAGGCTACCTTTTTGGTTGGGGCCCTCTGCCAACCCACAAACCAGCATATAAGCAAAATATGCCTAAGAGGGAACAGCGCCAGAGGCCCTGCACCGACCTCCTGAGGGTAGGGGAAGGCCAGTCGTCCTCTTCTGGTTTCCTGGGCAAATGCTTTCTGTGCACCATGCTAACTAAGAACATGCAGGGAAGGACTTTCTGGGAAATACACCCATGTAGTTAAGTTGTTAAAACTAAAACTCACCACATCAGAATAGCTTCGATCTCAAACAAAGATACAACAAAAACCTTTGAGAGCAAGAAACTTCCCCTAAATCCCTAAAACAATAAAAATCTGTGCAAAGTGGAGAAAGCTTAAATACAGATTTCTTCCCACCCACTTCATCAGTGAAAAAGAGAGATATACTAAGGCAAACTGCTGAGGTTCACGAAATATTACATTTATGGGGTAAAAGCCAAGAGGGGCAGGAGAAAGAGTGAAGACAGAAGAACAGAGCGAAAAGGAAAGGCAGAGAAAGTGCCCCGCAGAGCTGAGAAGCAGGGGCCGCCCTGAGCCGAGCAGGCAGCCGGCGGGGGGGGGGGGGGGGGGGGTGGCAGACAGGCAACACCTCGAACACAGGGAGACGGGGGGGGGAGGCCGCTTCGCTCCCGTGGGAAAGTATCTGCCCGGCTGCCTTGTCGCTGACGAAGGGACAGGCACGTGGGAGCTCCGTTCTTCAGCTGGAACAGGCGGGTCAGGTAGCTAACGGCCACCAAGGTCTTTTGAAAACACATGGTGCTACTTAACATAATGCTACTTAACATAGCTAATCTAAACTTCCTATAAATTTTACTTGTATACAACAGTTTCTTCCTCAATAATTTTAGTTTACATATATTTGTTAAATTTTGTCTAATTTCAATGTTTTTCGTATTTATTATTTATAATAATAGTTATCATTAGTTTTTATTATTGTCAAAAATTAGGACATAATTATACATGTAACATTAGAAATGATATTTAAAATGCTGGATAGAATGGCTTTTATCCAACCTTTTGGTCTCAGTTGAGCCAAACTCTCTCAGAGACTTCAGTGGAATTTTACATCATTCAATAAGCTTAGTGTATCTCCTTCAGAGTCTGAGAAACTCCAAAACTTTTTAAAAAATTACATGATATATGAGTAATAATCCTCATTATCTTTGCTTTATTAGGTATAAGATAATTTAAATATGATTATAAAGCCTGAATCCATTAATTCAAAGAAAAATCTTGCAGAAGCCATTAGCAACATTATAAATACTTTCATAGAAAATTATTACTATATTTTCCTTGGAGCCTAGGTTTGGTTAGAGCTCAGAAAAAAGAATGGTATATTATTAGTTAAAATATCTCTCTGATGCCAGGAGTTTGGGGACTTTTGGCAAGTTTCTTAACTTCTTTTAATCCTATTTTCTTTATCTTTTAAATAAAGGATCTTAATACTTATCTCTTATGGTTGTTCTAAAGATTAAATTAAGTATATACCTGGCCCATAGATATTCAGTAAGTGTGAGATGCTATTATTATTTTCACCATATCATTGAGAAAATCTATAATATCATACTGAATTAATAATGATAATAATTTTTTTTTTAAATTTCAAGTTATATAATACTCAAATTAAAGGAAATATTTCAAGTCATTTTGTTCTTAGGATATCTACTGATTTAAAAACATTTGTTTATTTTTTTTGAACCCTGCTTTACTTTTATTAAAATGTGTTTAGTTGTACATAGTTTATGATCAGAAAGTTTATTTCCCCCATTTTGTTAATAAACAAGATGTGATTGGCTGTTATTTTAAGGCAGAAAGTGCAAACATCATTAAAAGAAAAAATTGAAGTTCTGACTATTTTAAGTGAGATGTTTTGATATCTTGGAGAAATTATTGTTCTTAGCTAAACTTGAAAAGAGACTCAAACAACATTGTTTGGAGCTAGAGGAAAATTAAGTGAAGAATTTAAAAAAAAAGATTGAGGTGGAGAATGGCCTGATAGGAAAAGTGTATTTATTTTTTTATGCTGTTAATGACAAATCTTTTTATTAATGCTCTCTTTGTTATTAATCCTTTACAGGGCCCTGTGCTCATATAAATTATTCCAAAAATTTTTAATCACCATAGAGACACATTTATGTATATTCCACTGAAAATTCATACCATTTTCAAAGGAATAATTATTCAACATTTAAAAATGGGTTTTGTGGATGAAAAAGGGGTGCTGTAACAAATCATGAATTCCTAACTGGGCAGGTCACAGTGGATAGTCACACCCCAGACCTTTAGTGAAAGGTTTTTAAGCCAGGCCTGTCCATTGTTCTTGTGCTTCTAGGTTAACACACCTTTGAAATACCAGAAGTATTACCCCTCAAAGGCATAACCACCCTTAAGAGAGCACACAATCTTAACAATCCAGTAACCCAATTCCCCCCCTTGCTTTCCCTCACTTTCCTATAATCTTCCTTACTTTCCCTTCTTAATTTCAAATGCAGAAAAGAAACTGCAAACTGATTCTCCAGAGCATTTGAGATCTTGCTTCCAGCCCTGTCATCAGTTTTGGCTCAAATAAACACATAAAAATTCTCTACAGGTTTTGAAAAGTTTCCTTCTAATTTCTAAGTAGGTATATATCAGGAGTGGTTCAAGGGTGTATTTCTAGCAATGAACAAATTCACAAAAATGACAGACCATGTTCTGCAGAATGCTTATGCTTCTTGACCCTGAACCAGACCTACGGGTTTAATTCTGATTAAGCACAGTTTATCATGACCTTGTTTATAACATTTGTTTATAACACTTACCATGAATAGTTTCATAAAAATGATACTTTGTCCTTGTTTCTACATTAATGTTGTTACTGCCACACATCTGCGGAATTTATGAAAAACAGTTATCTAACTGATGTCCGTGCCAGAATCACTCACATTTGTACTTATTTCAAGGATATCTGGTAGAGTTTACACAACCTAATCCAAGGCCTGGGCTCCTGGCTGATCCCACTTCGCATTTCTTAGAAAACATTTGATAAATTCTTGTTATCCATGACAGTTGAATTTTTCTTTTTTACTTTCTTTTATTTCTTTTTGCTTTAATAATTTTATGTTGAGACAATTAAATATCTATAAAAAAAATCAGTATCCAGGGAATGATGCAATGCGTTTCGATGAGATAAGGCTATTGGAGAAGATTAAGAATGAGGGTGTGGGCCCAAGCTGGCCCAAAGTGCCCCGAGGTCAAAAAACCGATTAGCTCAAGGCTAACTTAGATACGCAAGTCCACAAACAGCCCAGTTAGACGTCCTTACAGGAGCAGGAAAGCTGCAGTCATCTGGTTAAAGGGGATGTTCTAGTTTTCTGGAGAGTTGTTTCTTCTGAACAGCTCGAAGTTAGCCAATAGAAAGTTTGTTTCAAAACATCATAGTTCTAAAATATGTTTTAATCACATCAGCTTTGGAATACAGAGTATATTGAAGGCAATTAAATCTTTTATTGAAGATGTAGGATAATTATTCTATTCATAGGAGAAAAATTATCTTAATAATTTTATTGTATAGGAGAACCCCACCAGATTGCTAATAAGTGAGGTAAAAAAATCAATCAGAAAAACTAAGACTCAGGTTATTGTGAAGCTGATGGACTGACAGCAGTGGGCCTGTGCAGCTGGCTGCCGGGCTGTGAGTTCTGGAAGCCTGAGGGATGGCTCCCAAATGCATTTTCCATGGGATTTTGCCTGACAGTAAGGGAGTGCCATCATGCAGTTTTATTCTACCTACTTATTTTTCTGTTGTTGTATTATTAATTTATCTTTTCTTAAAAAGGGACATGGAAGATGTTTAAGTGTATGATCTTTAAAGCAGTGAACAACAGAACTCTATATGCAAAATCTGACGAGCACTATCTTACATGATCCTCAGGACTAGATTATGAGCCGCTGGACTTATCATATCACACTTTAAGTTGGAAATGGGCCCAGAGAATTGATTAGTTTGCCCAAGGTTATATAGCTAAACCCAAATCCAAATCTGTCTGACAATGAAGTCAGTGTCGTGCCCACTACAGCACACTGCAGAGCAAGGCAGGGCTCCCCCGAGGCTTTGCTCTGCTTGTGTAAAGTCAGCGTTAACGTCGTTATCGTTTGGTTTTCTGCTACAACAGCATCATCAGTTACGAAGTTTTCCACATCCCCTTGTACCTGCTTTGAGCTCACATCTGTGTGTGTTCTGTGTTTTGTTTCTGTAGCTCTAGGAAGGAGAATGGTGCATTTGCACTGCCACACTCTCTCCTTTTCTCCTGATGCATCTTCATAGTATTTCTATGTGTCTTTTACTTGTAAACACATAGATTACCTTAAAAGGAACACACACACAAACCTGGTTAAAATGAGTGGTATTTTGGGAGGGGAGCTGAGTGACTGTGAGAAAGAGCCATGCTTTTCTTTGCATAACTTTTTGTTCCTTTTGAATATTGTACTATTGTGTATATTTAACCAATTGAAAAATTAAAAGACCTCTTTATTGTGGACATTGGGGTATGTATGGTTGCTAAAAACTGGGAAACTGGTTGTATTTTTATAAATTCAAAACAGCAAGAAAATATTTTAAATTATGGCTCTGTTGTTTATTCATGGATTCACTGTGATGCTAGATATCAGGTGTCAGTTACAAAAGAAGACTCTTGCGACAATAATTGCAGCACATAATTATAAAATTAGAAGGTATATTATAGATCATGTAGTTCAAAGTCTTTACTTTTTTATGAATAAACTTTTAGTTAGTGGCAGAATTAGCGGGGGAAAACAGTCCTTGGACTACAAATTCAACATGGCCTCTAACATGCTGTATGACAAAGCCTGGCATGGTAAATGTATAGGAAAAAAGATGCCTAGAAAAGAAGGATTTGTACAAAGAAACTGGCTTTATTTTCTGGAGGTTCTGACTCTGGGAGTGCTTTATGTAATTGCCATGACACTTTAGGAGAAGATACTATTTAGTAGTAGCAGTTATTTTTTTTTAAATACTAACCCTGGGATATGTTTTTTTTAAATTGATTTCAGAGAGAGAGATGAAGGGAAAGAGAGAGGGGAATGGAGAGAAACATCCATCGGTTGCCACCCAGCCCGGCCCCGAGGGTGGCACCTGCAACCCATGTATGTGGCCTGACTAGGAATTGAAACCACAACCTTTTTGGTTCACGGGACAACGGCTCCAACTGGCCATGGCACAGCAGTGTTTTTTTCATGTGATTATTATGACTGCCCAGGTAAATGTGTGTATGTTAAAAGTTTATTGTTTCATCCTAGCCGGTTTGGCTCAGTGGTTAGAGCTTTGGCTGACGGACTGAAGGGTTCCAGGTTCGATCCCCAGCCCAGATCGGGGCATGTGCGGAAGGCAACCAATCGATGTTTCTCCCTCTCTCTCTTTCTGCCTTCCACTCTCTCTGAAAAGCAATGGAAAAATATCCTCTAGTGAGGGTTAAAAATAAAAACAAACAAACAAACAAATAAATAAATAATAAATAAAAATTCTGATTGTCTTATTTCCCTTAAAAAAAAAAGTTCATTGTTTCACATATTGCAACCATGGTAAGCAGGGCCATCATCATAATAAACTGACAATGGACAGTGAAGCTCATGATAGCCCAAGGTAGAATCCAGAAATGCCAGTTGAATATTCATTAATTTTAAAAGGAGTCAGAGAATAAGCAACTGGAAATGATTCACCTAGTTAATAATCCACTCTTCAAATTTATTAATTTTACCTAGTTTAGATGTTCTCTGGTTATATATTAAAAAACAGTAAATTTCTTTGGCATGAAATTTAAAAAGCAAGAAATATATGGAATAAAATATATATGCAAACTTGTTGGCAATATTTCACTTTTTCTGTTGGTTCTCTAGCCATTTTCTCCTGTGGTCATCTTTAATAAGTGAGTCATACCCACTGTAATAGGCATAATATCACAAACAAGAAAATCATTGATAGATTCCGCTGAATAGGCTGATTCATTGACATGAAAAAAAATGGATGTGTGCTATGATGATCATATTTGTAGGCTCACAGATATAACAACTACGCAGAACTTTCCCCCCAAATAGTTACCTGCTTTTAAAATTATACATTTCTTTTCTATTTGAAGAAAACTCATCTTTGCCCACTGTTTTCCTCATGTCCTGGCTAAACTTTCAATCTGGTTTCTTTCTTTTCCCCTCTCTCACTAGGATATATTCTGACAGTTTTAACAAGGATATCGTTGAAACAATCTCAACTTTTCTAAAACCATTTTCAATGCAATTCAAGTTAATGGACTTCAGAAATTTAGAGAAAAAGGGATTTCAGGAGAAACAAAACTCTGTATTTTGCCCACCATTTCTAAAGAGTAGGTCTTGATTTACTCAGCTCATATCTGAGTCTTTAACTTTTCTCCTAGGTTAGCTCCGGTTATGGGCATATTTAGCAGACTATTATATTATTTTATCTGCTAAAATAACCTTTTGAAATTTTACTTTATAAGAACAGGATAGTAAGGCCCTAAGGCAAGTTCTATGCAGAATTTAAAATTAAATCATTTTAGCACTAAGAGTTTCAATACAGTGGCACGTTCAACTGACTTTACCAATTCAAAAAAGAAAGTTAATTTTGAGAAAAGAGGCATTTGACACATCTGTGGGCTATTAAATAATGATTAATTAATGTCCAAAGGGAAAAAAACACATAAACAAAATTTGTGTTTAAGTCATGACGGCACTAGTTATTTTTATCAGGCTGAGTTTTCATACGTTGTCCTCATTAGTAGAATATTCTCATTAGCCTGGTATGTTATTACGCTATCCTCAGAGGTATCTCGGGTGGGCGTCCAGGAGATGATGTAACTTCTCAATTAAAGAATTGCAGTGCTCTTGGATGTATATGGCAACCTTGTTTTCAAAAGTTCTTTTTCTAACTTTTTAAAAAGAAGGAATGAGATTTCTTCACCTGGATCACAGCATGCCACTCAATCCTCTTTAAACCACAATGTGTTTGAAAAATTAACTAAGCCATAAATTTTTGTGTTATGAGTTAAAGCTTTGTTGGAAATATTTTCTTCTGTATGTAAACTTGTTTTTGATGGTACTTATGATAATTTTAGCAATTAAAGAATCTCAGTTTGTGTTTGGACATGAATTTTTTAACACACTAAAACTCAGTGATGGATTCATACTACTATCCATTTCAGACTGAATTTATACTATCAAATCTAAATTACCTGATTGTGTGTATTTAGACTTTAATTGCATAGAAAATTGACTTAATTTTTCTCTTCATTTTTACAAAGTGCAAAAGAACTAGAGTCCTTATTAAGATTATATATATATATGTGTGTGTGTGTGTCTGTTTGTTTTCCTAACAGTAATTTAATAAGTACCTACCTTTTTTTAAAGTTTTAATTTATTTTTATTGTTGAAAGTTCTATAGATGCCCCCGTTTTCTCCCCCATTGACCCCCTGCACCCTCCTCCCTTCCCTTCCTCACGTCTTCACCACACTATTGTCTGTGTCCATGGGTTATGCATACATGCATATAAGTTCTTTGGTTAATCTCTCACCACCACCCTTTCCCTCAAAAAGAAAAGAAAAAGAAAAATACAAGTTGGTAGTTACAAAACACTCATGGGGATGTAAACTACAATGTAGTAAATAATATTGTAATAACTACATATGGTGCCAGTTGGGTAATGGAAATATCCAGGGGACGTTATAAAGTATATGATTGTCTAACCACTATCCTGTACACCTGAAACTAATACTGAATAATATTGAATGTAAACTGTAACTGAAAAATAAAAAATAATTAAATGTGGAAAAAAAAGCACCTACCATGTTGTATTTCAGGCATTGTACTTGGTATTGGGAGTACAAATACAAAAAGTATGATATCTGTAATACTTGCAACAATAAAGATAAATTATATATATATCTGAGCTCGGTGTGCCCTCAGGTGACCTTCACATTCAGAGGAGTGGGGGCATCAGCTTGGTTACCGTCTAGGAGAGCTGAGGATGAGGGACAGCCGGAGGCCCGGGAAGGGGGGGAGGGTAGCAGGGATTTACAAAGTGACTCAGACAAATACGAGACTTTAAAGTCTGAACAAAAGTGTCCAAAAGGACATTTCAGGCTGGAGGGGACACTGATAAAAGGCACTTATAAATGGTTCAAGATAATGAAGGCACAGAAAAAGTGAGGCGATTCGGCCAGAGCTTCGTGTAAAATAGGCTGGGGCACAGTATAAACCATGTGAAGTGTAAGGCTAAGGAATCCAGACTTGTTCAGTAGGAAGTGGGGCCTTAGCCTTCGAGGAGATGTATTCTTTATTTTGGAAAAACAACTTGATAAACTGCTTTTGTATTTAGAGGGCCACTAATCACACAAATGAGAACTTGTGATTAAACCCCTGGGAGCACGCTGCGTTCTCCATCACCTTCTGAGAGATTCACCGTACAGAGTAAAGGCTCAGGAAACTGCGTTAAATAAGCCTGTGAATATTATTCAGCCTAGTTTCCTAAATGTATATAATCATGGAACTCTCGTTTCTGCCTTTTTTTCATCTCTCTTCCACAACGTACTTTAGGAAAGTTCTATTTTTTAAAGAAAGCTCATATTATGTGGAGTGTGGGGAAGATGGGAAAAGATTTGAGGGAGAATATGGAGAGATACAGATGGGAGAGAATTACACTCATTACACAGAACATTTATTTAAAAAATAATATTTATTTTTAAACTATGAAATTTTTGATGCCCTTGTTTCAAACTTTCAGGCAGGCAAATTTAATTTCCATTTAAACTGAACCAGCAAATTGAACTTTTGGGAAGCTCTTTCTTAGAATATCCATTTTAAAGACTATCGTGAGAGAGTCTTTGGATGGTACTTACTGATTTTCTTCACTAGTATGCACTTTAAAAGAATTATGCAATCCCTGTTGTAAAAATCTTGGCAAGGCAGCCCTCCTCGAGGAGCACGTCCGCACCTTCCCCTGCCCTTCTTCCCCCAGGGCGTGCTCACCTGTGCTCGCTCCCTCTCCCTGCGCACTCTCAGACCTCCTCTTTCTCTCTCAAGCACGTATCCCCCCCCACACCCAAGCTCCAAAGGTCCTTCTTTTGCTGTAACTTGTTTCCTGAGCCCATTTCTTCTATGGCTTATTTCTACCTCTGTGACTTTCTAAATAAAATTTCTCTTATAATTTATGTTTTGGCTCTGAATTCTTCTCTTAGCCAGAACCCAACCCTCCAAAATTAAAAAAAAAAAAAAAAAAAAAAAATCCTGGCAAAATACAGCTCTGTAGTTATAGTTATGGCTGTCCGTTTTTAAGCACTCAGAGCTGTGAGTAAAGTCAGTGAGTGAAATCCGTTTGCTGTCTGTGGTTAGAGATTCTGCAGTGTCTGAAAGCTGGAATTACTTGGGAGTGGCCATTCAAATGTGTCATGGAGGAGATAATAACCTCACTGTTTTCCCTTAAAATCTGGCCCACACAAAATGCCAAAACACTTACAATATGTTCAAATGAAGTCGGATTTTGTAGCAGTTTCTAAAATTGGAAAAGTAATGTGATATTGTAAAATTTACACAAACCTTCTTATTCTCAGTTAGTTGAAACATTTGTAGTAAATACTAAAAACTGTCACTCGTGAATTTTGGAGACACATATTGTTGGTGCTCAGAGAGAACCCTTTTCCTTTGGCTTAGAGAAATGTTTTTCCCTTGTTTCTTGAAACTCTCAATTTGCAGGTGACTGTAATATTAGGTCCAAGTTCCTCCCCAAAACACAGAAAATACTTTCATGTGGAACATTGACCCTAAAAATAGAAAAGCTTTTTTGGCTTATAACTACCGAAAATTATAACATTTAAAGAGAGAAGAGTGAGTTAAATTGCTATGTTAGCTAGAATCTTACCTTGCTTCTATAAATATATTTAACCTATAAGGATCTGTTTTTATATTCCTTTAAATGGATTAAAAAGAAAGTGCCATTTTTTTAACACTTAGCCTCATTTGGCATTAAATTCTTTTTTACATTAAGAAAGATATTTCCTACAACTTAGTTACAATTCATCACTTGTTTCAGTTCCAGTTTCCTCAAAAGGAGTCTTTTCTTTAGTCACATGTTCTTGAGTTTTTAATGTATAATTCATTTCTTACTAAGTTTTCTTTTTATATACCTTTCCATTTCTATTTTGATCACATAAGGTTGTGATGAGAAATGTGCCTGTCATAGCTCTGGGCATATTTATCTCTCTTCTTCGTTTCCTAACCAGTTAGGATGGGTTCCTCTTTGTGGAATAACTACTTGTGAATTGTCGACACAGATTTCCAATAGTCTTAGAAATATAAATTCTATCTTTGATGGATAGCACTTTTTACACTTGCAGAAGAATACTTAGAAAGTAATCTTCAGACTGGTAACCTGACATCCTTACATGTAATATAATTATTCAAACACTTAGCACAAGAAGCAGCCCATTGAAAAGCGAATCCTTTATAGGGGGGTCTTCCCCTTATGCAGGGGGCAGAGATCCTCCAAAATGGATCAGTATTGGAGAAATTTTAAATTGTTCCTTGAGGCCATTTAAGAATAGCTGTAGATGAATGTCAGATTGGGGTGTGAGGGATAAGAAGTCGGTTGTCTAAAACCACTGATGTTGGAAGTCAGAACAACGCACAGTTGGCTCAGAATTTCAATCCAATGCCATATTGGGCAAAAGCCCTACCTCCTACCTATTTAATGCCTACGTGGGAGGGGAAATTTGAACTCAACAAAAAACAAGTTTTACAAGATTTAAAGAGCCTAAGATTTAAATATTGTATGAATCATTTGCTCTGAGTAATTCCAACGAAGCTGTGAACGTGTCTCAGTGCACACACCAGCAACAGCCCTCGTGGGCCGGCTTTGCCTCAGACAAACTGACTCAGAGAAGATCACGAACAGTGTTGAGGCAGAGTCTA
The DNA here is from genome assembly GCF_964146895.1 of Miniopterus schreibersii. Taxonomy (NCBI): domain Eukaryota; kingdom Metazoa; phylum Chordata; class Mammalia; order Chiroptera; family Miniopteridae; genus Miniopterus; species Miniopterus schreibersii. Next base: position 63,605,832 of record NC_138107.1, read on the forward strand.
ATTCAGTTGTTTTATGTACACTGGGGACTATTATAATGTATCAGTAAGGAAATTAACAACCGTAATAAAACAAAGAAATAAATGGTCAGTATGCCAACGATTTAAGTAGCTCCTCTTTTGTCAATATTGCAAACAGAACCAAAGTGCTGCTTTATGAAAATGTTCTTCAAAAATTTTATTGAATTATGTTTTGATATAAAACAATCTTTAATGCGTATTAAAATTTAATTTAAGCCATTTTAGAAGCCTGTATTTTAATGAAAAACATTCTCCTCAATAATTTCAGGCAAAATCAACAATTCCGTGATTTTTTTAAAAAAAATATGTTTTTATTGATTTCAGAGGGAGGAAGGGAGAGGGAGAGAGAGATAGAAACATCAATGATGAGCTAGTCATTGATCGGCCGCCTCCTGCACGCCCCCTACTGGGGATCGAGCCCGCAACCCAGGCATGTGCCCGGACCTGGAATCGAACTTTGATCTCCTGAGCCATGCCAGCCAGGCAACAATTCCGTGGTTTTTAATGTAGATCTCTTTTTATGTTAGATTAGCCAGGAACTAGAGCTGAAATGCTTGGGAAACTTCATGCATAACAGAATAGCAACATATCACATGTGTAATAATCTCTAGCTATTTTTCATACTATCATGAAGGATGAAAAATATTCCTGTATTTTTGGCATCCTAAATAAATAGCCATCAGGAAAAACCAAATGGAAGATTTGCTTGAATTCCTATCACCTCCAGTTATTATTGAAACGGTTGAATTGTTTTCGAATTCTCCTACCCCTACCATGTTTTGAATAAATATATGTGGTACACCTATATTGTTAGCAGACATAAGCCATTACTAAGTTTATTTGCTCCCTTTTATCCCTTATTTAGTCCCAAAGTGTCAACAATGTCCCTCTAGACACTTGATTGCCTGAAATTCACTCTCTAGTGGATTCCTCAGGAAAGGTCATAAGAACACTGTTCTTTGAGATCTTGCATTTTGACAGCAGCTTGTATGGGTCCTTCATACTTGGAAGTCAGTTTTGCTGGATATAAAATCCTAAACTCACATTTGTTTCCCATGAATATTTGGCATACTTACTCTATTTTTTTCTAACATTAAAGTCTGCTAAAAAGTTTGATGAGCATCTAATGTTCTTTTGCCTAGATGCCCCCAAATTTTCAAGTCCAGTAATTTTGCTAGATTATGTATTAGTGTTTGTAGATAGGTAGATATTCTTAAGTATGAAATATGCTCTTTAAACTAGGTGTTTTATTTTTTTCCAGGAAAGTTTTCTTAAATTATAATATTATATATTTTTTCTTTTCTTGCTTTGGTTTCCCTATCTAGAGACTCCTGTTATCTAAATGTTAGATCTTATTTCTCTGTCTTCAATGTTTGTGCCTTATCTTAAGTCCATTTCCCTTAGCTTATTTTTGTTTCTTAATATTTTCTCTAGTTTAAACTTCTATTTCTTTTATTCACTTGCTTATATTCAATTTGCTACTGGCATCTATTGAGTAAAGAAAGGGATGCTGCTAAATATTTCAAAGTGTACGAGACAACACCTCATAGCAAAGAATTATTTGGCTGAAAATGTCAATAGTGCTGAGGTTGAGAAACCTTACTCTTTTTTACCCCCCAAAAATATGTTTTTATTGATTTCAGAGAGAAGAAAGGAGAGGGAGAAAGAGAGACAGAAACATCAGTGATGACAGTCATTGATCAGCTGCCTCCTGCATACCCCCTACTGGAGATTGATCCCGAAACCCAGGCATGTGCCCTGACTGGGAATTGAACCTTGAACTTCTGGATCAGAGGTCGATGCTCAACTGCTGAACCATGCCAGCTGGGTGAGAAAACTTACTCTTAAGCATGCTTTTTCCACAAGGGTGATATTGGTCCCAAGGAGGAAAAAATCTGTTCTTGAGAACTGAGGGGTGGGTGGAATGTCTTAGCTATTATAATGGTTCATAGCCTTTTAAAGGTCCACAGTACACTGGGCAATATATTCACAAATAATATATCCAATAAAGGGCTGATATCCAGACTACATAAAGAACTCATACAATTTAACAGCAAAAAACAAAAACATGCAATTAAATAAATGGGCAGAGGACCTGAAAACACATATCTCCAAAGAGGACACAGATGACCAACAGACATATGAAAAGATGCTCAATATCTTTAATTGTCAGGAAAATGCAAATTAATACCACAATGAGATATTGCCTCATACCTGTCAGAGTGACTACCATTAAAAAGTCAACAAACAAGTTCTGGTGAGGATGTGGAGGAAAGGAAACCATCGTACACTGTTGGTGGGAATGTAAATTTTAGTGCAGCCAGTATGAAAAACAGTACAAAGATTCCTCAAAGAGTTAAAAATAAAGCTGCCACACAGTTCAGCAATTTCACTTTGGGGTATTTATCTGAAGAAAACAAAAACACTAATTCTAAAAGATTTATGCATCCTTATGTTCCCTGCAGCATTACTAGTAATATATATATATATACATATATATACACACACACACACACACACACACACACACACACACACACACACACATATATATAAATTGAATATTCCTCAACAATGGCTAAGAATGAAATCTTGCCATTTGAGACAACATGGGTGGACCTAGAGGGCATTATGTTAAGTGAAATAAGTCAGACAGAGAAAAACATACAGTATGACCTCACTTATACATGGAATCTAAAAAAAACCAAAACAGCCCTAGCCGGTCTGGCCAGTGGTTAGAGTGTTGGCCTTCAGACTGAAGGGTGCTGGGTTTTATTCCAGCCAAGGGCATGTACCTCGGTTGCAGGCTTGATCCCCAGACCTGGTCAGGGTGTGTGCAGGAGGCAACTGATCAATGTATCTCTCTCACATCAATATTTCTCTCTGCCTCTCTCTTTCTCCCTTCCACTCTCTCTGAAAAGCAATGGAAAAAAATATCCTCAGGTGAGGATTAAAAAAAATAAGAAAAACCAAAACAAATAAACAAATTAAAACAGAACCCTAGACATAGAGAAAGAGCTGATGGTTGTCAAAGGGGGAGGGAGTGGGTAATGCTAAGTGCTAAGTCAAAATGGGGGGATTAAAAAAGAGAAAGAAACAGGCTAATGATCTCATAATCTCTTTTGCATAAATGAAAAGAACAAAACCGAAACAAAGAGCCACAGTACAAAAACAAATACGTAGTGTATCAGTGCTATTGAAATTTTATGGCAGAGACAATTGGGGAAAAATTACTGAAAAGGTTTCTTAGAGGGAAAATAGTGAGGGAAAAAAAGAAAGAGAGAAACACTGCTTAAAATTGAAGATTTTGTTATTGCCAGACAAGTTTCATGGGATGGCATTTGCAATCCAGATTCAGGAGGAAGGGAGGAAAGGCAGAAAAATAATACAGTGAAGATTTAGAACTAGTGGAAGTTTTTCCATATGATGGTGGAAGAGAGAGGTACTTGTAGGGACTGTAGGGGTGGTGGATGGAGCACAAAAGAGCATAACACGAAGTGTTCTGAAGTTGAACAATGTGTCCCTTTCATAGTATGTGGAAATAGAAATCATGATCCCTAATCCTTCAATAGAAATTATTTTCCCCATCATTTCTTTCACAGACTCCACCCCAGTCTTCCCCTGAGCTACGAGCCACAGCCAACTAGGCTTAGAATAAATCTCCTCTAGCAGTCAAACTGTGTAGTCCTGGGGATGTCACTTGCTATCTCTGTCACTTGCTTAAATTTATTAATTTGAGAAGAAAGGGGATACAAATCCTATCTTCTGGGGTTGCTGAGAGGATTAGAGATACGTACACAATGCTTAACTTAAGAGATGAGAGCTATAGCAATGCTATTAAAAAACATTTAAAATAAAATGTTCTTTATGTAAATTATATATAGACATAGTAACACACATTTGGTCAACCCACATTGCAAAATATGCTCTTACTAGTCATCAAAGAATTCAAGATGACCATTGGAGAGGTATGTATGCTGGTCAGTTGTGTGTACATAAAAACTTAATGTATGGCAGCAAGGTGAGCATTAATCTGTAACTGGGTAGAGGAGTCGATGTATTTGTTGTTGCATCTAATGCACATACAGACGATAATTTGGTAGCTCCATAGCTCTTTGTGCATTTGATCTGAAGTGTAAGTGTATTGATTCCAACTCACTTCCACAACAGAATTTACATTGTTGTTGCCATTTTGAAGAAGCTCAAATTGAAGGGCACCTGTTTTAGTTTTAATTTCACTAGAAGGACAGAGCATAAATCAACCAACCACAATGTATATTGTGTAACTATTTCTAAATGCTAATCTCAAGCCCTTGAAGCTGTGGTGCAGATGGATATGACCTTGATAACTTGAGCACAATTTGATCACAACCTAACCCGAGGATATTTGGGTTGGTGTCCCTTGAGAAGTTATCACAAAATGTTCTGCTACATTTCATATTTCCCTGTTAAAACCCTAATACAGTTGTTAGTTAGTAAAACCTCACTCATCAAAATGGCAAATATTATGCACAATAGAAGCTTTATGAGACCTCTTTGTTAAATGATTTGGTCTGTTCTAGAAGTCATGAGATGAATTAGCATATCTTATAACAAATTATGGAGATATAGTATTAGACAAAACATATATATTTTTTAGCATGAGAATTCTGTGAAGTACATTAACTGGCACTGATGCCTATAGTCAGATTTTAATGTTTGTACAGAGGTAAAACTTGTAATCATGTTAGAATTCTTGTTTAGTGAATCATTATATCGCACTATGTGTTATATCTTGTCAGTTTTATTTCGAAGTGTAAGATAATGCCTGTCATATGTTGTGTGGATTCATTTTGTTGTACGCAGACAGACATGAACAGAGCAAGGACGATGGGCTAGGTACAGAAGGTCTCCAGGGTAGAAAGCCTCAGGTGCCTAGCAAAAGACAATTCTAGGGTGGGACCTCGCTCCCAGGGTGGCCTTTCCTCCCCTAGCATATCACTGGTCATTTGGTTTGGACCCCCTGACACTTCCTCCTTAGAGATAACATCGAGGTCTCACTTCTATTTCAGCTCCAGGCCCAGAAAAGCAGCAAAACCAGACCAGGACCCCATGGCTGACCTCAGGCCCAACTGCATTTGATAATGACCCCCTGCCCTGGAGCTGATTAATCAATCAATAGAGACCTAGACCTTGAAGAACACACCTGGAGAACAGCTGAATATTCTATTGAGATCTTCCCCTGGGATCTCCCTTAAGATCTCCATGCTTAAAACCCTTGGGACAGAGGACCCAGTGTGCTCTTCCTCCCAGGAAGCATGCTGGAACCTTTCCCTTCCCTCTGTCCCTGCCCACCAGGCATGTTACCATTAGCTTCTTCACTTCCAAACACAAAAGGCCCCTTTCTTTACCTCTATAACTTGTTTCCTAAGCCCATTTCTTCTAGGAATTACTTTTTCTACCTCTGTGACTTACCAAATAAATGTTCCCTTATAGTTGGAGTCTTGGTTCTGAATTCTTTCCTAGCCAGAACCCAAGTACCAAGGTTGCTGGACCTAGGTCAGACACCTGGTGCCATTCCCAATGCCTACAACAATTTGTACTAATGGGGCCACTACTATACTAGAGGGGGAAAAAAATAAGGATTTGATAGCCAAAGAAATACCTTCTATTTTGATGATCACTATGCAACATCATGCATTTGCCACTATGAAATTTCCCATGAAACAGAAGGGTGTTTATTGTAGTGAGTACAGTAAACTCCACCAGAGGCTATCTTTTGGTAACCCAAAGTTAATTTTAGAGTGCAGTAAATAATAAAAAAGCATTTAGTTGAACTAAAGGACACAGGTTTAGGTAGCAACTTAAATTGTGTCGCTCCTTTTACAGTGAAAGTTTCTGCCCTGGTTTCCAAATAGGTCCATTTGTGGTAGGCAGTTAGACACACATGATCAGAGCAAGGACAATGGGCCAGGTCACCAGGGTGGAAAGCCTCAGGTGCCGAGCAACAAACAAGGTGGGACCTTGCCCCCAGGGTGAGCTTTCCTCTCCTAGCATATCTTTGGTCATGCAGTTTGGACCCCCTGGCCTTTCCTCCCTAAAGATAATATCTAGGCCTCAGTTATATTTTAGTTCTAGGTCCAGAAAAGCAACAAAACCAGCCACAGCTGGCCTTAGGCCCAGCTGCATTGGATAATGACCTCCTGCCCTGGAGCTGACCAATCAGTCAGTGGAGACCACAACCCTGAGAGGACATACCTGGAAAGCTGCTAAATACTGTAATGAGATTTTCCCCTGGGACCTCCCCTAAGCTCTCCATGCTTAAGACCCTTAGGAATAGGATCCAGTGCACTCTCCCTTCCAGGAGCACACCCATGCCTTTCCCTTTCCCTTTTCTCTCCCTTCCACTTTTCCTTCCTCCTCCCCCCAGGCATGTTACCATTACCTTCCTCACTCCCAAGCTCCAAGGCCCCTTCCCTTGCCTCTATAACTTGTTTCTTAAGCCAATTTCTTCTACCTCTGTGGTTTACCAAATAAATGTTCTCTTATACTTTGGGTCTTGGCTCTGAATTCTTTCCTGGCCAGAAACAAGTACCAAGGTTGTTGAACCCAGGTCTAGTGTGACCCCCTCTCTCCCCCAGGCTAACACCCGGTGCCATTCCCGCCACCTACAACATGTTTTATGTAAATAAGGCATCCAAATTTATACACTTCTGATTTGTCCAAATTGAGCAGTCCTGACTGGTCACATTGTGTGTCCTGAATGGTCGTTGTGAAGCAGTTCAGATAGGACAGAGCAGGAACTCCATAAATCAGGAACCCCCTTGTAACAGTTGACTCAACTGGTGTAAACGAGCAGGGCATAAACTGAGAAGCCAAGAGTTCAATCTGAGTTTCTTCCCGGGGTACAGAGTACATGAGAAACCCCTGTCAGCAAATGGCCACTAGGCTCTTATTATTTATAAAATCTCAGGCCCTTGTTTGACCATGGGGGAGTCATTTCAGCAGATAAATTCCTTCTCAGGGTTTGTATTAAACGAACCTTTCTTCTTGGGTTTCACACTTTAAACTATTGCCTCTTCCTTGCTTTCAGTGAAAAGTAACATTGAGCATATTTTCTATCTACCTGTTTCTTTAAGATAAGTCAAATATTCATTCATTCAAGAAATTTTTTTTGAGTGCTACAGTACACTGGGCACTGTTATAGGGAATGCAACAATAAAAGAGGGACAACCTGGCCCTCATGAAAACTACATTCTGGCAAGAAGAGGCCAACAATAAGCAATATAAAATAAATAAAAAAAGAGCTAGCTACAAAAAAAAAAAAAAGGAGGAAGCAGGATATATAATGTTGGACAAGGATGTTTGTAATTTTGGATAAAGTGGCAAGTGAAGCTTTCAATGAGAAAATGACTTTGGAGTAAAGCTGTGGGGTGAAGGAGCTGGCATAGGTCAGTGGGAAGGAATTCTAAGCAGAGGTCACAGCAAAGGCCCTGAGATGAAGACGTGGTTGACAATTTTGAGAAAAAAGAAGCCGGCAGTATGGCCTAGAGTAAGGGCAGAAGGGCAGAGTAATAAGAGATGAGGTCAGAGATAAGAAAAGACAGATCAAGGAAAGCCCTCGAACCACAGAAACAATTTCGACTTTTATTATACATATGAAAATGTTACTTTTTTTCTTTTCTTTTTTATTTCTTCTCAGATAGTGCAATTATGCATGTAGCCACATGAAGAATTTGGATTGTTTTAACAGAAATGCTAGGTAAAAGAAACTGGTGTGTTTTTTTTTTTTTGGAAGAGGGGAGGATCTTTTAAGCTAGCAATAAAGCAGGAATGCAAAGAGAAAGAAAGTGAATATTCAGGGTTTGTTTTTTTTCAGTTTCAAAGAGGCTCTTGAATATCAAAAAGAAAGCCCTGAGGGTTGTAAAACACAGTTTATTCTATTAACAGGACTAGAAAGAGAAAAGAGGGATAGATTGGAGACCTCGGTTCCTGCCCCAACTCCGGAGGGGAGCAACTGGGTGATTTAGGAAGAAAGAGAGGGTGGTTGGATGTGACCTTTGAAGTGTGTGTGTGTGTGTGTGTGTGTGTGTGTGTGTGGTGGGGTAGGAGGTAGTAGAGACGTGTGCTTATAGAGAAATGGGAGTTTGCAGTGGAAACAGTGAGCAGAGAGGCTTCATATCTTGATGGCCATTTCCAGGGAGCGTTTGCAAACCGGTGTCTGTGGATCTGTTACCCAACAAACCTTACATCCAAGCTGCCTACTCCCTGGGAGATTCTCCACAAGGACGCCCAGCCCTGAGACTGCTGAACAACTCCTTGCTCCCCATTGCCATAAGCATATCCCTGCAAGGACCTGTGAAATACCTTCAGTTCATGCCCTGCACTCTCACAATCCTGCAGACAAAGAGATGGGTTAGTTTGGACTTTTGTCTATCTGGTCAGAAGGGATCCAAGCCTGATGCTCAGAAGATGCTGGGTAGTGAGGCAAACAGCCTGACAATATCTTGTTTGGTGGAGCCGCTGGCTTACTGATGACCAGAATATTGATTTTATTTTAAAAATACTATGAATATGAAAATACTAAGTTTTTTCTTTTTGTTTTGATTTCTTCTCTGGTAAGCAGAGTCATCCATGTAGCCTCAAAAAGAATTAGGACAGTTAAAGTGGGAATGTAAGGAGAAGGAAGCCGCTTGAAACACTAGTAATAAAGAAGAAATGCAAAGAGAAAGAAATATCACTTTTGTTGGGCATCAAACTTAGTAGATTAATTAGTGTCTTAAAACATAGATTATGTATCCTTTAGCAGACATGTTTGGACAGGTCATTTATTTAAATATTTAGGTAGAACAAACGTGGTAATGTCTAGGGACTTTAGTAGGAAAGTTCCATTTCAGATACCAACTCCCAGGTAAAGAAGTTTTATTAACTTTCATTTTGTGAAGAAACAGCTGATTTATAAATACATTTATTTATTTAATAAATATATAGTAGCTATTAGGTGCTAGAACTGCAACAGTGAACGAAGAAAAGTCTCTGCCCTCATAAAGCTTATACTTCAATAAATTGGCAGTGTTGAAATAAATTTCTAAGCCCAAGATGGAGCTGCTTCTGCCTGGGGTGCCAAGTCAGCAAACAGAAACTTAGATAACTTTTGTGTCCCTAGAAAATCTTCCTGCCTTCTGCTCCATTTTGCTGTTCTCCAAAAGGAGGCAGTCTACTTCATGAAGTGTTAAAATTCGTTTGCATCATCAAAATGGTCTTCTTAACATTTCATTGTTAACTATTTTGTTTTGTGGATTACATAATGGATTGAATTTTTGTTCTTTCATTGAATAAACTTTCAAAAATTAAAAACAATTGTCTTCTTACTCATTTTCTAACAGTGGATAAATATCTAAATGAAATAATTATAGATTAATCCATATTCTATAAATTTTTAGTGAAATAAACCTAGATTATCTAACCTATGATATTCAGATGAGATAATCTAATTAGTTTTTAAATTCACAGACTAATTCAGGGGTCTGCAAATTATGGCATATGGGCAAATCTGGCTATCTGTTTTGGTAAATAAAGTTTTATTGAAACAGGACCACACTCACTTGTATACATATTGTAAGCTGCTGTTTTTGAGCTACAATATGGGAGTTTAGTAGTTGCAACAGATAGCCTTGGCCCACAAAGCCTAACATGTTTACTGTCTGGGCCTTTACAGAAACTGTTTGCTGACCCCTGGATTAAACTAAATATAATTTGAGGCATTGAAGTTTGAAAATTTTGGGGTTGTACAAGCAGCACCCTTTCCAGGGTGGTTAAAGACAGTGTAGGTGAAACAGATGAAATCATATTTATGTGTAAGATAACATTTTCATCACTTTTATAATCAAAGTATCACAAGCTCAAAAGGCATATAAATGTAGGGAATAACGTATATTTAAGGCTTTGCATTTTTCAACATTATAGTCATTGTCCCAGTGACATTAAAAAGTGCATCATTTTTTCTTAGCTTTAAATTGCATATCATTCTTTCTCTTTCATTGGGTAGTTATGATAAATCTTAGTTTAAGCCATTTTTGAAAACATTTTGAGAGCAACAGCAGAGCCGGCAGTATTTAAGAGCCAGAACCCTTGAGCGCAGTCTGGCCGCTCACCGACTCCTTTAGAGGGTCCTGCTGGCTCCCCAGATGCCCGTGGGCTCCCTTCAGCGCACCCTCTCTAGGCTCTGTGATCGACTCCAGGTGCTACACCTCTTTTCTTTTCTTCATCTATCCCAAAAATGTTTTTGTGGTGTGTTTTTTCCCCACATTTTGACGTTGTAATGTACATATTTATATTATACTACGTTTGAAGAAAAGTAAAAAGGGCTACTAACACTTCTGTGGGAGCTGAAAACAAGTATAATAGTTTTGTTACCATCCTTAGCTAGTTAGTAAAGAGCAAGGGCAGTCAGGCATTGCTGACCACTTTCAGATGGAAGCGGAGGCCTGTTTGCCTCCCCAGGAAGCTTGGGCTTCACACTCACCTGCAGGCCATTTCCCTGCAGGCCACCCGGGGAAGGAACAGAACAAAGGAAAGGTAAGCAATGCCCAAGGAAGTCAAATGGCGGGGGTGAGGGGGGTGTTGCTGGACCATAACAGCCTGTCAGTCTAACTTTCTAACTCAGGAAAAAGATCATTGATTAGGGGGTGGACCCCAATGCAAGCCCATGAAATCTCGGGATGTTAATTGGTTATTTTGAGAAAGGTCCTGGTTAAAACCCCAGGAGAACAAAGCGCTCTCTCTCTCTTTCTCTTTCTCTCTCTCTCTTTCCTGTCGCACTGGATGACCCACCCTCACCCATGCATTTGCAAGTTCTCTCTCTATAGCCATGTGGCCTTAGCAGCCGCATGGCTGATGGTGGCCCAGACCCCACAAGCAGGCTCTAGGCGGGAGCCTGGGTACAGCAACAAAGCAATGGATTACAGCCAGGAACACAAACTAAGCTAGCCAAATGCTGGACTGGGACAAAGCTTTAATATGGCACAAGATCCCTGGACACTGACTCTTTCTGGCCCCGATTTTCCATGGTGGGACAGACAGAGATGGGCCATCGGGAGGGCATCGTTTTTATTTTACATCACAAGTAAATTTTGCCACAAGACCTCATCCTCTCCAGTGTGTCCCTGGAAATCCTTTTCCTCATAAGAGCCTGTTTTGCACCCACAACATTTGGAGATCCAGCCATATCCACCAGCAACAGTTTTACTCCCACCTTCTAAATTATTCTAGTTGAGCTAGTAATCAAATTAAAGGAGACAGAGTAACAAGAGAAAATAAAAATTTTAAGAAATGTGCATGGGGAATTCACATAGGCATGAAAATTCCAGACAGGCAACACTGGGTATATAGAACATTTTTGGACAAAGGAGAACGGGGGGGGGGGGGGGGGGAGCGGGGGGGGGGGGGCTGGGGTATTACATTTCAGAAGTGAGAATGGGTGATTAACAGGTAGTTGAGGAAGAGCCTACACACATGGCAGGGAAATCCTTGCTAGGCAACTCAGAAACAATGGGATACGGGTTATCTAGCTAACAGGCCCAGCCCGAAACCCTCTTATTTACCATTATTAATTTAAATTAGACTAAAACAAGCATCCTAAGATCTTCCTGAAGCATATTTTGCTGTCTGAATCTTTTGGCCAGGAAAGGGGGGGGGGATTAAAAGGTATTTTCTGAGTCTTATTTTTTAATAAACTGATTAAATTTAATATCCCAAAAAGGCAGTTTCAAAATGGCAAAACTTTGGTTCCCTTCACTACATTCTTCTGCCCTTTTGCTCTGTTTTTATTCATATATGAAATTTCCTTTGAAATTTTTTGAACTTCTGACCTCTCTTTCACTTTGGTTCTATGTCATTCCTGTGTGCGCCTCTTTTTTCATTTCATTATGATATATTCTCTCATGATCACAGCATATCCTCTTAATTCCCATGTAGTAGTTCCAGCACCCATCATTTTGGTGATACCACACAAATGCTGAGTATATGATTAGGGAATAGAGGGTGGGGAGGGAGATCTAAGATTACAAAGCCTTATTTTGTAATCTGCCTGACTCTGCAACCCTTCAATCATCACAGTTGAGGCCATTTAATTCCTATCTGTGAATTGAACTCAACTTCTGAGACCAATTTCCCATAAGTAGTAGGAATTTAGAAAAACTTGACCAATAATGTCAAGTCAAGTTCACCTAGCCTTTTGTTCTCTGACCCTGTACAACAAATTAAATAGATAATCATTCTCGTGACAAAACTAGTTCTAAGGACTGCCCCCTTACTGAACTCTGTATGTGCCCTGTTGTATCTCATTTCCCCTGAAATTGGGAAGGGTGTCTAAACTGGCCCTTCAGGTCTTATCCATTCACTCAATTTGATAGCTGAACTATCTTCTTGACCTCTGTGACCTTGCCTTCAGGAAGAAGCAACTCAATTAAATTAAGAGGGATGGTCTTTGAAAGCAACAAAAATGTATACCCTGTTGGAATAAATCAATTACTCATGAGGATGACTTTGGAATTGGTCTCGTTGAAATGAGGCAGACATTACCTCTTCACATCTAGGTTTATTTAGAGAAAGTAATGAACCTACATCCTTCACATTTCTTTCTGAACTGCTGGAGAAAATTAAAACAAAACAAAGCAAAAACCCCAGCATAACTAATACTCATTAAACTATAGTTAACCACTTCTACTGGGTCAGTGACACTGATGGGCAATTTTCTGTACATCCTGAGCAAGTTTGTCCTTCTGCTCCTCATTATGGTCATTTCAAATCTAATTAACTCTTAAACATCTGACTTCAGCTATTTTTTTTTCTCCACTTTTCACCTCATTTTCTGCAGAAGACCCTGACCCTGATAGAGAAAATAGAAGCATTAGATAGAAACTCTTTCAATGTTCCAGCATCACATCTGTACACTGCCATACTCCCCCTCCTTTCTAGCCCCCTTTCCTCTAGTTTTAATGACAAAGATCTGTCCCTCTCTGAGGCACTCCCAATCCCTGCACTGGACCTGGGAATTATCCTTCCTTCCTTTCAATCTCAAACCTCTCTCATTTTCCTTGCTCTTTCTCACCCACTGGATTCAAGTGCATAATATTAAAAGGAAGAAAGAAAAAAGAAAGAAAGAAAGAAAGAAAGAAAGAAAGAAAGAAAGAAAGAAAGAAAGAAAGAAAGAAAGAAGGAAGGAAGGAAGGAAGGAAGGAAGGAAGGAAGGAAGGAAGGAAGGAGGGAAGGGGAAGGGAAACAGGAAGAAGACAAGAATAGCAAACAGCCCCCGCCCCCCCCCCCCCCCCCGCCGGATTTCATCTCTTTTTAGCTACTGACCTCTCTCCTGCCTTTTACAACCCAAATAGTTGACCAAATTACCATAGTTTTTGTCTCCACTTTCTAACCTCCTGCTGGTTTCTCAAAACCCCACAATCTGTTTCTTAATCTACCACTGTCCTGAAACTGCTTTCATCAAGATCAGGAATGACATTCAAGTCCTTAAACCAGCCCTTGACTTGCTTGATCCCTCAAATGAATTTGACACCTTTGATCACTTCCTCCGTCTACAAAACACTCTCTTTTATTAGTATGCAAGAAAATGCACCTTTGTGATCTTTCTTTTAATTCTCAGGTTTCTCCCCTCCTCTCCTCTCCCCTCTTCTTTTCTCTCTTCTTTTCAGTGGAATAAAGCAACTCTCTTTATTGCATAGACCTTTTCTTTTCTGAGGAATGAAACAACTGCCTTTATTGAAAATCAGGATTTGGGTACTAACATGAGACAGAAGACAAGACTGGGAAATGGGTTTCCATGCCCACACTCTCAGGGCATGGAGGAACTTTAGTGTAAATATGACCTTTGGACCTGGGAAACCTGCCCCTTCTAGGCTGATTGGCCAATTAAATGAAGGCACAGGACAAGATCCGGACCCTAAGGAGCCAGCCTGTACATTCCAGATCCTGTAATTGGATTACCTGTTAAGAAAACTCCTGTTAAGAAAACTCTGCCCTCAGGTGATGTGTCAGGACACTTCAGTTTCTTTGTTGCCTCTACCCCTGTCTCCATTCACTGAAGGGCTGGTTCCTCTCATGACAATGGCTTTGGTCTCCTTCACTCACTATTCTATCCATTGTCCCTAAGTAATCCTCACCTCCTCTCATAGCTTCTGTCATTATATATATTTTAAGAACTTCCCCCAAATCTGTAACTCAAATCTTTCTCCTAACCTTCAGACCTATAAGCCTAACAGAAGGCTTTACACATCTATTTTGAAGGCATTACAAATCCAACTTGTCCAAATCTGAACTTACCAAAACCTGTTCCAAATCCCCACAAAACGTTCTACTCCTCCCCTATGTTTCCTATCACCCTACACACTGACTTGCTGCTTAAAACATCAACATAGGGTGTCTTTCTTGAATACTTTTACTTATTCTCAACATCCATCATGTTAATCTTGAAGAGACTTCTAAGTCACTCAGGTCCTGCCCCTTAACCTATTTCAGTAGCTGAGAATCTACTCCTTGGAGCAAGTCCTCTGTGACTTTATTACTGAGGAGATGAGGAAATCTCAGTTCTTGTCTTCTTGAGGGAAAGTATCAATCAAGAGACAAAGTGTAGAAAAGAAAGCAAGAATTTATTGACTGCAGCAAAAATATACTTAGGACAGTGAAACAAGGAAGGGCATAAAAGATGCAACAGGAGAGCCTAGGCTGGGCTGTTTTGGCTCACTGAGAAGTCAGGGAAAAGAGGGCCTTGGAGACAGGTTCAGGGGGTTAGCTTGGGACTAGCTGCCACTACCCATTGCTCCCCTGGTTGCAAGTCTCATGGGGTCACTTCGAGGTTAAGGAACATGTGCCTGTGGGGGAAAGAGAGGGGGCAGGAAATGGCTCTAGTGTGTTTCCCCTGTGGGTGAGGGGAGGGTACTGGAGGTGGAGAGCCCAGTGTCCTTTGTCCTGAGCATATTTATCTCTTTCTTGCAAGTGGGAATCTTAGGGGAGGTCTCATGGGGGTGTCTCAGTAGAATATTCATCAGCTTTCCAGGTGTGCTATTTCATGGTCATGGTCTCCACTGATTGGTCAGTGCCAGGACAGGGGTCTTTAGTCAATGTAACTGGTCCTGAGGCAGCAATGGTATCACTTGTCTAATTTTGCTGCTTTTCTGGGCCTGGAGCTAAAATACAACTGAGGCCTAGATGTTATCTTTAGGGAGGAAAAAGTCAGGGGGTCCTGCATGACTAGCAAGATGAAAAGTCAGGGGATCCAAACTGAATGACCAGCAATATGCTAGGGCAGGAAAGGTTACCCTGGGGGTGATATTCTTGTTTTCCAGTTTTGTCCCTTGGTAGGCATCCAGGGCTTTTTGCCCTGGTGAATTTCTGTACCTGGCCCACTGTCCTTGCTCTGCTCATGTCTGCCTAACTACCTATACAACAACTGGACCCCATCTTCAGGGAGAAGCAACATGATTAAATTGAGAGGAGTCTTTAAAATTGACAATATTGTTCTTATCCTGTTGAAATAAAGTAATTATTCATGAGAATGGCTTTGGAACTGATCTTGTTGAAATGAGCCAGACGTTACCTCTTCACACTGAGGTCTTAGTTCAGAGAAAGTAATGAGCCTGCATTCTTCACATTTCTCTCTGAGCCTCTGAACACTTCTTCAGACATTTATAACAACTCTTAAATGTCTTAAGACGATTTAAGAGGCAAGATTGACAGAATTTTCTTTCTGTGCCACTGCCACCCCCTTAGTTCCTGTCACTTCCTCAATTCCAGAGCTTTTAGTATGTCTCCCTTCCCTTTCACTTTTTGCTTTGATTTATAATTTGCAGTGTAGGAGAACTTCTTTGGTAAGGAGCTGTAATTTATCCGTCTTTGTATTTTTAGCTAGTTAACCTATGCCAGTGCCTGGAGCTCAGAAGGAATGAGCAAGCAAACAAGTGGCAGAGGCCCCCTAGTGTGCAGTCAGCTGGCTCTCCTAAACTCCACCTACTGCTTGTTTTTTTGAAAACCTAAGATTGCATGCCCTCTGCATCTCCATGCCACAAGTAAACTTGGTCTAAATTATCTGGACGCCTCGATTATATTAAATCTCAACTCAATTTTGTTAACATGTACATTTTGTACTTCTACACTCTCAGACTGGGTGCCCATGACCTCCATCACTGTGTATGTAAAGTCACAGGACAAATATCTTCTTGGAATACCAGTTTTGATGGTATTCTATAGTTCTTTGAGACATAATATTTATATTAAAACAGGGACATTGTGTAGTCAAATGAAAAATTTATGGTAATTTAAAAAACAAAATATAAGATTTTAAGATATGAAAATTCAAAAAAAATTTCACAGTGGGCTTGGCCAGTCTCTGCTAAATCCTCATATCCCTGGGGATTGTCCTTGGCCCTTCCTTTTTGGGACACTGACCTTGAGATGTTAAGTCTGAAGAACGTAGGCATGTTGTATATAAGTGTGTGTGTATGTTGAAGAAAGGTTTGCCTATGAAGATTCTACAAAAATAATATTTTTAGTATTTTTTTTTTTTTTTTGTAATTGAATTTATCTGGGTGACAGTGGTTCACAAAACCATACAGATTAAAGCGTACAGCTCAACAGAACATCATGTGCACACTTCATGGTGCCCACATTCTCCACGGAAAGTCTCTTTCCGTCCTCACTCTTCCCCACTTGGCCCACTTCTGCCCACCCACTCCTCCCTTTCCCTCTGGCTGTCACCACTTTGTGTGTTACATATACAATTTTTTCCCCTTAATCCCTACACCTTCTTTCATCCGATCCCCCAAGCCCCCTCCCCTCTGACAGCTGTCAATCTGTTCCATGTACCTATGCCTCTGTTTCTATTTTGTTCATTAGATTCTACATATAAGTGAGATCATATGGTATTTGTTGTTCTCTGACTGGCTTTATTTCACTCAGCATTATAATCTCCAGGTCCACCCATGCTGTCACGGAAGGTAAGGTTTCCTTTTATTTATTTATTTTTTTACAGTCAAGTAGTATTCTGTGGTGTAAATGTACGACAGCTATTTTTATTCACTCATCTAGTGATGGGAACTGGGGCTGTTTCCAGATCTTGGATATTGTGAATAGCACTGCAATGAACATAGGGGTGCATATATTCTTTCAAATTGGTGTTTGGGGATTCTTAGGATATATTCCCAGAAGTGGTATCCCTGGGTCAAAAGGCAGCTCCATTTTTAATTTTTTGAGGGAATTCCATACTGCTTTCCACAGCAGCTTCACCAGTCTGCATTCCCACCAGCAGTGTACTAGGGTTCCCTTCTTTCCATTTTCTTGCCAGCACTTGTTTGTTGATTTATTGCTGATAGCCACTCTGACAAGCCTGAGGTGATATCTCATTGTGGTTCTAATTTGCATTTTCCTGATAATTAGTGACGTTATGCATTTTTTCATATGTCTGTTGGCCATCTGTATGTCCTCTTTGGAGAAGTGTCTGTTCAGGTCCTTTGCCCATTTTTTAATTGAGTTCTTTGTCTTCTTGGTGTTGAGTTGTATACATTCTTAATATATTTTGGAAATCAACTTGTTATCAGATGTATCATTGGCAAATATGTTCTCCCATTCAGTGGGTTACCTTTTCATTTTGTTGATGGTTTCTTTTGCTGTGCAAAAGCTTTTTAGTTTGATGTAGTCCCCTTTATTTATTTTTTTCCTTTGTTTACTTTGCCCAAGGAAATATATCAGCAAAAATATTGCTACAAGGGATGTCTGAGATTTTACTGCCTATGTTTTCTTCTAGGATTTTTATGGTTTCATGACATCTATTTTGAGTTTATTCTTGCATGTGGTGTAAGTTGTTGGTTTAGTTTCATTTTTTTGCATGTATCTGTTCAATTTTCCCAGTATCATTTATTGAAGAGACTGTCTTTATCCCATTATATGTTCTTGGGGTCTTTTGTGGTTCTGTCACATCATAACTAGCTAGTTATTAATGTTAATAATTAGAAAGAAGCAAAGGAAAGGCCAAACATTATAAGTGTTGTCAATTTGGGCTGCTTCAGCAGGAAGCTACCACTTTTCACAAACCAAGGAACCACCTGTCCACTCCCTGCATATCACTGGGGGAAAGGGTCCAACGAAGGGGAAGATGGATACATGTGCAATGAAGCTGGGGTGATGTAGGGAAGGTGTTGCCTGTCAGTCTCACCTGGGGAACAAAGATCATTGGCGAGGAGGGTGGAACCAATGCAAGCATGTGAAATTCTGAAGGGTTCATTGGTTAAGCTCCCAATTAAAATCCACAGACAAAGGAGTTATTGCTCTCTTGTTCCTCTTGCTCCAGTCCTGCTTCCTTGCACTCGCTTGCTCCGTGATCCACACTAGCTTGCCACATGGTCCTAGAAATGGCATGACCCATGAGCATGCAGACCCCATACACAATGCAGCTGGGAACACAAGCTAAGCTAGACAGATGCTGGACTGGACTGGGCTGGACTTTAATATGGAGCAAAAACTCTGGGAAGTCACTTTAATCCTAGCTCTGCTGAAGACGTGATAGGGCTTTTGCCATGGAGAAATGGAGGAAAATGGGACTTTGGAGGGGAACTCTCTTAATGTTACATCATCAATACCACTTTCCACAATACCTCATTCTCCTGTGGGGGCCTCAAGAAATTTGTTCTAGATCTGTGAGATATGCCGTTGGTCTTTTAATAGGAATTGCATTGAATCTGTAGATTGCTTATAAAATTTTTTTTTTGATGCAAACAAAAACAAAAACATTACATTAAAGAAAACATGAAATCTTTCCAGAGTTTAGTATACCAGGGCTATTCCTAAACAACCCCATTTACTTTTCAATTCTAGGCTTTCTAATATCAAGATATAACAATTTTAACAAAGAATGATGACGTTTCTTTAATTGTCCTTCTCAGCAGCCAGTGTGTAGTCAAATGCCTACTGCCTTACTTAGTGGATTTCTTGTAATGGGAATATAAGAATAATCTGTCACACATGGAGCTGGAAATCTCTCTTGGTATGTCTAGATTTAAGACAGTAGGGTTCAAATGTTTGTATTAACAAATGAGTGAAACCAATAGAACATCACAAAATTAGCATTTGTAATTCAGCTTAAGGAATTTGCATGAGGATTTAAAAATCTCTTTAGAGAAGCTCATAAGGCATGTGTTTGTGTTTTCTGTCATGGCTAACCACAACAAATATTGCTTGTGTTTTTTAATTTTTACCAAAAGGAACAAATGAAGACCTGAATTTTGAGTGCCTTGCTTTTAAAGGAGTTCTTACTAAGGATATTATTTGGATACACGTATATTAAAAGGAACACTTTTTCTCCCATATAAAACTGACTTACCATGAATTTAGCTGCTCTTTCAAATCCAAAACAAAAGTCTTTTGAGTCTATTCAGTTTTTTTAAGAAAGAAGTCTGAGAAGGGTCAGTAGAGTCCAGAGAGCACTGAGCAGCTGAGTGATCCTGAAACACTCCTCCTTTGAGGTATCCTTGGTTTCTGTATCTATAAAAGAAGGGGGCTGTGTACACATCTCCAAGCTCTTTCTCTCTGAAACAGGTATCAAAATATTGTAATTAACAAATGTCAACACTTAGGCTTTTTATATATGCTCAGGGAAACAGGTGACATCTCTTCCTTCTAGATTTGTTCAGCAAAGTTTACAGTGCATATTGGATGTAAATTTACCCAAAAAAATATATCAATGTAAGACTATTCCAGCCAAGCTCTGCATCTTTGGGTATTTCCTCCTTTTAAATATCTTATTCAAAATGGATGTCATGTGGGGTCTCTGACTCTCTCATGTATGCAGGGTTCCCATACAGAAGCATGTATTAAATTTGGTTATTTTCTTTTGCTAATCTGTCTCATGGCTATCTGATTATTAGATCATCCAGAAGAACCTTGATGGTAGAGGAAAGTTTATTTTTACTCCAGAATTCCTTGAATGAAACAGAGCAAAATTTTAGAAAAATCTTTCTGCTCATTGTTTTCTTTTTTGTTGTTGTTGTTGTTTTTTTGAGGGGCTGGTTCTTTATTTTTAAAAGACACTTGTCAATTTTCAGTAACCAAACAGTTGCATTATTGTTTTCTCTTTCTCCCAAATGGCCCCCAAAGAGACCAGGGCGAAGAATAATACATATTAAGCCAATAAACTACAGGATGCGCACCTAAGAGACCTCACAGAAACCTCACCTAAAGAGAGCTATTGGGTGCAGAAAGAAGCTTTTAACCATCAGCACACTGACAGCCTGCAGACTGTAGAGAGCTCTCACAGCCAGGTGGGTGGCCAGTGCGCCCCACCCCCAAAGAAGCAAAGTTTCAAAATGATATAAAATTTCTTAACAGTTTTGTACATATGCTATTTAAGATTTCTCCAGTACTAACTAATACAAAGCACAATGAGATGGCACTTTTAGAAACAGCAGCTTCAGACCCAGGAAAGGGTGATGAGATGAGTTTCATATGGCTAAATTAGTGGCAGAACACACTTTTCTTTTCTTTCAAGGAGGCAGGAGAGCAAATTACAGGTCACCTCAACATGAGGGGCACAGGATTCATTCTGCGAGCCCTTGGGAAGGGGGTAGAGATGGGAGGATTTTCTGCTCATTGTTGGCTAACACAAGTTAGTGATTTACTTGGAGTAAGCCTTGTGTTCTTATTTTGTTGTGTCTAGACAGCCAAATTCTTTACTCCAATTCAAAGAATGTGCAGCCAGTGTTGATGGCATAGTAAAGGAAGGAAGACAAATGTAATACATTTCCAAATTATGTTCTTTAAACTCATTGAAAAAAAATGAGTCTAGGAATGATTTTCACATATAGTACACTTACTTCTTCAGTAACACATCCAGACTATTTTAAAGGACAAAAAATGACTGTGGGCTGCAATCTGAAAGCCACAGAGGATTTTATTTTCCATAATACTGAAATGAATATGTGCACAGAAAACTTTTCTCTGATTGAATAGTGACATTAAAACAGTAATACTTCAGCACTGGCAATGGGCTCAGATGGCTGATTTGAGTTTTGTGGATTACACCAAAAATTCTTGGTAGGAAACATCAGGGTATTATAAATAGCAAGATGAAAATAAAATAACATTAACTCAGCAGGAGCTGTGTATTTGCGAGAGAAGAGAGATTTTAAGTTCCATAAATATAACAAATGACACTAAAACTTACTTTAAGAAGAAAACTGTTACTGAAAAAATATTATTTGAAAAATATTAATGATATAGATAATAATTTTTCTGCAATGATCTGGCAAGTATATTGTCACTTATGTCAAATAGAACTAGGTTATGTGAGTAACCTGCAATGCAAAGATCTTAGTTCAAGCTCTGAGAAAGCAGCCTGTTAAATTAATCTTTATGTTGACATATCTCTTTCTGAGAAGTCATGCTCCTCACGTACTAGCCTTACACAAGGTGACGTTTTTTGCCTCCAGTCATGTTTATAAAGGAAGTTACTAAAAGAACTTTACCCTTCCTTAAACTTGTGGTTTAACTATGGAGAGAAAAGATAAGGACATTCTGTTTTTTTGTATGGTATGTTTTCTAAGGTTCCCTGAGGCCACAGTGGAGAACAGGGCTAAGGTCAGTGTTGAGTAGCAGAGGCAACTATTAAAATAATGGTAGTTGTAAACAGCAATTCTTCCAGAATCCTAGATTATCTCCCAATAAATGACAGCATTTCAGTAATCCTCATATTAAACTTTTAAGTAGTGTTGGAATTATTTATATGGCATGGTTCATTGAAATTTTCTTTTCAGTTACATGTTTTGCTGCAAAGGCTAAGATTTTGTGCTTTTAATGAAAATGTCTGTCTCTTCCCCAGAAAAAGCAGCTTGGGTACTAATGGAGGTAGGCACAAGTACCGACACAAATGGAAGATTAAAGATTATAGTCACATAGCTCAAAATATAAACTGAAATGTACCAATGGTAGCTTTAAGGAACAGCTAACCAGCAAAACTTATTTGCTTGTTTCATTTAAAAAATACTAGTAAAAGCCTGGCCAGGTGTGGGTCAGCGGATGAGGGTCGGTCTAAGATCCAGGAGATTGCAATTCGGTTCCTGGTCAGGGCACATGCCCGGGTTGCGGACTCGATCCCCAGTGGAGGCCGTGCAGTAGGCAGCTGATCAATGACGACTCTTTCATCATTGATGTTTCTATCTCTCTCTCTCCCTCTCCCTCTCTCTTCCTCTCCCTGAAATCAATAAGGATATATTTTTTAAAAACCCACACAAAATAAATAGATAAGTAATACTAGTAAAATATCAGTATGTCACAGAGAAATCTTTTTATAACTTTTCATTATGAAATATTTTTAAATTACAGTTGACATACATTCTATTAGTTTCAGATGTACAACATAGTGATTAGACATTTATTTAACTTACAAAGTGATCACCTGGATAAGTCTAGTATTCACCTGACACCATACAGTTATTACAATGTTATTGACTATATTCACTATGCTGTACTTTATATCCCCATGACTTTCATAATTGCCAATTTGTACTTCTTAATCCACCCCCTTTTTTTTTCAATCTTCACCCAAGGATATTTTTTCCATTGCTTTTCAAAAGAAGTGGAAGAGAAAGAGAAAGAGAGAAACACTGATGTGAGAGAGACACACTGATTGGTTTCCTCTTGCATGCATCCCGACCAGGGCCAGGGATGAGCCTGCAATCTTGGCTAGAATTGAATCTGGGACCCTTCAGCCCACAGGTTGAAGCTCTGACCCCTGAGCCAAACTGGCTAGGGCACTTTCCCCCATTTTAAATGAAAATTTCAAACTCATATAAAAGTAGAAAATAATATTAAAAAGTCCCCTAGTACTCATCACCCAGCTTCAACCATTAATCTTAGACATTAAACCATTTTCTCAGTAAATACTTTAATGTGTAGCTCTAAAACATGGAGATTCTAAAAAATAACCATTGCCACATGGAAAACTTTAAAAATAATTCAAATGGGAACACCTGAAGTGTCTTAACTTTAGGTACTTGATATGTCATGGAGAAATTATATCTACAATTTAGAGAAAAACATAAATATGATGCAACTCAGTTTTCTCAGTTCTTTCCAGAGAGTCAGCCTAGTTGCACAGAGAAACAAACTGGGTCACTCCAGTAAAACACTCATTTCATTTTGTGTCATTTTTAGGGTTCTAGGTATGTAAATGTAGATATTGAAGAGGCAAAATAATTTGACTTTCCTGAGATCAAGCATATTGACATTCACACTTTTCTGGAGGGGTGAATGGTGGCACACAACACTTGGAAAGTGAAACTAAGAGGATTATGGTCAATGATGAGAAGAAGTCACCTTTGACAGCAAATACTAACAAAATCTTAACTATTCCAAATAATATTACCAATTCAAATGATTATCTTAGAAAAACAGAATAGCATATATAATAATTTATATAGTCAGAGACTTTGTAGATCTATGTAAACAGTGAAAATGATGAAATACCTAGAAAAAAATCTTTAAAGTCACAACATTTAGGCAGGGAGACTATATAATACCAATATATTATCAGAGGCATGCAAAAATATGATTACAGTTGTTTGTATAAATACATAAGAATAAATAATAAAAGAATAAATCCTGTTTCATTTTCTTACAACTGTAAACCAACTTTTGCCCACTGCTATAGAGAGAATATAACATCATCTGACACTAGTGTTACTTACTATAGGATACAATGAGGATTTTAGTGGTTAATTTTAGCTGACATCTTGACCTGGCCATGGTTTCCAGATGCTTGATCAAGTATCAGTCTAGACGCTGCTGTGAAAGTGGTTTTTTGTTTTGTTTTTTTTTTCCAAATGTGATTAATATTTAAATCAGTAGACTCTGAGTAAGGCCAGTTATTTTCCATAATGTGGGTAGGTCTCATCCAATCAGTTGAAGATCTTAAGAGAAAAGACTGATATTCCCTTGTTACTGGACACAATAGATACATTACTGCTGGTTGCCACTAAGCCAATAAGCAGAACAAGGTTGAATTTATCCACATTAAAATTCATATTATTAGTTTCAAGTTAATGGTCAAGTCTACCAAGTTATTTAATATTGAATATTCTGGGTTTTTTTGAAGCATAATTGTGGCAAGCACAATTTTGTCTTACTTGTATTAAAACTATTAGCTTAGTTTTAGGCATATTAAATATAAAATATTAGAGCAACATGTTGACAGAAAAGTTTAGAGAAATAGTTTAAGGCTTTATTTGTATTGAAGCCCTAGTTGAAGTTGTTAGTAGTGAATACATTGCTATTAGAAAGACCATAAAAACTGGGAATATCAAGGATTGATTTTTGGGAAAGAATTGCATTTAACCATGGGAAAGCCTCCTTCAGAGAGGGAAGAGAAAGAGCAAATTCTTTAAGGAATTTGAGGCTAGGAATCAGTTTTGTTCTGAAATATGGTAGGGGTGTAATAAATATTTTCAGATGTAGAATCAGTGTAAGAGGCAAAGGAGTGGTTAGAGAGAAAGGGGGGAAAAGGAGTGCAGTCTACACTGTCAAAACTGCAGACAGATCAAAGAGAATGAGAAGTGAGAAGAGTACTAAATTTGGCAGTCATGACTGTGGTCAGCAGTCATATCAGAGGCAATAGTTGTAGCCAAATGTTTGGGTTAGAAGTCAGATTGTGAGGTGTGAAGGGGAGGATTGGTCATGAGGATGCCGAGGTTGAGTACAGATTACTTTTTCTAGAAGGTTAGTGTTTTTAGAGAACTAGATAGAGGCTGGTGGCTTTACTGAACAGGTAGAACCAACTCTATTTGTGATTAGGGTAGATTCACTGGCAGAGAGATATTGATGATACTAGAGAGAGGGAAAATAATTAATAGCATACCATTTTGGGAAATGCAGTCAGGGATGGATGAAGAACTAAGCTGAGTTTGTGAGTTTTGTCAAGAAGGATGAATGTGTTTTTCACAGACTGAGTCACCAGGGAAAGCCAGGCAGTCTGGGTTATGATTCTGTGTAACCAACAGGTGGAGATTAGATTATCATCAGGTAGAGAGGGAAAAAAGTGATTAAACTTGGGTAACGTACTAGGGCTGCCATAACAAAGTACCACAGATTGGGTGGCTTAAACAACAGAAATTAATTTTCTCACAGCCTGGAGGCTGGAAGTCGAAGATCAAGGGTAGGTTTCTTCTGAGGCCTCTCTCCTTGCCTTGTAGATGGCTGTCTTCTCTCTTTGTCTTAACATGATTTTATCCATCTGTGCATGTCTGTATCCTAATCTGCACTTCTTATAAGGACACCAATCATAATGGATTAGTACTCCCCTCTTCCCCCTTATATAAACTAATTTTACTTTAATTACCTCTTTAAAGGCCCTATATCCAAATTAAGTCACACTCTGAGGAAGTAGAGGTTATGACTTCAACATGAACTTTGGGGTGGTGGGGGAGGGAGGTTAGAGGGACACAATTCAGCCCATAACAGGTGTATAATGCAGTCAACAACATACAAATAAAAGAATTTCACTTCTTTATTTTCTTATAGATGAATATGTTGCATACAGTAAAGCTCAAAATTTGTTATGTGTGGTAAGCAGAATAGTGGCCCCTAAAGAAATCCACATCCTAATCCCTGGAAACTGGGAATATGTTACTTTTTGTGGCCAAAAGGAACAGACATGATTTAGTTAAGGATTTTGAAATAGCAAGAACATCCTAGATCATCCCAGTGGGCCCCATTTAATCACATTGTTCTCTAAAAGTAGAGAACTTCTTCCCACAGAGTTCTGGGTTAGAGGGAGATGTGATTCTGCAAGAATGGTCACAAAGACCAACACTGATGCTTTTAAAGGTGGAGGAAGGCAGCCAGGAGCCAAGGAATGCAGGTGGCTTCTAGAAGCTAGAAAAGGCAAGGAAATGGATTCTCCCCTAGAACCTCGAAAAAGGAATTCAGCCTTGTCATCACCTTGTCATCATCTTGATGAGTGAGATCTGTGTCATATGTCTGACCTACAGAACTGTGGCCTAATACATTTGTATTAAGTTACTAAGTTTGTGGATGATTTGTTACAACAGAAATAGAAAAGTACAGTGCTGTGCATAGGAACCACCTGGAGGTCTATTTAAAATGCTGATTCTGGTTCAGTAGGTCTAGATGGGGCCTATAATTCTGCATCCCTAACAATCTCCCAGGTGATGCCAGGGCTGCTGGACTGTGGACCACACTTTGAGTAGAAAGGCTTGAGAGATCATGTATTACAACTTCCTTATAGTGTAGACAAAGGAATTGAGGTTCAAAAGATGCTGACAGAGGTGTCTTCAACTCCAGCCCACACTTTCCTCACTGTATATTGCACCAGTACTTCAAAAAAGAAAAGAAAAAGGAATAGTAGGCAAGGAGAGGTGCCCATATTTGGAAAATTTGGCTCCTAAGCCTCTGTATCTTTATTGTGCCTGCAAAGTGTCCTAGTTGACACTTACCTGATACAAATAGTTAATTACCAACACCTTAGTAAAGTAACAGCTCTCAGCTATGCCCAACAGGCTGATAATCTTCTTAGCTCCCAGGGATTTTTAAGTTCCTAGGTGTCAGCAAGTTCAAGAGAAGAAGTTCAGGTCAAATGGGCATTTTATTGTGACAAGTCAGTGAGGTAATTTCCAGGAGGCTCAAAAGCTGTAGATCATCTACAAACTCAGAACTGTAAACGTGAGGGAGTGTTCCAGGGACCTGAAGGGTGGTTCCATGCTTATCTTGCTGCCTGAGGCACTGTGAAATTACGTGAGGGCAGAATGTCATCCCATCTCTACGGATGGCACTGGCAAGAGAGTTGCCGGAAAGTTATTAGGCTTATTGAAGAAGATAAAAAGCTCCCCTGTCAGGTGTAACAAAAATCCAAAATGAAAATCAGAAAGAAATAGGATTCTAAGGTAGCAGGGACTTGTAAAGAGAGGTTGGAGAGCAGAAGATTATAAGGAGAAATGAGGAAAAACTGCTCAACCAGAGCTGTGGGGAAACCTCCAACTCTATAGAACAAAAAGGAAGATTCCCAGGCACCACAACAAGGGTTCTCAAACAACTTAGTACATGAGTATCACATGAAGAGCCTGCTAAAATGCACATTCCTCAGATCCTACCTCAGAGGTTCTTTTCAAATTTTTACTGTGGGAACTTCCAAGCACACAAAAGTAGAGAGCATAGTAGCTTGAATTCCTGCACACCCGCCCCCAGACCCAATAATGATTACCTCCTAGCAAATGTTCCTTCATCTTTTCCATCACTAATGCCTTCCCACTCACTTTCCTTCTCCACTGGACTCCACTGGTGTAAATCCCAGTCTCTGGGGAAAAGCATTTCAGGTGGAGAGAAGAGTAAGTAGAAACACCCCAGGACAGAGGATGGCTGGTATGCCTGAGCAACATCAAAGAGGTCTGTGTAGGTGGGATGGGGGGAGTGAGGGGGAAGGTTGATAGGAGATGAGAACAGAGACATCACAGGACAAATAGACATAACAGACACATTATGTAGGTAGGTTCTTAAAGCTCAGTGCAACAGCTTTGGCTTTTACTCTGAGTAGGAACTTTAGAACAGAAAGGACTTACAATTGTGGGAAGCTAAAACTGAAAAGGCAAAGAGAATAAATGTTATTACTGGAGCGCCATAGAAGAGGAGCTGCCAGGTAGGAGCTATAGTCATAGAGTTAAGAATGAAGCTATGGCTAAGACCTTTGAAGAAGGGGAGTTATCACCCCGACTCCCATGCCAATCAGAATCAGTCTCCCTGGTGAGTAAATAACCTCCATCTCTGCCTCTTGCTTCAGGGTCAGAGGGCTTCCAGTTCAATGGAACAGGAATGCATTCTTCATTGGAAGCATTCTCTCTTGGTAATTTGGAACTTCAAATCACCAAGCCCAATGCTGTGCAGACAGACACCTAAAATTCCTTCAATGGGTTAAGTGTAATAGTGAGAGAAATGCCTTCCACCCCCACCCACTGGTTCCTGGACTGATGTGATCTGGCAATAAAGAAAAAGGTACTACTTAGTCCTAATTTCAGCCATGAGATAAGATGCTAATTCTTTCTTGGTTCCTCTTCTACAGGCCTGGGCCTAAATTTGGGGAGGGCGTGGAGGTCGAGTAGAAAACGGTTCTTGGTTTTGTTTCCAGTTCTTGGTTTTGTTTCCGTAACTTGTTAAGCTTATCACTCACTTTGTGGTTAACTACACATGTGGTGGTTTTCCTTGGGAGAGGAGATCAGAAAATTTCAGAGTAATCCTGCTCCCATTTTCATAAGGCTACTCCCTGAAAAGCATTACTTTTCCTGTGTATACCGGTCAGCAGTTTAGCCTTTTCTATTAAGAAGCTCTGAAATGGGTCAGAATCTGGTATTAATTAAATTGACTTAAAGGCCAAGCTATTTTCTAGACCAGAGATTCTTTACGAGGGGGATTTCATCTCACTGGGAATATTTGGCAATGTATAGAGACATTTTTAGTTGTTGCAACTGGGGTGGGGGGGAAGGGGAAATAAAGTTACTAATATCCAGTAGGTAGAGACCAGAGATGCTGATAACCACCCTACAATGTACAGGACAGCTCCCACAAAAGAATTACCTGCTCAAAATGTCAGTAGTGCCGAGGATGGGAAATCCTGTCCTATGCTGAAAAATTCTCCATTTATTTCATTTCTTTTCTTAAATTTTGCCTAGCCATACTGTCCAGTGTAATTTATCTGAGACTAAGCAATGAGCCTAAATGATGGAATAAAGTTTAAGTAAAACAATGCCAACAATATAAATCTGCTTTAGGTTTGAACAATATATTTTCTCCACCTATTATCATATTTCCAGGGAGAAATTAAAGCCCCAGATTAAATATTTTAATCAATCATTTATAGTTAAGTATGTAGAAATTAATTTCTACAAGTTATTTTTTGCTCTGTTTCAGCCAGAGAGGTCTGTCAGATGCCCATATATGTTGAAGTTTCCATTTGCAACTGAAGCCTCAAGCATCCTTCACTAGGAATATAGTTCTTTGAGTACATAAGAGGCAATTAATTGCATTTATCTAACCTTACACTTCTCATGTGCCTGCTCTGTAAAGAGTGTGAAGGGTTAATAGGACCTGTAAGTGTATGACAGTCCCAGACCCATACACATAAACATCAATCTATCTCTAGTAAACAGTAAAATAAAGATTCATGTTATTATTGCCACCCAGGGACCTCTGTGGACATAATTACTAGTTTCTAAGAGGAAGCAAGACTATCAGAATCTGAAAATCTTCTTGGTTTTATTCTCAGCAGCATCCTAGTTGCTTTATGCGAGTTATCCAAAGACCTCAACCTGTAAATTAAAATTTGATAGGGAAACATGAAGATGTTAACTATGGCATTATATTTATTTTGGGGAAAACATTCCCTGGATTCAACTGCCTTTTATTCTTTTTTTTCAGTGTGCCATGTGAGAAAAGTTAGACTCACGTAGAAACTGAGTGTTACCCTGATGCACCAGATTCTTATCCAAGGTTCTTCTTTCCCAGCTTGCATATTTAAAAATCTTCATTTCCATGTTTTCCTTTTTTAAAAAATATGTTTATTGATTTCAGAGAGAGGAAGGGGGGGAGAGAGAGAGAGAAACATCGATGAGAGAGAACCATCCATTGGTTGCCTCCTGCACACCCCCTAATGGGAATCGAGCCAGCAACTAGAGCATGTGCCCCGACCAGGAATCGATCTGTGACCTCCTGGTGCATGGGACGGTGCTCAACCAACTGAGCCACACCACCTGGACCCATGTTTTCTTTTGAACCTTGTGTCTCTGGACTTCCTGAATTAAAAGTCAACGATTTAGTGGTACACTCTCCATACTCTCTTTGGAGCAGGTTGCCATCCCTCATTTGTAGCAAATTTTGTCCCCAGATATTCTTCACTTAGTGCTCTCCTGTAGTTTCTGTCTCTATGCTATCTGCCATCACCTCTGGAAACCCTCAGGCTGTGCTAGACACACCTGCCCAGAGCAGCGCCCCTTGCAGCCCAAGCCCACACGTGAAGTGTTTGCATCTCTGAGGTACCAAACATACATACCTTCTGCATTATTCTGAGTTTCTTTCCTCTCAAACATCAACTTTGAAGAAACTTTATCTATCTGTTCTTAATGCATAAATATTATTATGTAACTTTTTGGAATGTTTCTGATATCCAGAAAATTTTGAAAACTTTTGATTATAGCTTTTCTAATGCTTTTTCTTGGTCTTTAGCATAGATGATACATTTCGACAAGCCCTTCCTATTGAAATGTTATTTTGATGGCTTATAATATACATGAAAATTTGCAACTTATCAAGACTCAGATTTCTCTGTTACTATGTTTTCTCAGCTCTGGCCCTCCCACCCCAAAATACCTACAGATATGCAGTTTAAAACTATAAGCTAAGAACAAGAAATTAATGTTGTTTGGAGAGAATTTCTAAATGTCAGGATAAATTTGCAGCAGAAATGTATTGGAATTAACCCTTGCCATGAAAACATTATAGGAGAGAGAAAAATAAGGAAAGATCAAGAGTGACATTTATTGTAGCTAATATTTTACAGGAATGGTGTGTTCTTGCTGTTTGGCATATTTGTATAGAAAGAGGAGAGCATGGCAGTAAAAATAAAGGAAATAGAAAATCATAAAGCAGTTTTAATGTCACCCAAGTTATTTTAGTGACACATTGATAACTACTAATGAGACTCTCCTATGTTTCTGTATATTCAATAACTTCGCTCATCTGAATATCTATTCTGTTGACTTGAGAGAAATGTTTACTGTTAAGACTGAGGATGAGATCACTTTTTTAATGAATTGTTTAAGGAGTGACTTGGTCATCTTTATTTGGTCCTTCCTTTCTAGTGGAATCCATATTTTCATTTGATTAACATATAAAAGCTACCTCATGCCTTCTACTTAGGTTTACCGATATGGAAGACATTTTTAACAATATAAAATAGAGAACAGTTTTTTATTGTAGAACTCAAGAGGAGAGATAGATATTTGCTTGTAGCTCTTAGAGAATCAACACTTACCTTGTAACTTTGGCTCTTGGAGTGGCACGGGGAACAGATCAAAAGGGACTGAAGGACAAATGCTCTCTCAGTTACGATGCTTTTGGTTGGAAATATCTGAATATCAATTTAATCTGACTGCTCAGTAAAGGATTTTATGGACTCACATAACTCAAACTACAGAGGTAGGATTTAGGCATAGTTTAATTAGGGTTCTAGAAATATTTCTCAACTTGTCTCTCAGCTTTGCGTTGTTGATGTCAGGTGTGTCCTCAGGCTATCCTGCCTCATGCTGTCAAGATAGCTGCCCATAGCCACTGGGACAACACACTTCAAGTTCATATCTGTGGGAGGTAGAGAGAATAGTTTTCCATTACTGTCTTTGAAAGTAAAGAGAGATCTGTTCCAGAAATGTCTGGCAACCTTCTCATGATATCCAAATGGCCAGAATCAGACCATTCTGAATCAGACACTGTCAAGGGAAGTGGAATTATCTTTAGCTGGAGCAGATCTATATCTTGAGTTAAGAATAATTTCTCCCATGAATGACTGTTATTCACTGGGGGTGAGCTGACATGGATGGTAGGTAGTCAATTACAATATTTACTAAACATGTGAATTATGTCACAGAAATCTAAAATGACTAGTTTTTAACCTAGGGAAGATTTTCATTGGAAAAAGCAACGTTTCCCCTGTGTGTCTATAGAAGGACTAGTTCAGAATTAATTTACTCCTATTGGTAATTTCAGTTTTTGAGCCTCTAGCCAAAATGGCATTCAATTTTAATGTTCTCAGTGATATTTTCAGCCTGCCTGAATTAGAAGTTAGATCTGACATGGTAGCCAGTGAGCTCTCAGGACCCACTGCTTTCACGAGTCCAAGAAATGGAGTGGCCCACTGCTTACTGAGAGACTGTGTGCAGTTCTGGGAGTTGAGGATCTGTCGTGATAGGTAATGTGATTGTTCCCACTTGTCTGCTAAACTACTCATAACAAGACCATATACTTCTGCTCCACTAAGTCAGGCCTTGCCATATAAGTAACAGAATATATAGCAATAGACTGTGAGTGGTAAAAGAATGTGAAGGGAAATGCTATATGTCATGTCTGAGCAGAAGCTTTAAGAGGCATTGTATAGTCTGTGAAACCTTTATTTTCTCTCTGCCATGAAAATGACATGTTCTAAACAGGGCTTCTCTTTCCACCTAGGTCTCAGAGTGAGCAGACACACATTGCAAAACAGCAGCCAATCAAACTTGTCAGCACATAGAGTGAATGAGAAATAAACCTTTGTTGTCACAATCCACAGAGATTTGGGGGAGGTTGTATGCATAATTTACTGTGCGTAAAATGTTGTAGTATAATTTACAAAAGCTGAATTTTAATATCAGTTTGGCTACTAGAAAAAATATCTGTGTAATCTTGGATAAGTTACTAAGCCTCTCAAGCATAATTTTCACCTATAAAATAAAATTTAAAAAAGGTCTTAAGCCATATCTATGGTGTCTAACATTTTGACTACTAAATCCAAAGTCTCTAAAATCTTTGTCAACTGATTAAATTGCATATCAAAGGTAATAATAATGTGTTTCTTTAAAGAAATAATTAAAGGCATTTATAGTTTCAATCAGCATAAGATAAATCATGCTCTCATTATAAATTATATGATTTTTGCCAAAAGAGGCATTTTAGACCTCCCCATTCTACCACTTACATTCTATTTTGTATTATAGTCTGTTTTTTCTTTTGCTAAATTTTAAGTACATGATCTGATAACTGGTTTAATTTAAATGTAAGGACTAAATTGCTATAGTGCTAAGGATTTTGTTAAGTAGAGAATTTTTATTTTCTTGTTTTATCTAACAAAATAAGAAGAAATTAAATTCTTTCAGGAAAGCAGGAAAACAACACATTTATAGAATAGTTGTACCAGAAGACCACACACACACACATACATACACACACACCCCACCACCACCACCACTACCACCACCAACACTATCCTCACCACCATACACCCAAAAGTTTTGTTAATGAGTTTTCCACTGATCTTATCCTATAGTGATGATGTTTTTTCTTACAGTGTTTAAAAAAAGTATTTAATGGAGAAAACAATAGCCTACGAAAACCAATTCTAAATGAGATGTGAACTAAGGCTTTGTCTTGATTAGGGTGAACTGGTAGCTACCATGCCTGCTCCTACATCAGGCAATATGAGAGTACCAAGGTCTCATAGGCTCAGGGGATTAGAGGAATGACCACCAATGAATAAATGATTTATAATTTAAGGAAATTTTAAATGTTTTCTTTCAATTTTATTGTTGAGGCAATAATAGATATAGGTAATTTAAATGTCCTTTTATCAGAAGCAGAGGATATTTTACATACACGGTTGCAACTCATTTTATTTACATATAATTAGATAGTAAAATATTTAAAGTGTTATATAGACAATTATCAAACTCATGATCCCTCTCTCTCTCTCTTTTTTTTTTTGCCTTAACTACGCAATTACATAAAAGTGTGGGTTGGCAAGAATGAGGGAGAGGGAATGGCAGAAGAACAGCTGTCGGGAAGTAATTCTATTAAATTGTACATTAACAAATCGGGCAATGTTTCAGAAAATCCTGATAGTAAATATCTCTACCAATATAAGTTTATGTCTCTATTTTTCCTAGTGACATTTTAAGCATCTAACATCTGTATACTGAGTTTTGTTACGAAGAGCAACATTTAAACAAATTAAATCTAACTAAAATCAACATTTATATAACTATGTCCAGTCTCAAGAATAGCAAACAAGTTGGAAGTACTAATAAGATGATACTTGGGAACTGATTACATCATTGTTCATACATGTGGTGCAGTGGAAATGGCTGGGTTATTCTGATGGTCCAATGTTACATGTGTTTATTCTCAGCCAGACAGTGATTTTCCAACTGGGTATAGATCATGAAGAAACAGAGTATAACTATCTAAAGGGGGTTAGTGTTTAGTGAAGGCCAGAAGAAAACTAACCTTGAATGAGAATGAGAAAAACATATGTGTTTTGTACACTAAGTACAAAACATTAATTAAAACTTAGGATAACTACAAATCAACATCTTACAAAACAAGCCTCTTGGACAAGCAGCCATCTCGTGAAATTGGACAGACATGGGGCGGTCTGTGAAAGCTGGCGCTGAAAGAGGTGCTGGATTGGGCCCTGCGACGCTGAAGATCTGTTATAGTTCAGGAGGGAATCTGGAGTTGAAAGTCAAGCAGTTACTCCAGTCAAAGGGTCAATGTGGAGAAAACAGAAAGAGAAAGTGGATAGGAGGCAATGCAGTGAATCAAAGGCATGTAGACCCAACAAGGGATTCCTGGCGAGTCCATGACTTAGCTGCTGGTATTCAGAACCTGTGACTCCTCTATAGGGGATGGGGAAGCCAGCTGTTAAGGGGCCAGGATGGTTTATTAGAAACCAGAGGTTGCAAAAAGGCATGTTATATTTGATGTAGTTTAAAAGAAATTTGCATTAGTTGCCAACATTAAAAAAAAAAAAAGTATTGATTTCAGAGTGAGGAAGGGAGAAGGAGAGAGAGGGAGAGAAACATCAATGATGAGAGTCACTGGCTGCCTCCACACCTCCTACTGGGGATGGAGCCCGCAACCCGGGCAGGTGCCCTGGCCTGGAATTGAACCACGATCTCTGAGATCATAGATCGATGATCAACCACTGAGCCATGCTGGCCAGGCAGTTGCTAACATTTAATACTGAAGATATTTTATCGATTTACAACTTTTCTGAAAACATCAGAAGATCTGGCATTATCGACCTTGCTGTCATGAATAGTATCAATAGCCTTGTGCTGAGTTGCTCCTGCCTCTTGCAATGGGCATACAATCTACTGTCTGCCACAGTCCCCACCAATCCCTACTATCCCAACCCAGTGGATGTGAGACAGTTGCCCTTTGGCATCATACTCATTTTGTTGTTTTGCTTGAAGTAAAGTTAAAACAAAAGTGAGGTATTTCTTAAATCTATTTTGTAGTTTTTTTAATTTCAGATTTTTTTTTTCAAATTTTAAAAAGCTTCTATTGTAAAACATTTTAGACATAAAGAAAAATAGATAGAATATTTAAGAAATTCTCCATGACTCTACTTCACAGCTTTAACTGTCATTACCAAGTCCAATCTTGTTTCATCTACATTCCCACTTACTCCTTTCACTGTATTATTTAAAGGAAAATCCCAGATATCTTATCATTTTATCTTTAAATATTTCAGCATGTAATAATAAAAATAAGAACCCTTTTATAAAACAACCACATATCATAAACATACCTAAACATTAGCGACAAATATTTATCATTAAATATCCAGTATATTCAAATTTCCAACTGTCTCATAAATATATGTTCCAGTTTGTTTAAATCAGGATTAAAATAAGATCTGATGTCTTTTAAATCTCTTCTAATTTATTGCCTTTCTCAGTTTCTCTCTTTCTCTCTCTCACGGTCTCTCTGTCTCTTCCTTCTTGCTATTTGTTGAATAAGCCTGGTTAGTTGTTTTGTAGAATTTCTCACAGTCCAAAATTTGATGATTTACTGTGGTAAAATTTAACATGCTTCTCTAGTTCCTGTAAATTGGCTTGAATTTTTTGAAAATGATATTTCATAGGTGGTAGTATATTCTAGTAGGAGGCATATAGCGTTAGGGTCTCTCTCTCGTTAGCAGCTGTTAGTGCTCAATGCCTAGATCCATCAATTCATTAAAGGTTGCAAAATGTTGATAGTCTAATTAAACTAATCTGTCTTCAACTAATACCTGGGATATTTCCATTAAGAAAAACATTCAGTTGTTTATTATTTTTTAATCTAGTATACAGTTCTTATAGGAAACACTGAATACTTGATTCTTTAATTTATAAGTTTTTCAAAGTAATTAGCATCCTCCATTTCAAACTAATTTGCATTTTTCAGTATTATGGACCCATGTATTTACACATTTATTGTGTTTCAATCCATTGTAGTTATTATTCTTATTGACACATAATTTTACTATCTTTTGTTCGATTTGGCTTGATCCTAATAAACTTTAAAAATTTCTTTGTGATCCATTGTACAAAATGTTTTAAGCTCATCTTGTACATTTCTAGCCCAGACATAAAAACCAGACATTTCCAGGATCCTGGCTCTTTTGTGTAGGAACTGGTATTTAAAGAGCTATTCTCTATCAAATTGAAAAAGATAAAGATGGTTTAGAGGACTATGTGTTAAAGGGCTTTTTTTGTTTTTGTTTTCTTAAACCCGGTCCATTTATTTATAACGCTTTTCTGGCCCTCATTAACATTTCAGTTTGCAAGCCCCCATCTAAACCAATTCTAAACCATCAAACATATGGTTCTAAATGCAAAAGTATTCTACAACAGGGTAAAAGGTAAAGGAGCTGAGTTACTTTACATTAAGGGAAAGAAAATGAGGAGGAAACAATTGAAAATACAAATGATTTTATTTACAAATCTTAGTCTGAACTCCTGTTTATAAGTAGCAGAACCCTGTAGACACTATTTACTCACTTGTGAAATAAACCATGCTCTTGATGTCCAGGACTAACTATTTTATTTACTTTGAATTTCAAAGGATCCTTCTCTTGAGATTATCCATGTGGAAATATGCTATCAAGTTGATTAAAACTAAAGTGATGCTGTATTTAGCTGACATTTTTAAATTTCAGGAGAAGAAGACAGACAGGAAACTAACATTTATTGTCTGCAGCATGCTGAGGTTTTTCAAATCACTCTTGAAGTCTGTATTATCTTTTTTACTGAATGACATAAAATATGGAATTGCCAAAGTTATAGAAATAAACCTCCCAACATTTTCCACGATAATATTTTGAGAACCCCAAAGTAAGGAGAGATATATAAGAAAGGGGGAAAATGTTTTATTAGTTATCAAAAGGAATATTGCAGAATCTATGGGTTCATTTTGTGTGGGAAAGTTCAACCCAGGAAATTGATATACTTTTATTTATTCTCAAGAAAATATATCACTCAAAATAGAGGGTATGTTTATAGATGCTGTATTAGCCACGAGAGGCTAGGGTTTGCAGGATAACAAAGGTTTGTCCCTCACCAGTGCATATGCTATATAGGTCAATAGGAGGCAAGGAGGGGAGAGGCTCTGTTCATACAGCCACTCAGCTGACCAGGCCCCACTGCTTGGAGCTACATCACCTGGGACAGGCGACACGAGGTGTCAGCAGAAGGAGAAGAGGGGCTGCGAAGACGTCACACAGAATTAAATGTCTAGAATTGGAAATGACCTATGTCACTTAAGCTCACAGCCCACCGGCCAGAATTAGTTTGAGACAAAAATTTGTATATTTAAAAATAGTAAGTTTATAAACAGAGTAAATGTATCAAATTGGGTTTAATAAATTTTCTGAGTAAAAGGAACATTTAATCTCTGTTGACATTAAACCTTATAACATTAAATACTGATCAGAAAAAAAATTTCTACCTTCTTCTGAGCAAGTGGCAGAAGGTCTAGGCTGTATTCCATGCCAATTGTGTGACCATGGCAGTCACATAACCTCTCTGAGCCTTTTTGAGATAATGCTTATATAACAAGATTATAGACATTAAAAGAAGTATTATGTGTAACTGACTTAGTGATGTTTTGGCACATACTAACTTTTAAAAGTAAGTTTAACTGGAAATAAATGTAAACTTTTTGGAGTATTTTGTCTGGCAGGTGGATGAAGGGATCCTTTGGCAGTGTAGAAATATCTCTAAACAGAAAAATGAACATTCATATAGATGGTTCATCATTTACAAATATATTCAAAAAGGCACAAGCTATGTAATAACCCCCAAAGAAATGGACATTTGCTTTCTCCTGCTTTTCTTATAAATATCTTATAGAAATATTCTAAAACTTCTGTCAATATTTACCAGAATGACCCTCCTAAACAGTTTGGACGTGTGCCTTTGCTGGGTTTGGAGACTTGAGGAGAAAATGTGTTTATGCAATTGTTGGTGATTCACTAACAGACCATGTACTGGCCGGAAGGCCAGCAGAGTCAAGGAACTGAAAGAAAAATAGAGGTTATTTTCCCTCATCCTGGGAAATATTCCTCACTGCCTTTTAATTGGGAGGGATACTTTTCTCCCCACTCTCTTCTTTATTAATTCATTTTTGGGATAGGTGCTTATTAAATGTGGAATATCTTAGATCAATTTTCCCTTTTTTCACTTTTATTCTATTTATTATTGTTTCTGATCTTTTAATTCTTTTTTTTTTTTTTTTTTTCCTTTAGGAAATTTCCTTGACTTTATGTTCTAACCCATTTATTGAATATTTTATTTGGGTATCAGTTTTAATTTCC
Source organism: Miniopterus schreibersii (assembly GCF_964146895.1). Taxonomy (NCBI): domain Eukaryota; kingdom Metazoa; phylum Chordata; class Mammalia; order Chiroptera; family Miniopteridae; genus Miniopterus; species Miniopterus schreibersii. Next base: position 63,644,266 of record NC_138107.1, read on the forward strand.
AAGAACCCACTTTTTGTTTTTGATTATCCCTATTTTCATAGAGTCTTAATCTTGTTTCACACACATACACAAAATAGAATTATCTTTGTCTTTTGAGAATATTAACCATAATTCCTTAAACATTGTCTCTCTCTCTCTTTTTCCTTCATCATTTTTACTTTCTCTTAAGTGCAATTTATAGTTTGTTTTGGTCATTGTCTTCTATGATTCAGATTGTCCCTTAACATTCTCTGATGACAATATATATTCAAGAGTAACCTTAAGACCACTGTAGCATTTACCATAGTATATTGAAGTTACCTGTTTACTTGTCTTCTTGAGATTTCACTAAGAGTAGGACTGCATTGTGTTCATTACTATATCCCCAGTGCTTAGCTCAATAACCTCAAATATAGTGGGCACTTGAGAAACATTTGTTGACTTAACTTAACTTATTTGTTAAAATTCATAGATAATTTTTATTAGTGTAAGATAGTGAAATATTTTAGTTCATTAGACTTACTATTGCTATTATTTAGATCATTCTGGAAATAGTGAAAACTATAAATTAAAAAAATAATATTCCAGCACTAATTATTCTCTTATTTTAGGGACATGGCGAACTATAGTTATGATACTTAAAAAGAATATTGATGAAAATTTCCAAGACTGCTTTATTCCTTTAATGAGCAATACACTCAGCTAAGCCAATTTTTTAATCATGCATGTCCCTAAAATAATGTTTCCTAGTTCCCCTTTGACATCCTTATGTGTGTATGCTATAAGAGTAAAGGAAAAAGAAGACTTTTGTTTGTTTGGTTTTTGTTGTTAACCCTCACCCAAGGATATTTTTTCCATTGATTCTTAGAGAGAGTAGAAGGGAGGGAGGGAGAGAAAGAGAGAGAAACATTGATGTGAGAGAGACACATCAGTTGGCTGCCTCCTGCATGTGCCCAACCGGGGCCTGGGATCAAACCTACAACCCAGGCATGTGCCCTTGGCTGGGATTCAAACCTGTGACCCTTTGGTGCATGAGCTGACACTTTAACCACGGAGCCATACCTGCCAGGGCAAGAAGACTGGGTTTTATTTAGGTTTAGAGTCCAGTAAAAAGAAAAGGGACAGTATACATTTTATAAAATTAACCCCTAATTATTGTCATTATTATATATATGTATACATGCTTATTAATGAATATTTATCAAAAATAAATACACAAAAAGAAAGGGCAAAATGTTTGCAGTTGCAGTTTATATCCACACAATCACTGTTGATATTTTAGCATATTTTTTCTCAAAACATTCTTTTCTATATATTGTTGATGTTATTTATTTTAAACTTCTGTTATTGGTTATAAATAACAAATCTTGTAACTATGATAAAAAAACAATAAATAGAAGAAAAATAGAGCAAGAGATTATGAAGAAATGTGTCAGGAAAAGGAAGAGAAAAGATTTTGCTTCAGGTATTTTCCAAATACTGAACATTGCTTTCTCATGAGAGTCTGAAAACTGTGCAATGAATGCACATACCCAGAAGCTATAAAATTACTGGACAATAAAACCTACAGATTTTAAATGCAGCACAATGTTATCTGGGCTTCTTTCCCATCAGAATAAAATAAAATAAAACAAGCCTCATAAAATAAAATGTATATTTGAAACACCATTGACTGATTCCACCTTATGTATAATGTCATACACACTATATTATTTCAAAATCCATAACTATTTATTAATCTACACATAGTGCATGACCCAAAGTAGACTCTAAACTTTTTCTGAGGAAGTGAATAATGTTTTTTACTGCAATAGACTGTGAAAATAAAATAGTTGGTCTGTACTCAAAAAGATCTTATAATATTGTTGGGAAGATAATTCAGTACATGAAAATGTGCGATGTGAAAACAGGAATATAGAGAAATTCAGAGAATGCGGTCACCAGGGGGACATAGAGCTATGAGAAAAAATCCATGGAGAAAGAAAGATTTGAGTTGGAGCTTAAAGTTAACTAGAATTTATATTGTTTATCTTAGTAAATTGAAGAAATAGAAATATCACAGATGGGGACAATAGCAGGAGCAAAAGTTGAGGGAAGATATTGGACATGATGTGTCTGGAAAATTGTGGGAATTGGAGGACTAAATGAAGAATGATATACTAAATGCTTGTATCTGGGGATAAAGCTACAAGACAGTTGTCATGGAATAAGCAGTTATTAAGTAAATATTTATAACTGATGAAATTTGCAAAGCTGAAGTTGTGTGCCAGGTATATGAGAGTGTATCTGGCACATTGAACACCTGAAAAAAATGGGTGTACAGGCAATGCACCTGTATATTGTTCTTTATAACCCCTTTGAAATTTGGTGGGAGGTGATCCTTTCTTGCTCCTATGAAAACTCTGGTAGTGTCATTTCTCTCTTATGGTAATTTTAAATGGCAAATACTTAATAAATTAGAAATTCGAGTGCTGTCCCACTCAAAGTTTCCAAGTCCATTCAATGTGGCTGTCTCCTCTCTTTGTCATTCAGTTCCTTATCTTTGTTGTTTCTGATTCTTCTGGGGAAGGATGGAGAGAAAAGAAAAACAGGAAAAAAAAATTCTTATTTGACTAGGACTGTTCTGAACTGACTTCTTGGTTTCTGGACCTGGCCCATCTCTAAAGCTAACTCTTTTGAGGGTGCTCGTGTGTGTTCTTACTAGGGCTTCTCACCTGTGCTTACCTTGATATATTCTCTTCTTGCAGATAGCACACACCTTCCTCATGCCCTGAAAGTCTTAGGTTACACTTAGCTTCTTTTCACTGAGGCACTCTACCCCAACCAGATGACCCTGTCAGATAGTACCTAAGTCAATTCCACATCTGCTTTCTGTTGTGCATGTCCCTCAGCTGTTCTTGGGGATCCTGGCATAGCCTCTGCCCCTATAGATTCTGGGACTACAGGCTGATTCCAAAGCAACCCCTCTTTTTCAGCTCATCTCTTAGCATCATTGCTCATTGTTTTTAACTTTCTGGAAAGCATGTGAGACACCAGTTTCCTATGCTTTCCTGACTGAAGGTGATAATAATGAGCCCTTTAAAATGTCTCTTTGAAGTCTCTTTCATAGGATTGAGGTATGGATGAAGAGACCTTCTCCATTGATGGACATTGGTCTTACAACCCAGCTATTCCAAAAAAAAAAAAAAAATCATCTTCAAAATTTCCTTCTCTCAAAAACCTATTTTGATATTTTTCTCTAAAAGTTTCCATCTTGGCCTGGCACCTCACATTGATATCTTTTTAGGGATTCAACTAAAACTTCCATATTAAACCCTCTTCTAGAAACATATAGCAGGGGACTAACATAGCAAGACCAGGAAGAATTTTCCCGAGGAAATGGAGAGAGAGAGATTTCCTGGAATTCAAGAAAAAAACATTTCAATACTGAAATGTTGCTTCATGACGTCAAAGGCTCCCAGGAAGGCAAGTAAGAGAAGAACTGAGAAGAACCCATTTTCTTTGGTAGCAAAAAGGTGGTTGGTGATCTTGGCAAGAACACTTTCTATGGAGAAGTGGAGGCAGAAATTGAATTCTGTGAGATTGATGAAAGAGGGGAAGTAAGGAAATGGAACCACAGAGTTTGAAACTTCAGAAAGTTTGATGTGAGGGAGAGGAAAAAGTTGGGAATTCTCTTTCAATGTGAGAGGCAGAAGACATTTAAGTGCCTCAGGAAGATACTGGTAAGTGAAAAGTCGTAAAGGATACCAGAGAGAGAAGTGATCCTCCAGAAAATAGATAGGTGGGTGCAAGAAGGCTGGAGGGGTTGAAATCTAGAGTGGGGGTAATAATTAGCCTTGGGCAGGAGAAATGCTCCTTCCTAGGGTACCAGGAAGAAAGAATTAGTGTGGATTTAGGGCAAACTTGGAGATTTGATGTTTGAAAGCTGAGGGATTCATGGCCTAATAGCAAAGTCCTGGAACAGAGGACATATTTTTTTGTGATGGTGGTGGTGGTGGAGGTAGAGGATTGAAAAAGTAAAGTGAAACTGAATAACAGAAGGCCTTAAATATTCTTCTATATGTGACATAAGATAGACATGAATCAGGGGGAAATTATAAATCATGTAAACATGGGGGCATATTGACTAATAATTTAAATTAGTGCTTACTCTGCACAAGAACCTCTACTAAGCGCTTCACAAGCATATATCCAATATCACATCTCCACTTAACCTGGACTACAGCTGATTTCCAGTCCACTTTTGCTACCACAAATAATTCTTTATACAAGAGCCAAGACAGGTTGTTTAAAAATCAATCTGTGTCAGTGCCATACTCCACTTTCACCCTCGCATGGCTTCCAAGTGCCTGGAGATAAGTCCTACATGTTCTGGACCCTGCCTAGCTCTTCAAACTCACCTTTTTCTTTGTTGTATGTTATATTATTTTGAAGTTATTGTAAATAGATCTGTTTTTATTTCATTTAAGTTTTCTAACAATTTTAGGCAGGAATATGAAAAAGCTATTGATTTTTATTTCACACAATTTACAGTAGGTAATATTTCAAAACGTTAGGTTAAAACTTTTTGCAACACACAGATAGAAAGAAGACACAAAAACAAACCAACTCCCCACCTACCTCCACCCCAAACCCTGAATTCCTTAGTCATAGAGCTTGACATCTTATTTTGGTTTCAGTAAGAAAAAGAAAGCTCCATAAAGTATTATATTCTCACTGTTACATAGGAATAGGAGAAACCAATGCGTGGCAATGAAAATTATGGAAAAATACCAACATCTAGTTTCCCACTCCCCTTACTCAAACCTCTCTCTAGCTCCATTTTTTTTTTTTAATTAAAAAAAAAAAAGTATTTTTATTGATTTTTTAGAAAGGAAGGGAGAGGGAGATAGAAACATAGATTGGCTGCCTCCTACACAACCCCTACTGTGGATCGAGTCCATAGACTGGGCATGTGTCCTGACTGGGAATCGAATCCAGCTAGTGACCTCTTGATGCCTGGGAAGACACTCAGCCACCTGAGCCACACCGGCCAGGTGCTTCATTTCATTTTTATACAGCTCTCAGCCTGAGTGAGTATGTATTGGGCATAATATCAAGATAAATTTTCTGTTATTTGTCATAGTGGTGCTTTTTGTACCACAACTTTTAGCTTATACCGTATTTAAATGAACTTGTAAATTTACTAAGCCATTAACATTTTCTGTGGGGATAAAACATAGTTTGTGAGGTTTTAGCATGAAAACTTTTTTTCCTTCCTGTTTTTTCTTTTCAAAAAAAATTTTAAAACTAACTTAAAAGAACTTGTTTGGACATCCTTAAGTCTTAAGATGACCAAAAATAAATAAAGAAGATTATAAAGATATTGGTTTGATTTCAGTGGCTTTTGTATTCTAGCAATTAAAAAAAAATGAAAGCAAAACTGATAACACTTCCTACTTAAATGTTTTCAGAGAAGAGCATTAGAATGGTCATTTAATATTTCAGTGTGATCTGTACAAACTAACACTAGCTGTTTTGAAAGTTTTGCAATGGATCAATACATTTCCAATTTGTGTATTTTAAAAGGAATGTTAGGAAATATCAGAGTATTTAAATAATAAAAGTATCTCAAATTAATGTGTTTGAAACACTCTATGTATTTATGAGCTGCTATTTATTTTTATAAAAGTTTTTAAGAACTTCTCTCACTAGAAGTCCCTTAAAATGCAATACTTATGTAGTAATTGGCAAGGAAATACACACCACTTACAAACATCAGAAAATAAATCTTAATTCAACATAGTTAATAGCTTTCTCCCACTTTTACTATATATACATAGATTGATTTTGGCTTTGTTATGGAGCATTTGCATCCAAGTATATAATTTGTTCTAACCAGTTAATTCCTACTCTGTCTTAATAGCTTTCATGACCTCTACTCAGATGTACTTGCCTTACTGAATTTTTCTAAAATCCTCACTCGAGGATATGTCGTTATTGATTTCAGAGAGAGAGGAAGCGAGAGAGAGCGAAGCATCAGTGTGAGAGGAGAATCAGTTTGCTGCCTTTCATATGTGCCCTGACCAGGGATAAACCCGCAGCCTGGGTGTGTTTCTTGACCTGGGACTGAACCCACTGCCTTTTGGTGTACAAGATGACGCTCAACCAACCGAGCCACCCGGCCAGGGCTTGCCTTAGGCATTTTATATTTGCTTTAGGGAAATATAAATGAATAGGAAGAACCAGAAAAATGATATAACCAAACATTAGCAGAGCAAATCTGATACATGATCTGGAAGAGCTACGAACTGAACAAATCCTTTCATCTTTAGCAAGCTACTTGATAATTTACCCAGAATGTCAGAAGAGACAACCGTCTTTATGCTCCTATCATACTCTCTAGGTAGCATTCCATACTATATTTCATTTATTTTATTATTTTTTAAATTAAATTTATTGGGGTGACAATGGTTAATATGAATATATAGGTTTCAGGTGTGGGTTTCTGTGTTACGAGACCTGTATATATCCTTGTGTGCCCACCACCCAAAGCATTCCATACTTTACAACAGTGGTCCTAAAGTGTGGTCTGGGACCAGCAGCAGCAGCAATCACCTGGGAACTTGTTAGAAATGCAAATTCTTGGGCACCACCCCAGACTTGCTGAATCAAAACCGCAGAGTGTAGGATCCAGTAAACTCTATTTTAACAGGGCCTCCAGGCAATTATGAGAACCACTGTTCAATAAGCTGCACATGGTTCTGGCACAGTTACTAATATAAAAAAATATTGAAAGTAAACTAATTAAAAAATATAAAAATAAAAAGATACAGACCTTTGTTTGAAGAACCAAATTGAAATAACTTTAGATCTCTAGACTTTTCTAGGGATTCTGTAAAATTTTATGAGTATAATAATAAAAATTCTGGATAAATAGTATCTTTTGTTTTATATTACAAATCAGTAATTTATTATTAATATAGCTAAGTGAAATAAGTCACACAGAAAAAGTAAAAACCAATATGATTTAACTCATATGGGATATAAAACTGAAAGCAACAAATGGACAAACAAAACACAAGCAAAAACTTATAGACACAGAGAGCAGCATGGTGGTTACCAGCGGGGGGGTAGGCGGTAGGAAAGGGCAAAGGGAGTCGAATATATGGTGATGGAAGAAGATATGACTTTGGGTGGCAGCACTCAATGCAATATACAGATGATGTATCATAGAATTGTACTCTGGAAACCTATATAATTTTATTAACCAATGTCACCCCAATAAACTTAATTAAAAAAAAAATATATATATATATATATAATTAAACTAAATGAGTGACATAACCCACAAAGGGAAAGTGGGCTATTTTAATGAAAACAGTGGGACAAGAGGAGAAGACTACCTCTGAATTGCGGTGATTATTATGATTAAATAGTTATCATAACGATGTGCCTCCTTTGTGTTTGTGAAAAACTCTAACATATACCCTTACAATTTTTGTAGACCATTATTTATACTAATAATTACTTGATGTTTCATCATAATTTACTCCAGTTTTTAAAATATAAACCGAGAGCTCCCTAGAGGATGGGATGCATCTGTAATATTACTAAACTCCATAAGTTCCAGTGAAAGGAAACCTCAAGTACTATATATAGTTTGCTGCTGTTTCTTCCAGACGTACTTTTGTGCATTATCACTGTTTATTCCGAAAAATCTTTATAGCATAGATGTGGTTTTACCTTGAGAATTATGTGAACCTAATAGAATTCTGAATAGTTCCTGTAAAAGATCTAGATGCTATCTGGGCTGGGTTGGTAAAACTGAGACTTCTCATTCATCGATACTATAAGTTAGTTCTAGATGCTAACCTGAGATGATTGCCAAAATATGTTATTCAATGAAAAAACTAAACTGTGAGATCATATATATAGTCTGATTCTGTTGATATGCAAATTAAAACACAAGAGTTTAAAGTTATATCCTAGTGTGGTACAGAAACCCATGTAGTCTCATTACCTACATGAGTGGAAGCCTCTTTTTCTATCTTTCCAAGGTCAGACAAGATCAGGTGTGGTCAGGATGATATGGCCATAGGATATCTCTTTATTCTTGATAAAGATATTTGGTGACTTTTAATTTGGTGCATTAATTGTTCTCTTATGGGAAGGTTGTCTTTCTTTCATAGAGCTTGCACTTGCACTCCCAGATGTCTGTTTATTTTTTTCCTGTGTTCATATTTCTTGCTGGTGATGTGTACCTGAAGGGAGAGAAGACAGCTCAGATGGTAGCTGACACTCTTCTGGGTGAAATGAAGTATGTGTTAAGGGGGTGGCCACAAAGAGAGAAGGGACTCTGTTATTGCATTTTGTAATCCGCCCCCCATCAATCTGCACCAAGCACTGCTTTTTGCTGAGGGCTGCTTCTCCCTCTTGTAGTTACTCAATAGGAGCTTGGTGATGGGTAGCTACTTAGTACTTTTGCATTAGGCAGTTATTCTATTCTTTCTACCCACCCAGAGGTCAGTGATGCCCAGATGAACTGCCACTTGTGGCAGGCACTGGACTGGAGCTTATGTTTTCTGTCCACTCCTTTTGAACCCAGTATGACAGAGCAGGTCCTGAGCTAGCCAGTAAAATGTGAAAAGAGAAAAGTACGGAACTAGAAAGCTTGCCTCCTGGTTCTGTGGGACTTGACCTACCTTCTGATTCTCCAAGGGCTTTTTACAGTGTTTGATTTAGTTTCTGGAGTCCATTGAATTCCTTTTTAACCTTGTGGCATCTCCAGATTTGGGTTCAGGGGAAGAATTGAACAGTCCATGCTTGTTCACACTTTGATCCTGACCACTGTACCAAACTTCAGCTTAAAATCTCTTCCCTTACATCTGACTTTATCTTTCTTATACTTTAGTCCCCAGCTATATAATTTCCTCACGGAAGCCTAATTCACAGATTAATATCTTTTTTCTAATACTTTTCTCTATGACCTGACAATTGAAATTCGATAAGAAGTTTTTCAATAACTGGTCATCTCTTTAGATGTTAAGGTCCATGAGAGCAAGGGATGTGTCTGTTTTTCTTGGTACAGCTTTATCTATGAGATCTATCCTAGTGCTTAGACATTAGGTGAGACTTCATGAAATCTTTTTCAAAGAAAAAGTAAGGGAAGAAGGAACAAAGAAAAGAGAAATAGATCTATTTTTGTTAAAGTGAAACATAATGTATATTTACTCAAGAGTAATCTACCTCTCAATTAGTCACATCTGTAATATATAAAAAGCATGGAACCACAGACTAGCTTTATCCTGGATGCTAAATAATGTTTGGTCTTCTCATTTTATTAATATCTTGATATAGATAAAAAATAGATGACTTTCCTGGAAAAGAAACATAAGTTACAGCATCAAATGAAAGTGAATTTTGTATTATCTATTGGGAATGAATAAGAAAGTGTTAACTGTGTATACTATGACTAAGAGACTTTAGAATTCCCAGGATATAAATAATTCCCTACTTAAAAGTCTGAAAATTTAAGTGAAATATTTAGCAAAAATTAAACTTTCTTTACTTAAAAAAAAAACACCAGTGAAGATTAAATAAGAGTAGAGCAATAAAGAAGAAAAAAAGGAAATGATAGGCACAAGTTCAAGATCTTACTTCTAAACACTTCAACAATTAATTTCTCCTCTCTATATTTTCTAATATACAAGTGAATTACTCAGACCATTGTCTACATGTTTCCTAAACCAGATAGTACATTTCCAGGCACATTACTCAAGTTCTCAGATGCTATATCAAGAGATAAAATGAACTTATAACCTCAGATTATTATTTTTTTCTCTGGGGTACCAAGCTATGGTAGAAACACTTGGTGCTTGTATGTTATCTTCTTATTTAATTCAATTCTTCTTTTCTAGTATAATACTTTAATCTCAGAGACACATGTATGGATACATGAATGGACAAGACTCCTCTCTGCCATCTCTCCCTCCCATATCAATCAAGTTCTCCAGGGTTGTCATCTTCATCTGTAATCTACAACGAGAGGGTAAAGTTTATTACTTTACAATGAAGCAAACAAGAAACTATTCATCTACAAAACTTCTGCTTTCCTCAGTATTCGTCTCTTTTACAATACAGTTTCTTCTTAGTGCCAATTTGTTTTGTTCTTTTTGCTTGGTTTTGAGCCAACTTTCACTCTTCCATGTATGTAAAAGGCACACTGTGGAAGTTATCAACTACCAATTAAGGTTGTTCCAAGTGCTAGGAAGGAAAACAAAACAAAGCTCTCAGCAGGCAAGGCTTATACTGATAACTGGAAAACACCAAATTAAGACTAATTCACGTAACTTCAGAGCATGACTCAGAGCTGCAGATCATGAGTCATGGGCGTTCATTGAGTTAGGGCTGGCACTACACACTGAAGAGCTCAGTATATGCAAACACAGGCTGAAAAATGCACAAACGTCATGGATGGATTAGTGTATTGCAAAGATGGGTATTATGACCGAGATTGTCATAACAATAAAGGTTAATAACATCTGTGAAGAAATGAGTGTTTCAAGTGACTCAGAACAGAGCGCATTGTAAAAGTAGAGGCTCTGTTTATATTGAGCATGTCACTGTGACTATGAAATTCCAGAATGAGGAGTTTTGGTACTACTTTGTGGAACAAATAAGCCATAGCCACTTGAAGACATGTCATGAAGAAAAGTAAAAGCAGGAAGCCCCATGCCAAGTCATCTGTGCTCATGGGCTCATTCTCACTAACTCCCTGGCATTTGATTGGCCTAAGTCTATGGTTATCAGACTCACTCCTTGTCCACACTTTGTGTGTCTGTCCAGCCTTTTGGCATACAACTCTATTTTCCAACTCCTTTCTTTGTCATGCTATAGATCAAACTTCTTTTCTTCTACCCTTAGATTCATTTTCTACCAACACTGCTAAGGATTTGCTAGAAATCTAACTTACTCTGCAGTTTTCTCTCCAGCTTGGTTTGTTGATTGCCTACCACTTCCTCCACCCCACACACAAATGTGCTTCACTCTCCTTTCTTACAATATGATGCATGTTAACCTCTCAGCCATTGTTAGTGGTGGATATTGTTATAGATCTTACAGACAGAGACTACTGGGAAGAGGAAACAGACTGAAGGATATTCATTTCTAGGTGAGGGGAAATAATATATGGATTCAGAGATCTGAAAATAGTTGAATATGGTAATTAGACATAAAGATAAACAATGTGTTTTTAAAAGGAGGGTGACAGACGAGTGAGTATGCATGGTAGTACAAGTGAGGTGATACGATTGCCACACAGAAGTTGGCACTAAGAAATGAGAGGGAAATTTATGCTAAGGAAAGTTGTAGGAACACTGGTCTGAATTCTTGATAGGAAAACACAGAATATGAGAAATAAATGGTCACTTCTAGTCCATGTTCCTTCCTTTACTGAATTAATTATATCTGTGAACAGGGCAGATCCCCAGCACTATAGGCTTGGGGTGAAGAGAGCAGATTCTGAATTTAAGCAAAATTGGTTTCAGGTCCCACCCAGCTTTACTGGTTACTATTATGTGAACTTGGGCAAGTACAAACCCTCTTCAGGCCTCTGTAAAACAGACTTAATAATTGTATCTACTTCTTTGAAATAGTTGCCCATGCTCACCGTATTTACCTCCTAAACTCTCTTCCATCAAGATTTTGTCCCTGTGATGTCGTCCACTCTTGCTCTGGTCACCAATAACATTCATGCCACTAAATGCACGTGTGGTCAATTCTCAGGACTCATCTTATTTAGTATGTCAGTTGCATTTGGAACGTGTACCAATCTTGGTGCCTTTGCCCTGGTTGTTCATTCCACTAAGAATACTCTTCTTCAGAGAGTCTCATGGCCAACTTCCTTTACAGTTAAACCTTTGAGGTTGTTGTATTACCAACTCAATGTGGCTTACCCTGACCCAAAATAAGACATTAACAAATTACAAAAACATATTGTGTACTTATATAACAAAACTCACACTATCAAATACTAAGGTATAATTCATAAATTTAGTATTATTCAAATAAAAACTCAAAGTTTTAATTTTTTAATATATAAAAAATATCTAAAATAATTTAAAAGCCAACAACATGCTGATAGAAGCATATTCGAAGGAGAGGAAAACATGGTTTACAGAAAAAAACATACAAAAAAGCTACCTATGTGTGTGTGTAAAGACAACTCATTTATTATAAGTGAAATGAAAACTAAAATGACACTGAGATCTTGTTTTACTTACCAAATTCCAAATATAAAATATTTTATGATATACTCTTGAGCATAAGTGTGAGGTTAAGGAAACATGAGCTCTTGTGCTTTTTTATACATTACTACTGAGAATATAAGTAGGCAGGGCTTCTACTTGGCAAGATCTATAAAAATTATAAAAGAGCATTTTCTTTGACTCAACAGTTCCATTTGTGGGCCTTTATTCTAAAACTACACTGTGTAAATGATTTAAATACAAATATATTCATTGAAGTATTTTCTATAATTATAAAAAATTGAAACAAACTAAGTGACTATTACTAGGGTACTGGTTAAATAAATGATTGTACATGAAACAAGGCACTATCGTACAGCTGTGAAAGAAGGTGGGCAATCTATATACTGATAGGATTACTAAGATATATAATTAAGTGTAAAATGCAGGGCTTGGAACACTATGAACAATATTCACCCCATTTTCATTAAAGTATGCATATATATTTTACATTTATTTAATATAATATATATAATAAATACATTTCATATTTATTCCTAGAATACCCCAGAAAAGATTAACAGGAAACTGGGAGCCTTAGTGCTGTAAGGGTTGGAAATGAATTATAAAGGTCAGGATGGGATAAGACTTTTCACTTTTGTCTTTATGTTTTGAATTTTGACAATATTAACTACAAAAAATAAAAGTATAGAAAGAGTTGTCTACTAACACAATTTATAATATACTCATTCTAATCTTTATTTTAAAGAAGAAGATAAGATTCAGAATGGTGGTAACAGAAGGTTACCCAGCTTTCTGCAGACAGGACCAGAGCTAGCTCTCAGATTTTCTACCTCCCAGTTCAGGGCAAAGTCTACAGCACCAGAAGAAAGCAAACTTATATAACTGTATATAACTGGAAATCAATTAAAGTAACAAAGCCAAAATTGATTGTACATTTTAATTTCATATTATGCTTTTGGTCTGATACAAAATATTCTGAAAATGTTGCCATCTGTCATTCATGAAGATGTCAATTATTTCTCCAACTTTCTTGAGTAGTTTTCTTCAACAGTGGTGACAGTAATTAAGCCTTCTTTACCTCTCAGAGGTTTTCTTCTGCAATCAAGGTCTTATATTTGTGAGGTAACTGCCTAAGGTTAGAAAAGATTATCTGTATCTGTGGAACAAAGATTATATCTGTGCCATGCTGACACCATTTCCTTTATGGCATCAATCTTCAAACACATTAGTTCTCCTTGCCTTTCCTGAATTATTTCCTCTGTGATTGTGCCTTAACTCTTAGAACTATAATTTATGCAATGTACAAACATTTTAATGAAGCTCCAACCATGTTCCTAGAAACTTAGGATAAAAGGGTGAATAATGAAAAGCATCTGCTTTCAAGAAACTCATTTAATCGGGGATATAGATTTATCCATTTAAAAATAATTTATTGAGGGCTTACTATGTATCAGCACTGTTCAGGTTGCTGGGGATACAACAGTGAAGAAAACACAGAAATCTTAACTACTGACATTTAGGGAATTTGAAAATGGATTGGATATTAGCTGAGATGAGGGGATTATTATTAATTTTCTAGGTGTGATAATTATTGTGGTTACATAAAGACCTATTTTTAAAATATACATATTGACATATTTAGAGGAGAAATGTCAAGATGTATTTAACTTATTATGAAATGATTCAGGGGAAAAAATGATCTCCTAGAGTATAATAGCTTCCTTAACAGTAGAAACACATTCAAACTGGCCCTTTTAATATTTTTTATGTGTTCTCCTTTGTGACTAAGCAGAGTAGGTGTGAGATTATTGCTAATAATTAGAAGGTATTATCCGTGTCTGTTTTATAAAATTTTAAAGTACATACCTATATCTATTTCTAGGTAGATAAAGCAAATAGTAGAAGCATGTTAACAATCGTTGACTCTAGGTGGTATGTATAAGAGGGTTCACTGTATAAATCTTTAAACTTTTTTGTATGTTTGACATTTTCTACTTAATAAAGAGCTAGAAAAGTTTCTGCCCACTGGAGCATACATTCTAGTGGGGGCAGGGAGAGACATGCCTAAAGAAATAAATAAGTAAAATACATAATATGTCAGATGATGATAAATGCTATTGGGAATCAAGCAAAAGGGGTATGAGAGTGATAGTTTTAACACAAATAATTTATAAATCTATTCATTTGATATTTACTTGGATAGAGTTCTAACACTAAAAAATATTTAAATAACATTTAAAGTGTCATAGGCACAATGACTAAAAGTGGGTTCTTCTCTGTGGGTATGCAGGAAAGAGCTTGAAGAAATTACTGGAGCAGCTCTTGAAGGGTAAATGGAAATTTGCTAAAAGGACGAGTAGTTTGGGGGCCCTGAGAGAGTATCCCAGGACAGATTAACAAGGAGAATGAATGACTCCCTGGCTCCACTAAAAAGATTGTGGCCCAGGGGTTCTGCAATTTGCAATTTTATGAAACTCCACAGATAATTCTAATATCCTCCAAAAGTTGAGATTCTGTAGCATGGAAACAGGTAAAACTCATGAAAAAAGAGAAAATGGGAAAGTGATTGGAAATATAGGTTGTTGCTAGGCAAGAATGAAACTTTATAACAAGATAAAGATTTTAAAATTTATTCTATAGTCATGAGAGCTTCAGAAGGCTTTTTTTTTTTTTTTTTTTTTTTTAATATATCTTTACTGATTTCAGAGAGAGGAAGGGAGAGGGAGAGAGAGAGATAGAACCATCAATAATGAGAGAGTCATTGATCAGCTGCCTCCTGCATGCCCCCCACTGGGGATTGAGCCCACAACTTGGGCATGTGTCCTGACAGGGAATCAAACCTCGATCTCTTGGATCATAGGTCGATGCTCAACCACTGAGCCACGCCCACTGGGCTGCAAAAGGCTTTTAACCATGGGAATTACATGAGTAATCATATCTGAATTTTAGAAAAATAACTTAGATGATGTGTTTAGGTAAGTAGGAGAGGGGAGCTACTAGAGTCAGGGAAACCAGGTATGCTACTCCATTAATTTAAACGAAAGTTGGTGAAGTCTGTTCTAGATCCCTGGAACTTGGAATAGAGAGATATTTGGACGGAGACTAGAGGGATCTTAATGATGTGATGCAAGTAAGAAGGATTTCAAATATCCTGATTTAGTAAGCTACTAACAGACTTAGGAAAGGAGAAGTAAGAATTTGGAAGGGATAGAGAATATATTTTAGCTTGCTGTTCTTGAAGAGTTTGTGGGACACATGCATGGATCTATCCAAAAGCTAAAAAAAAGCATAAGCTTGAACAAGGGACAGGGGCAAAAAATAGAGATTTTTTTTTTTTTTTTTTTGATGTGTGGTATGTTGGAGGCCTGGGTTTTGGACTTGGTGGGAGAGGATATCAATACTCATGGAAAATGCTGAGCAAAAGAGAAGAAAATGTGAGCAGCATTTAAGAAATGGTTAGAGCAGAAAGAGCAATGAAAGTCAGTCATACTTTTATTCTAAAGAGTTTAGAAATTCCTCTAAAACATAACTGTCATTAGCTTTGTACACAGTTTCCAAGGCATTAGTGCAGTGCATACAACCGGTATTTAATAATTGCTTGCTACGTTGATGACCTAATGACATGTATAGGAATCAAATTAGATGAAGGACTTAGAGCCTAGGATCAAATACCAATATTATTATTAATGAATCAAAGAGAACAAGGAATATTAAAAATGAATCTTCTTGAGTCATTCTTTTTAAAATTTTAATCTAAAAACTAGTTAATTTTAAAAAAGCTTCAGACATAAACTACTCATAGACATTTTCCAACTGGCTTAAGGATTATACGTTAATATTTCTATAGAAATTTTACTTTTTTTTTGTCTAACATTTTGGGCTTTTTTTTTCTCTCACACTAGAATATTAGTTCTAATAATTTTTAAACATTTAAAAAACACTTAGCTCCTGTAAATAATATCATTTCTATATGGCTTTTGCCAACTTTTTAATGACACAAGTCTTCCATAAATCACTTAATACCCTTCCAGTTAGAGCTGTCTTCTGAATACAGTGACTCTTGCAGCTACTTGTAGCTTATCAAAGCAGCCAGGCTAATTGAATGAAAGTCAACACTCTAAAATCATAAGTTGTGTGATCATCGCCTTATCAGATCCTACAGTAAACCAGGATGAACAAAGGACCAGAATTCGGCACTGATTATTAATTAAATGAAAAGAGAAAGTCTAAAATCAATCATAGGAATGATTAGCAATGGTTACTCATACAGGGTGGGGCAAAAGTAGGTTTACATTTATTCATATGGGAAATAATGCAATAATTAATAAATAATACAAGAATAGGCTCTGTGTTTTGCACACTCACAACTGTAAACCTACTTTTGCCCCACCCAGTATGGCAGCTGGATGGCCGTCAAACCAAGAAGACTATGCAGATGTGTTGAAAGAGATGGAAGAAGAAAACATAATATTTATTGGACCCCATGGCATCTTACAAGGATTCAGACTCATAATTTCCTAAGTGACTCAGCAGCCTTGCACAATCGATGCTTTGAGAAACCCAGTTCCTTAAGACGACTCCAAAGTACTAACTGGTGCTTGCTAACCGACGTTATTAAAATCTTTCTCCAAAATGCACTTCTGCATGGTGTGTTTACCTGCTGGACTAATTTCTATTTCATTAAAGTTATCTGAAGAGCCCTACCACACATGTTGATCTAGTCCATTTTTATCCATAAGTATAAGTAACTGTAGGAACCAGAGCCATTAACTCTTCAGTATTTCCTGTGTTATTTTGAGCCTCTTCATACGATTTTTTAGTCATGTGCTGAAAATAAATTTCAGCCAAGTAATGATTCTCCATTCAGGAAGAGGCCTTGAAGTAGGGGGAACTTAAAAATCCAGGGACAAATTAGAGCAAAGCTGTTGTAATCTCAAAGGCAAAAAAAGTCAATCCAGAAAAGTGGATTCCTTTTCAATTTACAGCATGCAAACAGCCTTGAGAAAATAAACATTGTGGCTTACGCCTTTCCATCACTGAAAATTGTTCATCAGTAAGAAAATAAAACCACAGGTATGTGTAAGAAGTGATAGGGGACCAGGTATTTGTTTGGTCAAGTTCATTGGTTTTTGTTTACTGTTATGGAAGTAATTTTATCAGGAACTAGGAAAAAGGAAGTTAATGACTTTATGCTCACTATTGAAAGTTTAATGTTTCTCAACGTCCAAGAATTTAGCACCAGGTAAATCTTTGTGCTGCTAATGAACAACTTACAGTAAAACGTACAAATCATACTCTGTCCTGAGTTTAGCTCCCTGGGAAATAGGCACACTGGCTGCCACTGTGTCTGTTTGCTCGTTCATCGTAGCTACGTTAATAAAATTTAGGATGCTGTCAATAGAAGCAAGTGTTTAGCTTGTTAGCATTCCTTCAGGAAATATTCTATGTTTAGACAGACTTAAACAATCAGCATCCGGACCAAACATCTGAAAAAGTGTGAAGCAGGAATAGGTTAATTTTAGATAGAGCCGTGATGAATTATTTCCTCTCATTGCAGGTCAGCGGCTTTTTCTAGGGCCGTGTTTAGTGGGAAGGCACTGCAACTGGGCTTCGAAGAGACCTGGGAAAGCCGTTCGGTAACGCTTCTGATTAGAGTCACAGCCTCACTTATTCTCCAGGCTTATCGACCCCAAACTCTTTTCTAAATAGGTTGCAACTCACTGAAGGAGTTAACAAAGGTATGCTTTGGGAAAGACTGGCCCCTTACATTTAAGTCGGTGTAGGGAATATGAGAAAGTTTGTGCATCTAGTAAGGAAGTGTTCGGAGATACTTCTGAAATTTGTATTAGAAAAGCATTTTCAAAGACATTTGTAGTCATCTCCCTTTCTCATGCTCTTCACCTAAGTGAACATGGGTTTTCTACCACTCAACTTGAAGAAAATGAACAATAAAATTAGATCATTGCTCCCTCCTGGGGTTTTGGTTTTGTTTTGTTTAGTTTAGTTTGCATTCTCTTTAACTCTCCACCAAAGGCTCTTAACCGCCATAAATGTTAATTTATAACAAAACAGCTATTGTGTTTGTGTACATCAAATGATTGTGTAAAAGTTCTAGCCTCTCTTGTTCCTTTATTGGTAAAGTCTTTGAAACCCAAATGGTTTTTGTGACCTTCAAAAAGGTGTGATGGCAAATTGTTTGAACTCGTGTGAAAGAATTCTCTCGTTTATTCATAGAACACAGTGTTGTGATGTTAGAAATGCAAACGTTTTCCACACAGGATGTTAGTGCATGCCCATGCGTGTGTCTGCTGTGATGTGGGCACTACAGCACTTCCAGGTTTATAAGGATATCAGCTGTAAACAGGATGCTCAGTAACAGCTATGGACACAGTGCCTCTCTCGCTTGGAGAGAGAAGGTTTGAAGGTATAAATGGCAAAATTCCGCTGGAATAAAGATAAAAACATACTCAATTTCTTTTCAAAATATCTTTTATATGTTCTATATATAGAACATATATCCCAAACACAAAATCCTGTTTCAGGCAATAGATATCAGTGAAACTGTAGGACATTCTTTAAGCATTTCATATATAAGTTGTTGTGTTGTTTTATAAGAAGCACTTCAGTTTATGATGATAAATTAAAAAAATAAAACAAAAAGAGATTCAATCCTGTTATTCCTGAGTACTCTTCAGATTAAGGATAAGAGTTTATAATCCTATACCATATATAGAAAAAGCTTTTTGATTGATTTAAATGCAAAGTTTTTCTGTAAATTAATTTTACAGGAATTAAGCCATATCATTATGGCAATGTATAAACACTTACTATTTAGTAGGCTCTATATTGCTGTACCCATTGTTCTATTGACCTTTCCATCACTTTTGGAAAGATAGAAGCTAAGCAACACATTAATAATTGACTTTGGTTGGGGCTGGCTGCCCGGGAAAGTCAAAGGAAGGTATTTTAGGCAGCACACATGTTGTCCATGATATCCTTATTAATAATAATAGTCAGTTGTGGTCTCCTTAATTCTTTTAAAAGGCAGAATCAGTGTGATGATGAAGGTAGCAAGAAAAACAACTTTCTAAAGAAATGCTTCCACCTATCCAGTTCCCCAAATCATTATTACTATTCTTAGGTTTTCTCTTTTCCTTCTCTGCAATTTATCACAGCAAACTTCCCTCAGCCCTGCCACCTTATACACCCCCTCCTTGACTCCTTCAGTGAAACTAAAATCAGAAAGAACCCACAACTCCACCCAGTCCAATCTTACCTGTCTCTATTCGAGTTTTTGATGAATTCCTCCACCTGTCCTCTTGACCCAGCTTCTTTCTGCTTTCAGTTCTTGCTCCATGCATTCGCTTCTCATTCAAATGCATCTCTAACTTATATTCAACATTCTCTGAGCTTAAAAGAAAAATTCCAGTAGCAGCCACTTCTATTTTATATGCTCCATTTACCCGACTCTTCATCTTTTAATAGCCAAAGTCCTCAAGTCACACTCATTGTTTCTGCTTCCTTACTGCCCATTGTCCATTCAGTGCCCTGGAATCTGGCTTCAGTTCTTACATCTGCTTTTCACTTTGGTTCAGCTCTTACTGAGGTCATCAGTCGTTAAAATCAGCGTGTGTGTTTTTCCAGTCTGGGTGTTACCAGGCTTTTCTCAAGCATTTGAAATTGCTCAGCACCCTTTCCTTAAAAGTATTAAGTCCTTTGGTTTTGGTGACAACTTACGTTTGGGTCTCCTCCTCCCCTTCCTTAGATTTCTTTTCAGTCTCTTTCAGTCTCCTCCTTTACCAGCACTTCTAAATACTGACTATCCTCAGGTATCTGTCCTGTAGACCCATTTCTCAGACCCTTCCTGAATCATCTTAACTACCAACTATACGTAGACATCTCTTATGAGCTGACCTGAACACAACTTAGGTTCTTTTTGGTGTAAAATGATAGCCGCAGGAGAAATTCCGAGGACAGTAGGAGCTAGCTACACGCCACTGTCACCACCAATTAATAATGAAACCAAGTCTCAGAGTAAATTCAACTGCACAGGTAAACCACTTATCTAAATATTTATTAGAAAGTAATCAAACACATGCACACACACATGTGCGCGCGCACGCACACACACCAGTTTGTACAATCTGTTCTGCAAGTCTGAGGAAATAACAAGATTCCAGCAGTAGTGGTTTTATCGCCTCTACCATCAGCATCTGACAATAAGATCCTCTCAAGTTCGTGACTGACACTCACCTATGTTATCAGTAAGAGTGCTGGCTAGTGGCCATGACGGTTTCTTATTTTGCATTCATGAATGTGTATGGATCAGTAGAGAACATTTCTGAAATATTTTATCTAATCCACATATTGTTAATACCTTTACTTTTCCTGAAAGCACATTTCATTAAAATAATTTAAAATATATTCATTTCACCAATAAAAACCCATTTCTAACTATTACTATGCTAATTAGCAAATCATAGGTGTTGATAGAGATCCAGATGACAGAAGTGCTTGTACTTGTAGGATATACTTCTGGAGTATGGGATTCTCCACCCCTCCAGCTTTTGGAGATATAATAGACATAACTGAATATATTTAATGTGTATAAGATGATGCTTTGATATACATAAACATTGTGAAATTATTATCACTATCAAGTTAATTAACACATCCATAATCTTACATGGTTACCATATTGTGTGTGTGTTGTATGTGAGAACACTGAAGATCTACTTTCTTAGCAAATATTATGTATACCAAAGAATTATTAACTATAGTCCATTCTGTACAATAGATTCCCAGAATTTACTCATTTTGCAACTGAAATTTTGTATACTTTGACCAACATCTCCCCATTTCCCCCAGCTCCCAGCCCCTGAAAACCACCATTCTACTCCCTGTTTCTATGAGTTTAATTTTTCTAGATCTTACATATAATATTTATCTTTCTCTATTTCACTAAAAATAATAGGGTTCTTGAGTTGAAGATCAGCTACTCCTCTTGGACTGTGCATGCTTGACTAGAGATGAGTGGAACCTGGCTTATAGTGTAACCTAAGTATCCTTTGTAATATATCACACTGTATATGTGGAAGTGCTTTAAAGTCAGCTATAGACATGATGGCAACTCCAGTTTCAGGTCTTTATCTTCATTTTAGAACTTTTATCCCAATTCCAGGCTCATATGCAAATGATTCCATCAAAAACTCAACCTACCAAAACTGAACTCATATTTACTTCTCCTAAAATCCCTAAATGTTCCTCCGTTCATGTTTTTCATTTCTTTGTATTAGTGTATGATCAGATACTCTCTTTCTCAGACTCTCACACACATGTAATCACTCAATAAATCCTGTCAGTGTTGGAGCCAAATTCTTCAAATCCCAGTTCTATCATTTACTAGCTATGTGACCTCATGCAAGTTTCTTAACCTCTCTGAACCTCAATTCCCTCATTTTTAAAACAAAAACAATAACATCTGCTCCCCAGGTTTAGTGTGAGGGTAAAATCAGACAAAGTAAGGAAAGTGCCTGGCATAATCTTGGAACATGGTAAAGGCTCACTAAGTGTTAGTTTCCTTCCTTTACTCTTTCTCCCACACCATCATCAACTTTTGGTGACTAAGTTTGTACCTTTAAATTAATTTCTAATTAATTCATTAAACAAATATTCATTTAGCTCCTCAATTGCCAACAAGTGAGAGAACACAATTGTGACAAGATAAATATTGCCTTTGTTCTAATGAGGGTACTTTAAAAAAAAAAAATCCTCACCACAGGACATGCTTTGAGAGAGGAAGGGAGAGAGAAAGAAACATTGATATGAGAGAGAAACATTGATCAGTTGTCTCCCATAGGAGCCCTGACTGGGGACCTAACCCACAACCTAGGTATGTGCCCTGACTGGGAATTGAACTGGCAACCTTTAGGTGCAAAGGAAGGTGCTCAACCTATTGAGCCACCTGGCTGGACTAATAGGGGTACATTTTAAAATATATATTTTTTTATGGATTTCAGAGAGAGGAAGGGAGAGGGAAAGAGATACAGAAACATCAATGATGAGAGAGAGTCATTGATTGGCTGCCTCCTGCATGCACCCTGTTGGGGATTGAGCTTGAAACCCGGGGACATGCCCTGACTGGGAATCGAACAGTGATTCCTGGATCATAGGTTGACACTCAACCTCTGAGCCACACGGGTTGGGTCAATGGGGGTACATTTGAATGAAGACAATTTTTGTGGAAAAAGTAAACAACCAAATAATTATTACCAGGTAAATTGTGATAAGAATTATGAATAAAATACACAGGAAGCTGAAACAGAATAACAGAAGTTGGGGTGAGGGTAATAGTCTACATCAGGACTACTCAAACTATGATCTGTGGAATGGTACAGTCTACAAATTGTTTATTCTTTGTCTGCAACAAGAAAAATACAGACACTGAGAGTGATTAGAAACTTCTATAGCAATTTGACATGGCTTCAATAGTCAAGTTTATGATTATTGATTGGTTAAACAAGGTAGAGACAATCACATTCATGTCACACATTGTGTGAGCTGCACAGAAGTCTTATATACAATGGAACCTTGTTGAACCTTGCAAATAGAGTTGTCATCACTCCAAACTAGATTAGATAAATTAACAAGCAAAAAGCAAACTCATTTGCCATGTTAAAAACGTTAAATATTGATATACACTGTTTAAAGTGTGCAAATAGGCTTTTATTGTTGCTAGTAATGTTTGTTTAGTCATAATTACAAATCAGCAAAAAGTTATGAGTAGAGTAGCAATTCTATACTTATTGCCTACAGACACACTTTAAATGAGCAACATTTATAGTTTTTATTTTATTTTGTTATTTTTCCATATTAGTTTTGTTCTTATTATATATACTAAAATACATTCCTATGTTTAATGGATTTTGTAATAAAATAGCTGGTCTTTACTTTGAGAGTGTTTATTTCCTATTTAATTTTCTACTAACTTATTTTTATTGTACTTTATATAATTATTAATCCAAGATGGATTTGGAAAAAAATTAATTTAGACCTCGCCACTTCAGAAGCATTTTTATACATGGGTGGTCCAGAACAGCTCTCTAGGGAAGGATAAAAGCATGAGAACTGTAGCCTTCTACTTCTCAAAGATCTTCAAAATTAATGATTTTATGTACTGATCCTCAGTCACTACCTTGGTTCAGACTCTAATCACCTGTAACATGGACATCAGCAAAAATGTAAGGAGATGGGTAAATTCTTTTTTCTCCTCGCATCTTCCATGCTGCCTTAATTTGTTGAGTTTTTACACACACACACACACACACACAGAGAGAGAGAGAGAGAGAGAGAGAGAGAGAGAGAGATTGAGAGGGAGAGAGAGAGAGAGAGGAGGTGGCAGCAGACAGAAAAAGACAGAGACTACCTATTACTGTCTCCCAATGTAGACTGTAAGTTCTATGCAGGTATTGGTTACATCTCATGCTCTATATTCAGCATGCCTAGTATACTGTCTTGCCCATAGGAGAGGCTTAATCATTGTTGTTGATGGCAGTGCTGTGGTAAGTCTAACAATGCATTCCTTTCCCACTGATTCTCTTTGTCTGTCTCACTCTTGACACAACAAAGTCAGTACAATTTTATTAAAACTCATATTATTTTGTTGGGGAAGAAGCTTTGGGAGCTTCAGTTATTTACTCAGCAAACCACAGGATGTCTGTGCAGAGAGCAGACCACAGTGGTCTGGTGGCAAGCTTGCGTGGACATGTATACCCTGGGACCCTCCAGGTCTTCCAGTTACCCCATTTGACCTTTCACCAACTCATTGCTGACTTGATCAGCTATGAAACAGAGTCTTTGCTTTTCTAATTTATGAACCCTTAAAGGAATTGTAATAGACACCCCTCCAAAATAAACCCTTCATGTTTAACAATCACAGTGTCATAAAGAGAGACACACAATTTAACAATGCCAATAACGATGAGAAAACGTGTACACTAAATGTTTACAGTGTGAATCTTGCCTCTGAACTCAAGACCAAGTGAACCTTCTGTTTTCCAAAATCAGAGATTATAATTTTTGCAGTAATGTCACCATTTCCGAGAAGGCTATTTGAACACTCGTTCATTACTTTTTTCTGGAACATAACAACAGTATTTTTTCTTTCTCCTAGAATATGTCTTATGCTAGAAAGAAAACTTTCTTTCTAACAAGGTAAAATAACTACCCTCAAAAATAAAAGATCAAACAACTCACAAATCTAGGAAATAATATTAGATTTAGGAATAAAAAACCTAACTTTAATGATATGGTGTTTTAAAAGGCAATTTAAAACAATTTAGAAATAGCATATTTTTTGGTGGTATGAGATACTCAGAAAGAAACTTTTAGGAGTTGTGCATAGTGATTAGTTTGGGGTTCATTAAATTTCAGAAATAACTTCTCCCAGGGCTGATTGTCAACATTTCACACTTCTGAGATCACTCTTCTGGATGTTGAGTTCATGAGGGCAAAGCAGTTTGTAAGAAGAAAACTCTAAGGCAGAGACGTGGACGCAGATAATGTTGGGTTGCAAATGCTTTTCAGTCAATCAAACCCAAGCCAGGTTCCCGTAATTTTTCCAACCTTGTGTATTCTAAGAAAATGTAATCCACATGTGTCTTATTCACTGACAATGAAATCATGGAATTTTTAAAAACAGCTGTTTAACGTCAAAACAGTCATTTTGATATTTTAGCTTCCTCCAGTGAAAACCAGAGCTTCATTTCTCCATCAGAAATTGATTTGAGGATCAAAGACTGAAATTCAATTTGAAACTTAAAACTTACTCTTCTGAGGTGAATGTTTAAAATCCATCCAAAGAGTTGTCCCTCTTAAAGAACTCATAAAATGGGGAACACTTTGCTCATTTACTCCTGTTCAACAATAGAATTTGGGGACAGTTGAAATGTCAAAAATGTTTTGTTTTTCAAAAGGCAATAAGGCAAAGGCAGAACTAAGTGCTGTTATAAAGCTTTTCTATTCTGAGAAATCAGATCAGTTCATCAAATATTAATTAAGCACTATGATATTGTATTAGAGCTCTCCAGAGAAACAGAACCAATAGGATGTGTATGTTTATATATAAAGAGTTTTATTATAAGGGATTGGTTCATGCAATTAGGGAGGCTGAGAAATCCCAAGATATTCATTCTGCAAGCTGGAGACCCTGGAAAGCCAATTTGTAGTTCTAGTGCAAATCTGAAGCCCTGATGGTAAGTTCCAGCCTGAAAGCTAACAGACTAGAGATCCAAGAAAAACTGGTGTTTCAGTCCAAGTCTGAAGGCTGAGTAAGACCAATGTACTAGTTCAAATAGTCAGAGAAGACAAATTCCCTCTTACTCAACCTTTCTGTTCCAGTCAGGTCTTCAACTAATAGGAGGAGGCATACCTATATTAGGAAGGGCACTCTGCTTTACTCGGCCTAGGGATTCAAATATTGATGCCATCCTGAAATACTCTCACAGACACGCACAGAACAATGTTTGGCTGAATGTCTGGCAACCCTGTAGCCCAGTCAAGTTGACCCACAGAATTAATCACCACGATATGTTCTAGCACAGCACAGTCCCTGGAAATGCCATGCTGACAATGGGTGCCCTATTCTTTATAAGCTCATAGTCTAGAGAAGGCAGCCAAGGATATACACACAAAATTTCAATGTAAGGTGATAAATACAGTAATGCAAACTGCAGAGGAAGTGTGAGGGTAGGAAGGATTAACTGCGTTGAGAAGGAAAGTTAGGTGCCTGATGGAAAAGAATTGAAAAATAAAAATTTGTTTATTCCCTTTACATGGCTGCTATGTGGATCAAATAATTTAATAATAATAATAATAAAATAGTTTTTTCTTTATTAAACCACTACTCTGTGCTTGATTCATCTTGAATCCTCAAAACTTAAGTGAGTTGTTATTTTTATCATCATTTTACCACTGAACAAAATGAGATCAGGAAGTTTAAATGAATTTTTCTAGTTTTCCTAGTAGATTCAAATCCAGGATCACTTGGTTGATCCAAAAATGATGCTTTCTTTACTATTTTCCACATAGCCTTCTATTTATTCAAGAGTGTTTACTATAAGAATAATAAGTTTACCCTTATTTCAAGACAGTAAAATATCATTGTAATTCTATTTTTCCATTTTAATTGGATTTGAAATACAAGGTGTTCTGAACTCTGAACACATAAGGGACAATTTGATAAAGTGTCAGCTCTGCTGGGGAATAAAGTATTTGCTATTTATCATTATCATGGCAGATTTCTTGAAGGTAAGATTAAAGGTAGTGTAAGAAATGGCAATGGGAGCAGCAAGATTCCCCACTAGAAAATATATGTGTAAACATCAGCCATTGCTAAAAGACGGTCTCTTAATAAAATGACAGAAGCAAGCACTGAAGAAAATTTTTAAAAAAGAGTCAAGTCCTACTGAAAATGCGTGGTGACATCAAACACCAATTGTTGCTCACAGAAAACCTGAGGCCCCTTTCATCTTTTTCTACCTTGAACTTTTGAGGGGTCCCCTGTTCAAACCTTTACTCCTTGCCTACTGCTCAGTTACTCTCCCTCTCTGTCATTCACCTACTACCTGTATTCCTCTTAAGGCGGCATAACAGAGGCCCTCTCACAACATTCAGGGTGGGGAAGGCACTGAACTCTGGAATTTCATTTTTGAAAACAAAACAAAACAAAACAAAATTAATTTTTGTCACTCCCTTTCAAACACAAACTACATTCACATTCACTTTTTAATGGAATACACATAAATGTAAACATAAATGCATACTGAAGTTCATTTTATTACAGGAGAAGAAACATAAGTGATAATCAACACTTGAAGAAAATGAGTAGATGATACAGGAACATATAGGCTAGTGAGAGGGTCAGGAGGTGAGACAAAGTGTGCTGGGTTATCTGGGTTATAAGGATGGATGCATGAAACCTGGGTTGGTGTCAGCAGCATGTATAGGGTTTCCAAAAAAATGTATACAAGCTTTAACAGCTGATAGCTCAGTTTTGAAAATGAAATGTATTTTAATAAACACTGCCTTTATAATTATTCAAAGTGTGTGTATACATTTTTGGGGGAGACCGTATATGTATCAAGCCATTGACTGCTTGGGGGAAGGCTTCCCAACTAATGACCATAACTTCTAACTGATCTACCCTTAAAACAACTTGCAAGAATTCTTTCCTTTTAAATTCTCAGCATGTGAAATGATGATACTCAAGTCTTCTCTTCTGTCAGCTTCAAGAGGCTGCTTGAGATTTTCCCATTGTAGAATGGAAATCATGAGTTTTTGAATCCTGTGTTCAAATCCCAGTTTTCTCCCTTCCTGGAGATCTCTCCATGTTTCAGTTACCCCCTTAGTGAGGTGAAGGTGAGAATGGGGGGCTAATCATACCGACCTTATGGGATTTTTGTGAGGAGCAGAGCACCTTAAAACAGACCAAAAAACAAACAACAACAACAAACCTGGCACACCGAATATACTCAATAAAGGGCAGCTGGGAGTAATTATTATTTTTAAGGTGATCAATACCAGGATGTGTGAGGAAACTATGGAATGACTCAGCAGACTTCGAGTTTACTTTTTTACTATTGAAAAAAATAGGAGCACAGAAAGAACAAGGTAAAAGTGCTTCCTTGCTGGAAGTAATTTCAGATGGCCTCAAAAACTGTCTGCTATGCTCTGATTTGTGAAGAATAGTCTTTATTTTTTTTTTCTTTTTCTTTTCGAAAACATCTTTTAAATGCTAACAGTGTTCTTTTCTTATGCACAGATATCAATGGGAAATTCATAGTTAGAAAAACTGGCTTCTTTGTGATTCCAAGAGTCAAACTTTTGACTCCAGTAAATGAGTGCTCGGAGGAAGACCTTAAACTTACTGAAGGCAGAGAGAGGAAGATGATTGAGAAAACTAATTGTAAGTATAATCTATATTCAGGTCCCAAATGCTTTAGCATAATACGCATAACTTACTATCTAGAATACATCATGCTAACCATACCACTATTATGAAATTCATTCCTATGTGATCTCTCAGTTCTATCTGCAAGGTTATTGTGAAACTTTGGATAATCACTTAATATTTCTTAGCGTTAGTTTTGTATCTAAAATTTGGGTATAATGATATCTACCTCAGTGTTATTGTGGATATTAAATAAAATAATAATTGTCAAAATATTAAGTGTATTGCCTTGGTCGGCATGGCTTAATTGGTTGGAGCCTTGTCCATGGAAAGGTCTCGGGTTCACTTCCTGCCCAGGGCACATACCTAGGTTGTGGGCTTGTCCTCAGTTGAGGCAAGTGCCAGAGGCAACTGGTTGATGTTTCTCTCTCACATCAAATTCTCTCAATGTTTTTCTCTCTCTTTCTCTCTCTCCCTTCCTCTCTCCAATATATATACGCATACACACATATACGTATAAATATATATATATTTAACGTATTGTTTGAGGTGTAGTAGGCAGTGTTCATAGGTGTTAGAAAATGAGACTTATAAGCCTGTTGGCTTGCCTTTCTTCTAATTCAGCAGATTGCCAAGAGTATAATTTAACATAAACATTTAATATTTTACCTTCATGATGATCAAATCAAACAAAATATTAAATGTTTATGTTAAATTATAGTCTTGGCAATCTGCTTTCAATCTAAGAGCACTTATAGTATAAAATAGACAATTTTGAGGGGAAGTCGTGACTAAAGAGAAATTAACATAAGTAAGAAAATAAATGATTTTATTTATAAAGTAAATTTATGAGTAAATATAGATTAATTTAGACCCTGAACTATAGAGAAAAGTTGAGTGTTTGTAGGCAAGACATTTTTGAAGTATATAAAGGAGAGAAAAGACTTTCTTTTCCATCACATAAGAAATGACAAGATGGACACTAGACTTATTGGGGTGATCAATTTGTAAGTTATATAAGTGTTTAACTATTATCTTATAAACCTGAAATTAATATAGTATTTATGTCAACTGTAATTAAAAATTTTTAAGAATAAAATAAGACAAAAAGAGAAATACCATAGTTCTTATGACAGTTTCTGATGACTAGAATCACAGTACAAAGCTGTGTTGAAACCAAGGACATATCCTACCCCAGGAATTAGATATTATCTTCATCCCTCTTCTCCCTGACTGTTGCAATAAGGTGCTGAGTTCCAACTTATCATGGAAAGGAATTTGGGGGTGGGTAGGGGTTGGTGGGAGGAAAATATTTAAAAAGATAAGCTGTTGGGAACCTTGGGTCAGTATCCCAATAGATAAAAAAGCATTAAAACCATCTAATATAGTTAGAGAAACTGTAAATTGCCAGGTTGGTTCTGATCATGAGAAAACATTGAGTAAACATCGGTGTGTGGCATTATACAAGAAAACTAAACAGAAAGGTCCAGTTTCACATGTATAATTCCAGGGTATTTTTATAAAGGCATTGATAAATCCAGTAAGTCCACAAAAGTCTGCCTGTTCAGGTGTGCCAAATATATGAGTGGACTCAGGAAGCATATTACTGCATTCTATAAAGTTAGAAGGACCTACAAGCATCTGGAGACACTGCCAGTTAGGGACTCTGGTACTGATCAAAGAAAATCTGGCAGAAACAACTGCTGGCAAAGGAGCTTTTGAGGCTCTTTTCTAATCCATGTTTGAGAGGGCAAATGACAAGCACGTTCTTCGATACAATGGGGAAATGCAGAGTCCAGGATGTTTAACATTCATCAGGCACCAGATACTGAACAGATCATGTAAGAGATGTGTATTTATCCATGTGAATGAAGTAGGTAATGTCTTAAACGTGCTTCATAATTTGAAACATGTTGAAGATAGTTTTTGAAAGAATGTTTGATTTAATAAATGCTAACAAAAAAGGAGTGTTCTCAAATGGGGGAAGGGCGGAGAAAGAAGATACCTTTTTCTTTGTGTTCCTATGTTTCTCTAGGGTCACAGAAAAGTCATCTTTCAAAGGGATACAGCGTAACTTTTTCTATGACTTCTTAAACTAAGATGGTAAAATGACCTTCAAGGAGGCTCAAAGTAGAGAATCAGGTAGCAAGATGGAGTGACTTTCTATTGCTGCTTTATCCAACTGTGTAACGCAACTTACATTATGACCCTGATAAAGACAGCATCAGAGAAAAGGCCCTTGTGAAGAATACTGCTTGTGTGTTTATTTTTCAAAAAGGTAAATTGCCTGACTTTTCTTAGGTAGATTTATTCCATGAAGGAAGAAGAAAATCTCAAACCATTTTTTTTTGATACAAACATTTCTCAGCAGTTTGGATGGGCTGCTTTACCTTGGCAAATATGTTAGTTTTCCAAATAACTGTAAGATTACTTTTTATTGCTGCTATTCTTATAATTATTGCAGAATCAAATAATTCTTCAGTTTGATACTGCTTCTTAGACCTAGGAAACAAAAGTTTCAATCGAGGTCATTTGAGTTCTAAGAAGCTACAACTCTAATAGCCTTGATAATTGTCTCCTAAGAGTGAGTCAGTTGAAAATTTTGGAGATCAAGTCAGTAAAATTATGTATGAGACTAGTGAGCTTAGCTGCAGGAAATGAAATGCCGATATCTCAATAAAAAGAGCAAGATAGACCAATATTTCTGGGATCCACATGCGTGATAGGCAGTGGTGCCTCCAACCGGCCTGCCAGTTCCAGAACCCATTCTGAGTTGAGTGGCTAATGCACAATGAACCTTATTCATAGATGGCTACTTGGTAACATGCTTACCCACAGTCTTGGCAGGACCATTATCAGAGCCTAAGGTGACCTAGAAGTTGAGCTAGTTCAGTAAGTATGGGGCTAAATCCTAGATGGTGACTGTCTGACCAGGTCAGCCTTTCTAGCTCCACCTCTGACCTGCTGAGCAAGAGATTGAATCAGCACACTGTGTTGTAACAACCACTCCAGGTGATTCTGATGATGCTGAAGTTCAGTATCACTGCTGTAGACTTTGAAATATAGAGGAGCATTTCATTCACCTGTGGGCTGTCGGGGACAGTTTCTGGAATGAAGAGTCATTAATTTGGATGGAAATACATCAGGAGGAGAACATTGGAATGCATATACTACAAAGGGTGAGCAGTTTAAGAAAAAGTATGGAAGCATTTGTTTCGTAAAAGGTGTAGTTCTGAAAATGGCATATAAAGTGTGGTCATGGGGGAAGGAGGACAGGTATGCATGCATTTATGCTTGTTGAGTCTGAGTTGTTATAGGACAACCTTGAGGAGGTTGATATTCGGTAGGAGATTTCATATTCAGTTCTGAAGTCCTGAAGAGAGAACAGGCTTCAGACTGAGCAGACTATATGGTTGCTACAACCATAAGAAAAAACAAAATTCCTTAGGGGGTGCAATGTGAAGCTACGAGAATTGTTTTTTCTTAACTATTAATAATCTTAATAACCTGATAAAACTATTAACCCTCTTTGTAGAAAAATTAATTCACAGGTAAAACTTTGCATATATGCTCTATGCTCATGGAGCTTCTCAAGCTTCTCCTTCCATGTCTAGGCATCTCAGTGAAGAACACTTGACGTTCCAGTTGCCTTGGGAATAGTGACTAAAATGTTACCAGATGATAGGTTGTGTGCTAAATACTCAACATATGTTAGATGAAAATAAGTGTTTATTAATTTATATTCTCCGAAACCAACCTAAATTCTCTTTTTAAGTTTTTCTTCACTCAGTTTTCCTCTTTCTTTATTCTTTTCACAATACATACCTTGCTTCCAGTAGGAAAAACAAAGTAAGTAAAGCAAAACAGATCTTTGTCCATAAAAGTCTAAAGCCCCTTGCCCTATGTCCTTTCACTGGGTTTGTTTTTTAGGTATGAGAATGGGGAATTTGTGTTATCTAGTTTAGTATTTCCACAGCATAGTGGGGAAAAGCCATGGGCAAATCATGCTTTTTCAAGCCATGGTTTTGAATCCTGGCTTTACAATCTATAAATTATATGACCTAAAGCTTTCATATCTTAACTTCTAAAATCCAGTTTTCTCACTTATAAAATGAGTAAATGCTTTCTATTTTTAAGAATAGCATTGAAATTATATAATTTAGATTTTTCAGAAACGTTAATCAGAGAGCTCTGTACACTGCAGGTCTTCCCTAGACCCTGATCAAGGCCAGAACCTGAAGGAAGTGTCCACAGGAATGATTAGATATTATCAGGTGGCTAAACTATCCTAGAACTTTTAACACAAGGAAGAAAAAGAAGCATTTACCAGCTCTCTTCTCAGAGAACATGCTTGTCTGTGGTTGGAAGGAAATAACTTTGATAAGCTGCATAGAGTGTGAGGTGAGATGCCTCCTTCCTCCAAGGAGTATTTTGAGTAAAAACAGATGGTCATTAAACTGACTCCCTGGGAGGATCAGTTCAATTTAAAAGGGTGATTTAATTTTTTATGTAGGCTGCGCAGAACTGAGCCATGCCCAATCACTGACTTTAACCTTCTTTACTCTGCCTCCATATGGCTCACAGTTTCTCCTCAAAATAAATGTTAAATAAATATTTTTTAAATATTGAATTAGTAGTATTCAAATTAGATGACCACCTTGCATCCCCGAGTGTTTGTCCCTATGGTCTCAGTGTGGCTAAAATATTGGGTTGAATTTCATTGTAGGGGTACATTTGGTACCCAAAATGGTACAACTGATAGGTCATGATTCACTGAAGGACTATTGTAGAGCTAGGGCTCACTCTGATTTTACTTTGAATCTCAGTATAATTGAGACCATGTACCTAGAAAAAGTTATGACTCTAAGGAAGCCTGTGGGGACGGCACAACCCAGGGGCAGATTTGGGTGTGCTGAGGCAGCCCTATCTGTGAGTGACTCTATTTTCTATATTTCTGGGTTTTTGGGTTTTTTCCTAAGAAAAGGGTTTCAAAGTTTAAATTGTTTGAAAACCCACTTGAAAAAATATTTAAGGTTTGCACAATTGCAGAAAAGTAAAACCATAACACTTTTCTCTATTTACCTCATTGATTTCACATATTTATTTCAGTTTTAGATTATGTTGAGCTTTTTCCCTCTGTGAATAATTTCTCTTTACCCTGCCCCCCACAGGCCCCTCCATTTCTGCTTTCCTCTTCAATAAATAGTAACAAAAGCTGCGCTTCTGTAGCTTATGTGGCAAATGTATAAAATTGCAAAGTGAAATGTCATGGCCTTTTAAAAACTATTTTCTGATTTTTGTTAGCTCTTCTCTACAGTTTACGCTTCCCCTTAAAGTGAGAGCACTAATACTTTACCAGTTACTTTCACATCCAATCTGTCCTGCTCTTCTGAGCAACCCCCATTTCATGTCTGGCCAACCTATTTGGCTGCGATGGAGGGGAGAGGGAGCACTTACTCTTCTCTGTGTGGAAGATGAGTTGCACAGCAAAATACACAAATGATAGAGAGGAGCTTACATTTTAGGAAGACCAATGGGTGTTAAAAAAGAAAATATTTCCTGATTCATTTTTTAAACCAAAGATGTATATGTTTAATTTGGGGGAGGAAGCATGGATAGGTTTCAAAACAAGAGATTTGTTACACTTACTATTGATTCTCTGCAAAAGGTGACAAAGCCCTTAGGGTAAAATGGAGCTTAAATCTGTGGTGATCAGAACACCAGACCAGGAAAAATCTGTTCTCAAATGTTTTAAGCCATCTCACAAATCACTGTGAGGATGAGAGCCTGAAGAAAGATAAAACAAATTGTAATATATTGCTTATACATTTACTACACTCTTACCCTTCAAAGTACCTTGAATCAACTTTAGAACTGTTTTTGGATCAGTGCCTATGAAAAAAGGTAGCATGGGCCAACATGTTCTCCTTTTAATTAGAGAATGCACATAATTTAGGGAAATAAAGGTCTTAGAAGCTCAGTTTAATGGTTATTAGTCACAAACTTCCTTTTTTATTAAGATTAGCTTGTAATAAAAAGAGAAACCACTCTATAGTACAGATTAATTGCACTAAATTGCTCTTCTTTTATTTTTTCAGCCAAGTTATAGGGGGAAATGAAAAAAAAGGAAGAACTTTCTTGAATTTCCAAGGGTAAATGAATTTGAGTCGTGGTAAAAGGAGTCATGGGAAAGAATGATGGCCCATAGTGGTGAGGTTGGCTGTGATATGGAAAAATATAAAGAGCAAAGAGCAACATGGAAAAGTTTTGTTTTTCTTAACCGATTTATAGGAATTGGTGAGGTTTTCTCTGAAGGACCATACACACACACATGCTTACACACACACTCGTGCACGCATGCACTGCAGAACCGAACAAGCCAGTGGTTTCCATTAAAACTGGAAGTTAGAACCATAGCTAATCTGCAATGTAAGCACACAGAATTAGAAAGGCTAATGGATTCCATAGTCATCAACCACCCTCCTGCTTTGGATCACAGACCAGGGGATGGGGAGCATGGTTTAAACATTATGAAGAGATTACATAATGCAATTTTAAATTGTAGTTCATTTTAAACAGACCACTGTTATTTCGTAAAATTGTGTGTGTGTGTGTGTGTGTGTGTGTGTGTGTGTGAAGGGCATATGGTTTGAGGAAGTATGACTTATGTGATCTGGGAAAATCCTTACAAATGAATTCCATCCCTTCCTATCAAGAAACCTGATTGTGGCAGCTACCTGCTTAAGCTGTATTCTATTACTAGTCTCTGATCAGTATCCCTGTACTGTTTGTCTCATATACTAGGGTAGTAAATAATAACAGAAAGCCATTAACATAAGTATTTATAATTAAATCTTTATTGGTCACCCAAGAGGATTTGGAGTTCTACTGTATGGAAAGAATTGTTTCTATGATACGCTTTAAATATGACCATAATCTTTATAAGACCTGCTTTATTCAATGTAGTCTTTTGTTCCTCAAGGAAATGTCTCACCTCACAGAGCAGTCTAGTGTCACAAAATGTTGCTAGAAAAACCTGGTTCTCTATTTCTTGTTTCTCTTTACTTTCTCTTATGAAACTTATGAATGCTATGCATATTCAGGGCAATGCTGCAGTAAAAAGGGGTAGACATAAAGCTCCAAAGGAATGAGTGTACTAAGTAGACCAAAGCACAGGTCAAACAGAATTGGAGAACACTGTTGTAAAAGTATCAGAAAATAGCTTCAGGCTCTTAAAAAAGTTTCTTTTTGTCTTTTTAAAGCTACTGTATTTACAAAATAAAACTAAATTAGTCTTCTGTTTCTTGGTTTCAATGACAATAAAACAAAAGGGCATTTACTGGACTTGTCTTGCTGCTTCATTGTGTTTCAAGATTTAGAGTCTTCTAAAACACGATATTCCTAAGTGTTCCAGAGTTTTCAATACTGTGTATTAGTCTCCAGAGTATTTATTATAATATGTCAGTTTCATAAAATGTATTTCCTTAATAACCACTCATTTCAATAGTTATATAAGAAAGATATGCTAATGTTTGCTATTATAAAAACAATTTTAATTTTATACATATTCATATGTACACATATATGTCTTTAAATGTTCAACTTATAGTTTATAACTGAACATGTTATATTTTAGAAGGTTCCTGTAGTTTTATCATTTTGAGTTTAGGGTGTATTTTTCTCAGGGAAAATATTTCATGTCTGCCATTTGACTCTCAAATATTACTACATCAAAGCTTATTTAATCCGAAGTGCACTTAAAAAGAAATATGAATAATGCCCTTTGACTTATGAAAAGTGCATTCTTAGTTTCAACAGCTCAAAAGGCTGAGCTGGGTGGAGGTGGGCAAACACCTAAGATGACGAAATTCCTGCATGTGTGCTCCATCTCTCCATTTGCATGACCAAGAGCAAATTGCTGGACAAGTTCCTCTGCAGGACTCTAAAGTGGAATAGACAGGCATTTGAAAGTAAACTATACCACAATATAGGACATTTTAAGTTGATCAGTTTCCATCTTTTGCCCTTCACTCACTGTCCATCCATCTAGTTAATTTATTTTTTAAAGTCTATATTGTTTGACTTTAGACCGTAAGTCTTTCAAAGAAATGCTAATTGTTTAATGTATCAAGAAACTTTACCTCTCAGAGTAATTTCAAATTTCTTTTGATTCTTATGTTTTTGGTTGCAGGAAGGCCTAAGATGAATTTGGTAACCTCTTCCATTTTAAAAGTTTAAAATGTGGGAAATAGAAAGCTACCAAACAAAGAATCATACTGAAATTGAAATAAGTTTTAATTTAAAAATTATTCTTTCCAGCCCCCAGGATGAAGACAAATTGCAGTTAGGCATTGCGATGAGATAATTGCAAACATATTTTCTCCAAAACCCCAAGAGACTAACTGGTTTTTCCAACAAAATACTTTATCATTGGCAGAAACTTTCAAATGCATGTGTGACCTATATGTCTTTTGTTGTGTGACCTACGTCTTTATCTATTTGCTGCTTAATAGAGTTTTATAGGTTGATAAGTGTCAAATAATGAATTTATTTTTAGATTTTCAAAGCGGATTTTTTTCTGAAAATTTTGCTCGAGAATTATTTAAATGAACCAGTACCTCATGAAGCATAGCAGACTAAAACTGATATTGTAAATAAGGAAACTGGCCTTTATAGTTATGAAGCGCTTTATACTATGAACTAATTTTGCTTTCTTAAACTTCTGGCTTTCTTGATTTTCACAATACAGCGCTTCTTTGGTCTTCCTGTTTTGCTTTTGTTTTTGTTCGATCGTTTTTGTCTGTTTTGTCTACTCCCTCTTCCTAACTTCTAAATGTAGATGTTCCCACAGTATTCTCCCCTCTCTGTTTTCAGTCTCTCCCCCTTCACTCCACAGCTTTAATTACCACCTTACAGAGATGATCTTGCAGCCAGTGTATCTAGTCCCAGCCTCTCTTCTGCATTTTTTTCCTGTCTGCTTAAAAATCTTCATTTCTCTTCCCACAAGCACCATAAACTTAACATATTCAAAAATAAACTCATCGCATTTTCTCTAAAAGCATCCTTAATTTTCCTCATGACTTTGCAGATTCTGTTAATGACAGCACCATCTCCTCAGGCATCCAGGCTCCTCAAGCATCTCAAATGTTTCTTATTTTCTTCTAGGTTCTAAAGCAGTCACCCTGTCACCATGTCCACCCTCTCTGCCATTTCTTCTGTCTGACCCTTGTTCCAGGCAGTCATTATTTTGCCCTTGGTTAGTATAACAAAATATAATTGGTACACTTGCTTTCCATCTCTCCCCACTCTGAAATCCACCCTCTACACTTGCAAGTTAATCTTCCTGAAGTGCAGTTTTAATTATATATATTCTCTACCAAAAATCTTTAGGAACTTCCCACTGACTGCTGGGTTAAGGGCCTTATCCCCATCCTGGCACTCAGGTCTCTCTCACAGGGAACTGCCCCTCAGTCAGACAGGGGTGGTTGGTATTCCCAGGCCAAACCGATTCCTACCTTTTTCTTTTTTTTAATGTTTTTATTGATTTCAGAGAGAGGGAGAGAGAGACAGACAGACAGACAGACAGAAACATCGAAAAGAGAGAAACATTAATTGGCTGCCTCCTGCATGCCCCACACTGGGGATCTAGCCTGAAACCTGAGCATGTCCCCCGACCGGGAATCAAATTCCTGGTACCTGGGATGACACTCAACCAACTGAGCCACACCAGCCAGGCTGATTCTTACCTTCTTGCCTTTCTCAGTGCTGTTCTTTTCTTAAAGGATATTCTACCCTGTCATGTGTCACAACTTGTTAAAATTCCACTTAGTCTTCAAATGCTGGAGTCATGCCCCTCAGCCAGGTGTTGTTCCTTCTGTTTCTTGTTTGGTTTTGCTTATATGGCATTGTGTTTGTGTGTTTCTAGTGGTAGCTGCCTCACTCCACTTTCCACTTTACTTATTTAAGAACTAGTTTCACTTCAATACATTTTTAGATACTCATGTGAAACAAGATGAAATGCATGTACTACAGGATATGGGATCTGAGGGAAAGGGCTTTCTTACTCCCTTTTGTCTTTGATGTAGTACATGGCGGGGGCCCAGGCTCTTAATGGATTGTGAAAAGACACATAAAGCTTTCAGTACATGCACATTTAGACTTAAATTTGCGTTATTTTAGAAAATCCAAGATTTTAGTTCTAAGGAATATTTTCTTTCTGAATCTAACAGTTAAGGTGATTCATTTCAATTTGTTTTTTATTTTAATTTTTTATTTTTATAAGAGTTTATTTGAGCCAAATTGATGACATGCCAGGGAGCAAGATCATAAATCCTCCCTCAATTTTTTTTTTTTTTTTTAAATGAAGTGGAAATAAAGTTGACTTTCCTATTTATGCCCAGGGACAATTTCTACTTCTGTATTTAGAAAGTTACAAAAATACACAAAGATACTTTTGGTCTTCCTTCATATTTTTCTTGCATTAGGTCACTTTACCTCATTTTCTCATCTATAAACTGGGAAATAATATTATCTACTTCATATGGTGCTTGTGAGATTTCCTTGGATTAATAGATGTAGAGCACTTAGAACAGGTTTCGGCATAGAGTGAACACCTGATGGCCTTCAGCCTAATATTATTAGGAAGCAGTGGATGCATTTGGAGTCAGGCACAGATTTTCCCTGTCCTATATCTTTGTCTGAATCCCCCTTAGATCCTGCGTATCTGGGTAATTGGAACTAAAGGGAACCATGCCCCTTTCCTCCCTTCACCTAATACATCCATAACCATGTCTGAGTAAATGCTATCGGTTACCAGTGTGTTTAGATGGGGGATTCTAATGCTTTCTTTTTCATGGTGGGTGAATCAGATTCCATACCAGTTGCTTATTTAAGACTATATATACTGTGCTAGTTTCATAAAATGTAAGCTACATACGAAAAAGGACTGAGTCTGATTTATTCATAGCACCTCACCCTTAGCACATTGCCTTGCGTATTGTAGGCTTTCATTTGTTGAATGAATGAGTCAGCTAATGGAGTTTAAAAAGTGAGACATGATTTGTTTTTCTGACCTTTAGAAGATATCCTACAGATGAATTCTTTCCTTTAAGAACAACTAACCTATAATTGTTTTTAGTACAAACATAAATTACCCTTGTTTTGTATTAATAGCTTCTTTGCTATATCCTAGTGAAGTAGTTCCATTTACTTTCTTATGTGTGAACCCTCAATATAAGAAGTTGAGAGTAAAATCTTGTTAATATAGAACAGTGTTACAAACATTCCATCTCACCTACGTGAAAATCATCTAGTAGGATGAAATAGCAGAGCAGGTGCTCACCATGAGCCAGACGCTGTTCTAAATGTTTTGAAAAAAATTAAGTATGTATTTTCCTAAGTGCAGTGTGGTATTTTGAATTGAATCTTGGAATGGAAAAAGGACATTAGTGGAAAAACTGGTGAGATCTGAATAAAGTCTGGAGTTTGGTTAATTACAATGTACCAATGTTGGTTTTTTAGTTTTGCCAAACGTACCATGGGAATGTAAGAGGATAACATTAGGGGAAACTGGGTGCGGGTTATATGGGAACTTTCTGTACTATCTTTCCAACTTTTCTGTGTATCTAAAATTTTTCCCAAAAGAAAATTTTGTTAAAAAATGTATTTCATTTATTTAAACCTTGAAACACATCTATGATACATGTGCCATTGTTAACCCCATTTTACAAGTAAAAACCCAAAGTACAGGAAGGCTGAACACCAAGATACTGGCATTAAATATAAGCATCTCACTCTGGGTTGTACACTCTTAACTAATATTCTTTATTTCTTTGAGTGACCAAGAAGTGAGGTAGTATTTGAAACTACATTTCAGTTGATAATTCTACCTTCTGAGACCCTAGTCATATTTTTGAAGAAGTATCCATTCTGTGCTGCAATGATATTCCTGAAGAAGCCTGGACTGGGCAGTATTTTTCCTGATTTCAGAATGCTGCACCGCTGCTACCCACTGCTATGATTACAAATTCCAATTTGGGTGCATTTTAATTGGTCCTCACGGTCATGCCTTAAGTTCATTAATTCTAGACTGAGATGTTGAATTCTGTGGTCCTTTCAGGCTTATGAAGAAAGTCACTATCCTAGCTCCCTACCCTGGTACATATTCTGCCACTTTTCATGGGGGTCAAGTCTCCACAAGGGTCACACAGTCTTGCTTCCTCTGTCAAACTATTTGTATAATATGCATAGTTTCTGAAAAACATGGGGAGAAGGAAAACATAGTAAAGCAAAAGCACTCCAGAAAAGGTAAATTAAAAAAAGTACTCATATTCTTTCAAGTCTACGGCCAGAACTTTAAACTTAGACACAGCTAATATGTTCCAAATAATCTCATTGTGCACAGCAGTCAAAAACCTCTTTATTCTTTAATGGGCATTTCTAGTGCTTTCTTGCACCCTTGAAAACTCTGCGTTGCCTCCACAGCTGCCACTAGGACCACAGGCCCCTTCTTTTTCTCATATTGCCTACCTATTTGTCACAATAGCCTTTATTGTTTCCTTAACCACAAACAGTGCTGTGGGGGAAAGAAACCCTGCGCCCTCCTGTTTATTTCAGTGACAGATGAAAGTGTGTGTGGAAGCAGAGCCAACAGGAAGGAAAAGATTTTTTTCTCTTTACACTTTGATGCTATTATTTCAAAGCGCACTTAGCACTTTTTTTGGTTTTGTTTTGCATTTTAATTCAGCCAATGAACACTTAGAAGATTTGCAATGTATTGGGAAAAGTGAAATTACTTATGTTTTAACAAATCTGTATGAGAGTTCAAAATTTATCTGAGAAGAATGTATTATTTCTCCATAGACTTAGGCGATTGATTAAAACATTTGACACTTTGCTACTGGACTCATT
Source organism: Miniopterus schreibersii (assembly GCF_964146895.1). Taxonomy (NCBI): domain Eukaryota; kingdom Metazoa; phylum Chordata; class Mammalia; order Chiroptera; family Miniopteridae; genus Miniopterus; species Miniopterus schreibersii. The sequence goes on from NC_138107.1 coordinate 63,685,354, forward strand.
TTTCTTCTGGAAACACTTCTTGTTTTCACCTAAAATATTATGAAAACAAAATTTATTGCAAGTCTCATAACATTTTATTAATTCCTAAGAAATATATTTCCTGTTATGCTTTTAATTTATGCTCTCTTTGGATAAATTGCTTAACAATTCCTGAACCTGGATATTTATAATTATGTTTTCCTTTTGGTTAAAATGTCTAAGAAGATTAAACAAGAACCAGAATAATATTACTTAGTGACTCATTGGAAATCAACCAAAACTGAGCGTAATGTGTAAAGGGAATTCAAATAGTGGCAGAACCGATTTGTCTCAGGGTTGGAGTGAGGTTTACCGGCGCTGCCGTCCATCTCATGGCCACGGCCACCAGAGCTCCCCAGCCCAGGCCTCCCTCGCCTCTAGCCATCGCTTCCCCTTTCCCGTCTCCTTTCTTGCATTCCTCTACACACACTTGGAAGGCTGGCTAAAGTGGAAAAGGGGGAAAAGATTGTTTGTTCTCCATTACTGTTTTTATTTTCTCTGGCAACAAAAGTGCCAAAGATATCTCCTATAATCCAATAGAGTTTTAAATTTTTGTTTGTTTGTTTTGTTTTTGTCTAGATAACACAATGGTTTTGTCCAGATTTTTTTACGCTGCTGGGCTGAAAGTTCACACAAAAACATGTCTTGAATAAACACATTGGGTATTTTTTTCTTTTTCAGCATTTAGCACAATATCTTGCTGACGATGTGTCCTTAACATACCATTTAACACACATGTATATTTGCCTACAGTTATCACCATAGCCCATGCCTGACTGAAAAACATACTAAAAATATTACTCAACTTTTCCACAGGCCCATTTAACAAACGTTGTTATTTGTAAGGTATGTCCCCAAAGCACCTGAATTCTCACTCTATGTTTCTAAGCCCAACAAGTTTTTTATAGCCAACCATGAGTCCTACTTTTTCCACTAAATGTCACTTGTCAACCCCAGCTTTTGTCTCCTTTTCCATTTTCCCTTCCTTCTAATCCTTGTTTATTGTGACATCTACTGTAATGCCAATTTGGGGGGATGTAACATTATTATGAATATATGAGTACCTTGTAAAACATATATACAAAATTCCAATTATGCTTTCTTTATCTACCAAACTAGATCTTGAGTTTCCATGGTGACTATGTCTTATGGTTTTTGTTATTCTCTATTCTCTAAGAGTGGAAAGTATCAGTATATAATGGTTGATAACTGTAAGTCTTCTGTTGACAGGAAAAAATATATAAGAGAATAGATTCTGCTTGTTTTCCTATATGTTAACTTAGGGTTGTTTGAATGTCTCACACAAAAACATAAACACTCTTGACTTAAATTTAAAATTATTCTGTAGTGATTGATGGGAATCCTGAACAATGAATAGGAAGTGGCTGAAGTGCCCCTTAACAGCTGACTGACGGGAACACAGGTATCAGGAAGAGCGAAGACTGTTCCATCAAGCGCTCTCAGGGGTGTAATGGTTATCTGAGTAGGGTTATTATGCCAGGAGGATATGTTAATCTCCGGCGATAGGAACCTTTGCTTGGCAAGATAAACAAGAGTGAGTCAACAAAATATGTGATTCTGGCATATCCCTTGAAGATGAAAAATAATCACTAGCTCCAGGTCAAATTAAACACTCAACTCTTGCTAGGTTAAGGTGAAGAAGATTCAGATTTAAGTAGAATATGGTTCACATTCCACAGGCCATCTTCCTTTAAGTGCAGATAGTTAGAGCAAAAGATTGTGGATATCTGAGCCACGGCCAGAAAGTGAAGAAAGCACATAATACATATGGTTCCTGAGACATTATGATCATCATAAAAAGCCATTGGGCCCAGTATCTATGCCCTTCCATACACCAAGAGCTGCAAAAATATGATCCAGGAAGGATGATTTCAAATTTAAATTAGAATATACAAGCAGTGAGCAAGCAGTGATTCCATTTTGTAGTACAGGAGTTACATTTGCAGCCCTGCCATTGAAGGTTAATAACTAGAGCCTGGACGACCCCACACAGGAAAGCTAATACATTTTTCAAACATTTCATTCTGAATGTTGCAGTCATCTATTGAAGGCAAAGTAAATAGCTCTGTCACTATACTTGTCTTATAATACCCACAAATGCGATATAGTATTATCCCTATGCCAGATAAAGAATGCTCAGTTTTTTGTTTTGTATCTAGAGAACTTCAAAAATCACATGGACTGTATTAGTATCTCATGGACTTTGTTAAAAGAAAAAAAGAAAAATGCTGCCTCTTGTACACGCATTGCTGACTGCCATTATCAAGAAGGGAAGCGAATGAAAACAGACCAAATCATACATCTGCATTCCATACTGTTTACTTTGTTATCAAATTAGCTGAAATGAAATACCTAGCTAGCTCATGGACATTTCCTAGGCAACCATCATTCTTTATTTTGAATTTTACCAAGGTCTTAGAATTCTTAAGATAAGCTGCAAAGAATTAAATGCAAGCCTAGGAGAAGGAAAACGAAAACAACTTTTGATATTTTTAAGACCAAAAACCTGAGACTGAATAATGTTTTGAGGCAAAGAACTCCAAATATCCATTCCACACATAGTTAGATATGTGTATGTGTGTCTGGTGGGGAAAGAGGGGTAGGAGAGAGGGAGAAAGGGAACAGCCTGTTTACTCTAGTTACATTTCCTCAATCAAAGAATGATTTTTATGTTTCATGTCCATACATTTTTACTTTAGTTTTCCAAAATCACAAAGAATCATGAATTCTATACTTTCCAGTCTCATGTGACAAAGATTTTTTTATTAAGCTCTGCACCTTTACTGTAGGGGTCATATAACTGGGGCAGTCCTTGGTGCAAAGAAAGCGCAAGATACATTCTATTTTCACACTTCTTGGCATCCTGTTTCCCCTTCCAACTGCTTCATGTCAGGAATTTTTCTCCTTTATCTTTTTAACCTTTATCTTATCAAAATATTTGTATAAACTATTATAATACCTATTGCATAACAGAGATGGTTAAACTTTTGGTTAATATGTCTGCAAAATCTCCTCTCAGGTGGAATATTCCAAAACTATAAATATAGTTTGCATAAAAATAATAAACATTATATCATCTCACACTTATGACAGCCTACCCTTTAGTCCAAACTTGAGTTTCATCTCAACTATTTCCTTTTTAATTGTGGTAAGGAAACTTAACATGAGATCTATCTTCTTAACAAAAATTTAAGTGTGCAAAACAGTATTGTTGAGAATAGGTACAACACAGTAGAGCAGAGCTCTACATTGTTCATCTTGCATAATGGAAACTTTACACCTATTGAAAAGCAACTCTGCATTTCCCTTTCTCCCAGCCCCTGGTAACCACCGTGCAATTCTGCTTCTGCTTCACTCTTTAGATACCTCATACAAGTGTAATCATGCAGTATTTGTTTTTCTGTGACTGACTTATTTTGCTTAGCATAAGGTCCTCAAGGTTCATGCATGCTGTCACATATGGCAGGATTTTCTTTTTTTTTTTTTTTTTAAGCTTATATAATATTCCAGTGTAAGTATATCCCATGTTTTCTTTATCCATTCATCTGTCTAGGGACATTTAGGTTGTTTCCACCTCTTGGCTATTGTGAATAATGCTGCAGTAAACACAAGAATGCAAATATCTCTTTGAGACCCTGCTTTTAATTCTTTTGGATAAATACTCAGAAGTGGAATTGCTAGATCCTATAGTAGCTGCATTTTTAATTTTTCCAGAGAACCCCATAGTATTTTTCATAGTAGCCACACCACCTTACATTCCTACCAAAAGTGTACAAGGGCCTCAGTTTCTCCACATCCTTGCTAACATTTATAATTTATTTATGTAATAATAGCCATCCTAGCAGCTGTGAGGTGATGTCTCATTGTAGTTTTGATTTTACATTTTCTTAATGATCGGTGATGTTGAGCATCTTTTCACATAACTGTTGGCTTTTTGTAGAAGTCTTTAGAGAAATATCTGTTCAAGTCCTTTGCCCATTTTTAAATTGGGATTATTTGTTGTTGGTGGTGGTTTTTGTTGGTGTTGTTGCTATGTAGGAATTCCTTATATATTTTGGCTATAAACCTCTTATTAGATATATAGCTTGTGTGTATTTTCTCTGATTCTGCAGGTTGTCCTTTCACTCCATCGTCTCCTTTGCTGTGCAGAAGCTTTGCAGTTCGATGTAGTCCTACTTGTCTATTTTTGTTTTTGTCTCCTGTGCTTTTGGTGTCATAGTCAAGATGAACGTCAATAAGTTTTCCCTCTGTATTTTCCCTTTGGAGTTTTATCATTTCAGGACTTATGTTTATGTCTTTAATCCATTTTGAGTTGATTTTCTGTATGGTGTAAAGTAAAGGTCTAATGTTATCCTTTTGTGTGTGGATTTCCAGTTTCCCCAGTGTGTTTTCTTGGTGACTAAGTAAAAAAACCAGTTTACAATATATATACTTATTTCTGGTCTCTCTATTCTGTTCTGTTGGCCTATGTGTCCATCTTTGTGCCAGTACCATCTGTTTTAATTACTGTAGCTTTGTGCTGTATTTTGAAATCAGGATGTATGAATCCTCCAGCTTTTTTCTTCCTTCACGAATTTGTTCATAGCTATTTGGAGTCCTTTGTGGTTCCATATAAATTTTAGCATTGTGTTTAAAAATGTCATTGGGATTTTAATAAGGATTACATTATATCTGTAAGTCATTTTGAGGAATATAAACACTTTAATAATATTAAGTCTTCCAATTCATAAACACACGATGTCTATTTATTCCATTTATTTGTGTCATTTAAATTCATAAAGGTTTTGTAGTTTTCAGTGTACAAGTTTTTCACCGCCTTGGTTAAGCTTATGCTTAAGTATTTTACTTTTTCTGATACTACTATAAATGAGATTAAAAATTTTTCTTTCAGGTAATTCATTGTTAATGTGTAATATCATAACTGATATTTTGTTAATTTTGTATCCTATACCTTAACTGAGCTTGTTTATTTGTTCTAACATTTTTTTTTGTAGAGTCTTCAGTGTTTTCTACATATTAAGACTATGTTGTCATCTGCAGAGATCATTTTATTTCTTCCTTTCCTATTAGGATGCCGTTTATTTCTTTTTCTTGTCCAATTTCTCTGGTTAGGACTTCCAGAACTATAGTGAACAAAAGTTTAACCGTCTCTGTTAAAGAACAGTGGAGAGAGTGGGTACCCCTGCCTCGTTCCTGATCTTAGAGGAAAAGCTTGGGCATATGTCTCTCTTTTTTTCCCCTCCCAGGGACATGCGAGGAACTGGAAATGTTGGGTGTATTGCTCAGTCCTTTTATTCCCTCCCCATAGAGAAAGTGCTCTTGGTTTTCTCCCAATTGCATGGTGCTGTGCCAGGGGAGAGATTATGGTGAGAGTGTATCTCAGATTTTCCTGCTGGCATCAATGTGGCTGGTTTTGCATGTACCTGGGATGTGGGTGCTTCTTAACTGGTTTCTGGATTTCTCACAAATGAAATTGGTCCATCCATGTATTGTTGTTGAGTCACTGTGTCCATTTGGGGGGGAGGGGTCCAGAGCTTTTTATTTCACCATTTTGCTTATGTCACCTTCTCTTGAAATTAGTTTGTCTCTCTAGGTACTTGGTTCAACAGTCATACATATATCTTGTATGCTTTAAAATTGTTTAAAACAACAACAATTGGGTTTGAATATACATCCCAAAGTAACATAATATTGCTCTTGAGAAATTTAGTAAGAAGTGGTTCAATCTTCTGTGTAACTTCATGCAATTCTCCTTATGCAAGGCTCTATCCAGAGTGAGGCTGATGCACTTTCAGCAAATGAGTTCTTAGTTTTGCTAAACCTGCTATTCAGGATGTGTGGATTAATTGGAACTGGATGAGGAACTGCTAAATATTATAACTTGGAAGAAGATTTTACAAATTTGCAACCTATTTTAAGGAAGAAAGAAAGGAGGAATGAAAAAGAAAGAAAAAGAGAGAGAAAGAAAGAAAAAAGAAAGAAAGGAAGAAGGAAAGAAAGAAGAAAAAAAGGGAAAGAAAGGACCAGAAATGGAAAACTATTCAGGGAGAGGGACTGGGGAGGGGGATGGGACAGGGTGAAATGGGTCATTGGGGAGGAAAAGGGACATCTGTAATATTTTAAACAAAAATAAAATTTAAAAATTAAAAAAAAAAAAGAAAACTACTCAGCAATAATTGCTTTCAACTTGAGGTACAAAAGCTAGAAGTTAGGTATGAGGTACAGAGTCTAAAGACCTTGCTGAAAGAACTGGTCCAGATCTCCCAAGAAATCAGTGAATGCTACAGACATTGTGATGAAAATAAGATGATCTCCTTGCAAACCTACAATCTCTATCGAGTAAGAATAGCCAATATAACAATAACCTCTAACTCTAGGCTAGGACAGTTGGTCATTCTTACTTCTAGATGAGCAGATCAAAATTGGTGTGCGATCATTTTAAGAACTAGAACTTGAAGAGAGACCCTGACTGCACTGTGCTGAAGTGAAGATTAGGAATAAAGCCTAAGATTGATTAAGATGAATCTTTTCACATTCCTGGTTTATCATATTAAATTGTCAGTTTCAGTTGAATAAAAAATCTAAACAGGGAGCTGCAGAGGGGAGAGAGACCCTCTTTCCCTGCTTACTTGATGGGCATATATTTAATAGACATACTTTAAGTAGTTAATATTTCAGTCATTTGAACAGAGTCTAGGAAAGGGTTGTGACCAAGAGCTAATATTTTAATGTTAGCTCTGATTCACAAAAATTACAAGGGTCTCAGTTTTATTCTCTCAACATATAAGTTCGTTCTTACTTTAGAAAAAGACCATCTTTTTTTCATAAGAAGGTGATCTTGGCTTCAAGTATGTATAAATCTTGTCGTTTTTCTTGACTGCAAAGGTTTTGCATCTTTGCTTCTCTAAAGCACATTGGAAAAGTGAAAACTCCATAGAGAATTATTTTCGCTTTTGCCATATTTGTCAATCACACCTTAGCAACCAGGGAAACTACGAACGATCGTGGCTCTGAAATCGGCAGACTGATGCGATTAGTTCCCCGGAATGCTTGACATTCCATGTCAGTGAGTGGAAAGAAGGGGAAAAAAACCTTTCCTCCTGGGAATGTGGTAGAAATGTTAGAATTCTTTCCAGAAGAAGAAGAAATCCAAATCCACAACAGCACATTGTTTGCATGTTTTTCTCAGCTATATTTTCAGCCTCAAAAACTTTTACGCGATGCCTCCTGCCAGAATATGACATACACCACTGGGACTGAAACTAGCACCTGTGAGAAGCAAATCCATGACCATTAAAATATTCAGTCCCTGGGTGGGACAAAACAAACCCTGTTTCATTGAGCTTGAGCCAGGAAAAGGCCACAGTTTACTTGGCACTGCACCCACGGCCAGAAAGCAGTTTACCAGGCACTCAGAATTCACAGCATTGCTTGGCCTCTTAAACACAGCTACACTCAAGTAGATTATAAGATGTGGCTATATTTGATTGGTACACCTCATGCGTATGGTATGATGCTTACTTCAATTACTGCAGATATTTACCTAACATTGCAACCTCCTCTTGCCTTATCTGTTTACCTTTTAGACCAGTAATGTAAGTAAGTGAAGTGAGGCCAGATGTAAGAAAAGTCAGTCAATATTATTTTTCCTACTTCTGGTAGAGACATGGGTGAATTGCTTGAGTGATGCAACTAACACTTAGCCTCACCACGTAGACAACCCTCAGGAATGGCAGGGACTGGGGAAAAAATGGAGAGAGCTTGTCCCATCCAAGGGTGTGGCAGTGACTCAGCTCTACTTGAGTGTCGTCACACAGGATCTAGGTCCTGGGACAACAGATTTTCCACATTCTCAAAAGATGCTGTATAATGTGAAATCACTGAATTTTTAATTTTTAACTGCTCCTAATGCGTCAATGCAATCTGTAAGTTACTCAAGGGCAGAAGCTGTATGTTTTACCTTTCAGTCCCAAGCAGGGTCCTTAAGTAGTAGACCAATACATCTCCCCCTCTTTCATATTATTTTAGTAAGTTAAGGTGAGCTAAGGACTATGTGTTTTATAGACATGCATATGGTACATAAAAGAGGTGGCCACATGGCATTATTTTGCTTATACCTTCCCTGTCAATGAAAAAGATTTATGTATTAAAAAGAATCAAATTGGTATTGAAAAGAGAAAATCCAAGTGCAATATGGGTCAGAAATTTACAGAACCACTTGGTCTTACAGAGTTTCACATTTTCCTACCTGGATCATCACATCCCAGAGTATGGGGGAAACCTTAAATAATAAACTACTTAGTAAATGTTTGAATGAATGAATAAAATATATTTAGGATGCTGGATACAGTAAGGCAAACTTACAAAGATGGCCCCTAAGTGGTTCCAAGGACATGTGCCAGCCTTGAAGTTTTAATTTGATCTGAAGGTAAATGAAAAAAATATATAGACAATTATGGTATATGGAGTATATGTATTTATTTGTATCTAGGTGTGTTTGTGCATAGATGTCTACTGCCCTTTTATTTTAAGGGCTAATTTTTATTTTGGGATTTCTGTCTTTTTTACTTTTTAATATTAAAATGATGTTATTGTAATAGTATATTTTAGTTTTTCTATTTTATTGAATAACTCTTTTGTCAAAATAAAAGGTCATTAACTTTAGTCAGTCCCCAAAATTTTATTTCAAAATTTTTGAACCAAAAAATCCACAAATACAATCCAAAAGTACAGCTCCACTGTATTGGAAGCTCTCTAGAGTTCCTAATGCTTCCTCTCTCTTATTTCACACGTTTATCTGTGCTGTGTTACATTTAAAATGACATCAAGCTGGTAAGTAGGTGGACCTTCAAGTTATAAGGATGACAGATGAAAATCTACCAAAGTCTTAATAGTTTGGAAAGATGGGCCACACTTTACAGGATGAATTTTTAACACAAACAAATGTTGCATGATTTATTGAGGAATTGAGAGCCTCAAGGCCAGTTACCTAATGGTGGGGAGAAGGAGCCCCGTGTGAGATCTGGGAACCATTAGTAGAGCTGTGTGGAAAATTGTCCTGTTCAGCTCTGCCCTGGTCAGCAGATAAATGGATGTTGCATGTGAATCTAGATGCCACTTTCCAGAAGGATGCCTCTGAGCCAAGTGGTGCTTATTTTGTAGAACAGAAGCAAGGAGACAGGGATTCTGATCCTGCAGATGAAGAATAAAATCCAGGATATTTGGCCCGAAAAAGGAAATTCAGGATTATTATCAGTATCTAATTCTTGAAGGTATGAAAGTTTTCTTTACTCCATGAAGGGTAGAATTAAGAACAATGGGCACACACTATGAAAGAAAAAATTATAGTTTGATGGAAGGAAGTGTTTTGTTACCACAGTAGTGGCAGAAAAAGGGGAGATCTGGGCAGTGGACATCTAAGCTAATATTTGGTGATGCGGAGTCTTTGCCAGTCGTGGATCTGGGTCTTTTAACCCATGGCTTATCCTGGAAGCCATGTGTTGTCATTCCCATTTTATCCGTGCCACAGATGAATGTGTGAATTGGTGTCTGAGTTGTGTAGATAATTGGAATTAGTAAGCTCTGCCTCTCCTACCTGTGGGGTTTGTAGTGAGTCACCTCACTTCTCCGAGCCTCAGTATCTCATTTGTAAAGTGAGAGTGTAAAATGAGAGCTCAGTTGTCTTGTTTTTGTTTCCTATTGCTGCAATAACAAATTGCCACAAACTTAATGGTTTAAATAGCAAATTTATTATCTTATAGTTCTGGAGATAATAAATCTGAAATGGGTTTCACTGGGCTAAAGTCAAGGTGTCAGCTGGGCTGGGTATTTTTTTCTAGAGGCTTTAGGGAAGAATCACTTTTCTTGTCTTTTCCAGTTTTTAGAAGCCACCCACATTCCTTGGCTCCTGGTTCCCTTCTATCTTCAAGTGGTAAGTGAAGCCTTTTTCACATCACATCGCTCTGACACTCATCCTTCTGCCTCTCTCTTCCCCATATAGAACCATTGGCATTACCTTGGGCATACTCAGATAATCCTTACAGTGCCATTATTTTAAAGTCAGATGGCCATCACATTAATTCCATCTGCAACCTTAACTGATTCCTTTTTCCAGTAACATAACATATTCATGGGTTCTAGGGATTAGGACATAGACATTTTTTTAAGGGTTATTATTCTGCCTACCTCATCCTTTAAAGTCATTTTTAGTTTTACCGTCCTGTAGATATGGGAGATAATGTCATCTTAAGCCTGACTTATTACAAAGGAATGAGCAACTCCCAGGGAGTTGAGGGAGCCTGAAGTTTGTCAGAACTTTGACAAAGGCTTTGTCAAAATATAGCCAAGCCTCTCTTGCCTTCCTTTGGTATATTAAATGCTACCTAAGTTAGAAAAATAGACCTTAAAATTATTGTTTCCTTAAATTTTTAAAAAAAGTAACCTTGGAATATCATTGATCTACTTTTACCATTAAATCTTATTATTCATTTTATATATATATATACACACGCACATGTATTATATTCATGCTTAATTTTTATATAAACTGAAAAAATATTTTTCCTACTAGGAATACCTACCTCAGAAGTGCAGATTCAACTGAACCTAGAAATTATACTGATATAAATATACTGATGGGGCTGTACTGAAAGTAATAGAACTAGGAAGATCACATCTGCCTGGAGAGATAAACCTACTAGAGCCTTTTCTTGGCCAGTGGAAACTTTCTTAGGTGAATGATACCTTATTTTCCATACTATATTTTTTCCTTCTGATTCAATATTTATATTTGATTGGTATATTAAACGGGCTGGCAGTTTGTGCTAATCTCCACTTTGTATAATGTGATGAAGTTATTAATAGTTTCTGGTCAGGGATAATCTGTTTTATTTAGGCTTTCCCTCAACTAATGAATCTAGGAAAGTTTCTAGTGATTTGGTGTTTTTGTTACTCAGCATTATTTCACACTCCTTCTGTTTTTATGTGGAGGAGAGAGGAGTAAAATAGCCCTACAGCATGGCTGCGGGGAATCATTCTTTTCTGTTCTTTTGATAAGTGACATGTGAGATTGGCTGTACTGTCCACCTCATTCCATATTCTGGGAGTTGTGCTACTGTTGTAATTAGCTAGTTATTAATAATAGGAAAGGAGCAAAGGGAGGCCAGACGTTATAAGCATGTCATTTGGGCAGCTTCACCAGGAAGCTGCAACTTTACACTCCCCAGGGAACCACTGGTCCATAACCTGCAAATCACTGGGAGAAGAGATTCAACAAAGGGGAGGCTGGGATATGGTCAGTAAAGTTGGGGTGCTGTAGGGAGGGCTCCTGCCAGTCAAACCTGGGAACGGAAACCATTGACTAGAGGGGGCAAGGCCACTACAAGCCTGCAAAAATTGGGGGATACATAATCTCTTGGCTCTCTCCTTCTTTTGGTTTTGCTCCTACTTCCTTGCATTGGCCTGTTTCCTCCATAGCCATGTGGTCCTGTGGACCCCACACTCAGTGGACTGATGGACTGTACCGGGGAACACAATCTAAGATAACCCGATGCTGGATTGGACTGTGAGGACATGGAATGGAGACTGGGCAGCGTGTTTAATCCCAGCTCTGCTGAAAGCAAAACGGGACTTCTATGGCAGGATGGAGGGAAATGGGACTTTGGAAACTCAGGGGTGTAATTCCACAGAAATAAAGTTTTCTACAGTATCTCACCCTCCTGTGCAAGTCTAAGAAAATTTCTTTTCTTGTGACATCTTGAGAAACCCACTCCCCCTGGCAACAGGTGGGGACAGGAAGTTCTCCCCACCAATAACAGAAAGAAGCGGTTAAACCACTGGTTAATCCCAAACTTCAGCCACAGTGATTGATACAATCAGAGTTTATGTGATGAGAAAGCACATTTACTGAGACTGGTGGAGTGGCATGGAATGACCCACTGAAGCCATGCTACCTCCCTAAAGAGAGGGACCAAAGTGCCAAAGAGACCAAGTTTCCTGATAAATTATTACTGTGGAGTGCAAAGCAGAGAGATGGAGAAGAATGAGCCTGTGTCCGTACCATACAAGCCACTGGATCGAATCCCATCTCAAATTAAATATATATACCTAGATTCTTAAATTACTAATGTATAAATTTAATTTATATTTAAATTGATTTAATTCAGATTTTCTGACACTTGCTGATTACACAGCCAAAGAAATGTTACTCAACTGACAAAGAAGTGAAAGCTTATTCATCAAAATTCCTTTTCTCTATTAACACATATATTTGATCATAGGGAAATCATCACTTACAAAACTGTGCGTATGTGTGTGCATGTGTGTGTTTTCAATCAGTGGTGTGGTTCTTGTGATTGGGAAGCACAAACAGGTGAAGAGCTGAGCATGGGTTGGGTGTGAACCTTGTAACAAGCAGATGCTTGTTTCTGATCTTTAGACCACAGAGGAAATAACACTTTGCAGTCCAGTGCTTTTTTTGATGCTGGACCTAACTGATTTTTTACAGTGTGAATTTCTTGGACACCATGCAAACTGATTTTAGAGGTTTAAGTTATACTGCTCACAGACTCCCTTGATGTCTTAAACAGGACAAGAAACATTGGCATGTTGCTTCTTTCTGTTCACATTTGGGCACTCCTTAATAGAAGATCAACAATGGCAGCTGCCTGCAATTTCCCCAATTTACTCTAATTTCCTCTGACCTCTGCACTTCAAATGAGCAAAGGGATTTCTTTAAAAAAATTGTTTCAAATAAATGCTATACTTATGTTCCATAATAACACTAAGTTATAGTCTATCTTTTCTCCCAGGAAACCCTATGTTGGATTTCTGGTGACATCCACCCCTCCCAGGCAAGCTCCTTTCCACCTGTAATTCCACTTTGCAAGACTGGCTTTGTTTTGTTCCTTCCCTGTGGTAGAACATTTTGAAAAGGTCAACTTTAGGAACTCTTTTGGTGTGAGTATTTTTCCTTTTGTTCCTATGTTGAAAAATGGCAAGTTTGCATCTAATTTTTCAAAGAATAAGCATTTTTCTTGTTGCAAATCTGATTGAGCTTGGTTTGATGTCTTAGGCTGTACATATATGGTTTAAAGGGGAAAAAAAAGTATTGGAAACCATTCATTTGATTTTATCAATGTGAAAGTCTGTCCTAATAGTTCAAATCTTCCAAATATTTCCAATTAGTGGATTGAATTCCCTGGATTGGCTCTCTCTATATACAGTCCTTCTTTCTTTTTCTCTCTTTACTCTATAATATCTAAAAATATGGATTGGCTCTAATGCTCCACTATGAATATTCCTTCAAAGGTTACCAATTCTAAACATGGAATCCAGTCTCCAATCTTACTTTTCATGCCACTTGACAACTGACTTTACTTCTCAATACACTCTTTTGCTTTAACCATTGGAATGCAGAATCTGATGCTTTGTTTTTCCGCCTCACATCCCAAATGCAAGCATTTCAAACAGTTCCCTCTTTAATCTTTATCTATTTCCTTTTGTGTGTGCTCATTACCCACTTCTAAGAACTCAAAGGTCAACTCCACGTGTCACTTCAAATTCTGTCTTCATCACCTCCAATGACTGTGCTGAGCGCCGCATCCCCAATGTTCAACCCATGCTAAATCTCTCCCTTTGGAAGCCTCTACGTTATTTCAAATTTAACTGATCCCATTTTCTTTCACCCTAAATTAGAACTCTTTCCTTAGATTCAACAACTGGGTCTTGGTATTTATTTAGACTTATTCTCTTGCAGCTGACATCCGTTCACCCAGCAGTTTCTCCATGTTACATAGTCAGGCTTCTCTTTTTTGTATTCCTACCTACTATTCTGAGACAGATTCTGATCCCCTTTTGCAAGAATTTCCTGCCCAGGTCCCTCAGATTCAGCCTCTCCTTTTCCATGGACACCCACAATCTCTTTAAAGCATAGCTCTGTTCATTTTAGACCTTTTGTCAAACTATCATTGTAAAATAATTCAACTACAATGTCCTGACATAGTCTTTAATCACTTCTACTATCTTTCTGACATTCCTGTTTGCTCTTCCCTGGCCTGAATCACAAGGATGTTCCACTGCTCATGGTTTCTCAGTCCATGCAAATCCTTATAATGGAGTGATTTTCCTCCATCTCGGCCTGCGGGAGATCAAGAGTAGAGCTGTGGAGACACCCCAGCCTTCAGCATTCCCTTTCCCCCTACCTGCCTCTTTTCTCTGACCTCTCACTCAAGTGCCCTTTCTCTTTTTCATTTTTACTAAGTCAAAAAGTTTTGTTATTATTTTTTAACATATTACTTTTTATTTTAAACTCTTATTTTTAAATACTTAAGTTTTTCATTGTTATTATTTGTGCATGTCGTCCTGCTGAGAAAGCTGTAAGTTCTTGGAGAACTGTGACCCATATGATTCATTTTTCTGTTCTCTGTAGTGCCTGCTGAAGAACCCAGTAGGTGCCCAAGGAACTTTGAATTCATACCAGTTCTATGCAAACTTAGTGAAGTGATGAAACCCTCAACACTTATACTTTCAATTTTCTTTATAAGCAATTAGCTTCTCTAAGTGCGAGATATAATTTTCTTTACTTGAACTATGCATAATATAGCTCCATGTAACATTAGACAGAACTAGTGGGGAAAAAATATGATGGTTCCAAATAAACAATATGATTAAAACCTCAAATGTGTTCTCACGATCCTGTGTCCTTTCCTAGTAGCTAGAGCTGGGCTGAGCCTGCTGCTGAGTAGATATGTGGCCTTGCCAGAATCTATAACCTTTATAAGCCTGCTTCCTTATTTATAAAGGGGGAATAATGCTCCATTTTGATGTTGTTAAGACTAAATAGGACCGTACGTGTAAAGATGCAGTCCAGAGAACACGCGCAAACACAATAGCTGCGATTGATATTCTCATCTATGATGGGTTACTTTTCCTTCGCTAAAACTTACATCCGTTCTCCTAAGTGAGACTTCTCACACTTTAAAAAAATATATGTTTATTGATTTCAGAGAGAGGGAGGGAGAGGGAGAGAAAATCAATGGTGAGGAAATCATTGATGGGCTGCCTCCTGCACGCCCCCTACCGGGGATCGAGCCCGCAACCCAGGCTTGTGCCCTGACCGGGAATCGAGCCGCGACCTCCTGGAAACTAGGCCCATGCTCAACTGCTGAGCCACACCAGCCGGGCTGTTCTGACACTTTAGATAACTCCCTGGGCATGGCCCTCCTCCCAGGTTCATCACACAGTGCGTTCCCTACTTTTCTCAATTGCTGAGATTCTTCTTTGCTTAGGTCATAAAATCTGCCATGATGTCTCATCATCAAATTGTTGCACAAGAATAAAAAATTTGGCAGTTATTTTTTACTTATTGGGATTTAAAACCGTTCCGCTTGTATAGCACAGCCCTCCCCACGACGGGGCCTTTATTTTTTCATTGACTTCTCAGATGATAAATGTTTTGATAGACTCCTTTATCTTACTACCACATATATGATAGAGCAATGTCTACATTAGAAACAGGTTGCGTGCACATTTTGAAGAAGAAATCTTTATAAACTTCTGCACCTCGTGCTCAGCGCGGCGGCCGCCCACGTCACAGTGCCAGTCAGGGACTCCTGGTATCTGTCTGCTGCTCTGCAGTTGACAAAACACCATCACCTCATCAACTTTGAATTTTGCAAACCCAGTCAGGAAGGCAGGACAGATATCGTCATTTCAGTATCACGGATGATGAAGCTAAGGCTCTCGAAAGTTAATTCACTTGCAATAATTTAATGGAAAATCACGTTCAGAACATTCTTCTGACTTCTAAGCAAAGAGATTTTTGGCTCCTCTCCCTGATTCCTAATGTTCATGAAGGAATGTTCATGAAGGTGTACGGTCAAATTAGTCATTTTTACCCAACAGAAGAATTATTTTTTTTTAAAATATGTCTTTATTGATTTTAGAGAGAGGGAAGGAGAGGGAGAGAGAGGGGCATGTGCCCCAACTGGGAATCAAACCCCGATTGCCTGGATCCCAGGTTGACGCTCAACCACTGAGCCACGCCCGGCTGGGCCCAACAGAAGAATTTTGAAACAAAGTAAGTATCCTAAAAAAATAAAGCCCCCCCACCAATAACAATAATGCTCTTGTTAAATAATACAGTGAGGAATCCTCTTCATGACAGCGTCCGTATTTTATGGTTAAGCATGAGTTTATGGCTCCCTTGTCTTGATATAAAACCCCTACAACTTTCAATAACTTTGTGCTCTCTCCTTCCTTCCTTCCTTCCTTCCTTCCTTCCTTCCTTCCTTCCTTCCTTCCTTCCTTCCTTCCTTCCTTCCTTCCTTCCTTCCTCCCTCCCTCTCCCCTCCCTCCCTCCCTCCCTCCTTTCCTTCCTTCCTTCCTTCCTTCCTTCCTTCCTTCCTTCCTTCCTTCCTTCCTTCCCTCCCTCCCTCCCTCCCTCCCTCCCTCCCTCCTTCCTTCCTTCCTTCCTTCCTTCCTTCCTTCCTTCCTTCCTTCCTTCCTTCCTTCCTCCCTCCCTCCCTCCTCCCTCCCTCCTTCTTTCCTTCCTTCCTTCCTTCCTTCCTTCCTTCCTTCCTTCCTTCCTTCCTTCATTCCTCCCTCCCTCCCTCCCTCCTTTCCTTCCTTCCTTCCTTCCTTCCTTCCTTCCTTCCTTCCTTCCTTCCTTCCCCTTCCTCCCTCCCTCCCTCCCTCCCTCCCTCCCTCCCTCCCTCCCTCCCTCCCTCCCTCCTTTCCTTCCTTCCTTCCTTCCTTTCCTTCCTTCCTTCCTTCCTTCCTTCCTCCCTCCCTCCCTCCCTCCCTCCTCCCTCCCTCCTTTCCTTCCTTCCTTCCTTCCTTCCTTCCTTCCTTCCTTCCTCCCTCCCTCCCTCCTTCCTCCCTCCCTTGTTTCCTTCCTCCCTCCCTCCCTCCCTCCTTTCCTTCCTTCCTCCCTTCCTTCCTTCCTTCCTTCCTTCCTTCCTTCCTTCCTTCCTCCCTCCCTCCCTCCCCCTCCTTCTTCTCCCTCCCTCCCTCCCTTCCTCCCTCCCTCCCTCCTTTCCTTCCTTCCTTCCTTCCTTTCTTCCTTCCTCCCTCCCTCCCTCCTCCCTCCCTCCCTCCCTCCCTCCCTCCTTTCCTTCCTTCCTTCCTTCCTTCTTCCTTCCTTCCTTCCTTCCTTCCTTCCTTCCTTCCTTCCTTCCCTCCCTCCCTCCTCCCTCCCTCCCTCCCTCCCTCCCTCCTTCCTTCCTTCCTTCCTTCCTTCCTTCCTTCCTTCCTTCCTCCCTCCCTCCCTCCTTCCCTCCCTCCCTCCCTCCTTTCCTTCCTCCCTCCCTCCCTCCCTCCCTCCTTTCCTTCCTTCCTTCCTTCCTCCTCCCTCCCTCCCTCCCTCCTCCCTCCCTCCCTTCCTTCCTTCCTCCCTCCCTCCCTCCCTCCCTCCCTCCCTTCCTCCTCCCTCCCTCCCTCCCTCCCTCCTCCCTCCCTCCTCCTCCCTCCCTCCCTCCCCTTTCCTTCCTTCCTTCCTTCCTTCCTTCCTTCCTCCCTCCCTCCCTCCCTCCCTTCCTCTCCTCCTCCTCCCTCCTTTCCTTCCTTCCTTCCTTCCTTCCTTCCCCTTCCTTCCTCCCTCCCTCCCTCCCTCCCTCCCTCCCTCCCTCCCTCCATCCCTCCTTCCTTCCTTCCTTCCTTCCTTCCTTCCTTACTTCCTTCCATCCCTCCATCCTTCACTTCTTCCCTCTTTACTTCCTCCCTCCCTCCCTCCCTCCTTTCCTTCCTTCATTCCTTACTTCCTTACTTCCTTCCT